>NC_058080.1:630897863-631220081 GCF_014858855.1 Bufo gargarizans | reverse complement strand
GATTGTCAGATCAGCAGGCCCTTGCTCCAAATGTTTTTGAGGGTCACCAGCAGGCAATCAATCATAATTTTTCAAGGCTGTGTATGATGCACTTCTTTATGTGTAACAAAGGGTGTATTGGAGTGCCGGTTCCATGTAATTTTTACCAGCCCTTTCACTTAGTGCATAGGCTTTATGAGTGTAGGAGTCCCACTACATAAACAATTTTACCAAAATGTGAATGAGGCAATCCTTTATGTGATATACAGGTTGTATTGGAGTGCCTCTTCCTTGTAATTTTTGGCAGCAGTTGCACTTTGCATACAAGTAAATATACAGGAAAAAATGTTTCCTATCTATTTTTCCTCTAAAATCGTTTTTTTTTTCTTCGGTTTTGTGCGTATTATTGTCAGTCTGTAAAAGTGGCATACTATTCGGACAACATCGTTCCCAGCAGCAACCTGTGAGTAGTGATGGACGAACATTGGCCGGGACAATTTGTGAACGCGATCGCACGAAAGCGATCAAATGTTCACAAACCCCCAGTACAGAAAAGAACAAGTGATTATGTGGCTGGAGCCTGGAGGCATATTAGAAGGTCATTGTATATCAATTTTTCTGCAGGCCAGTGTAGTACAGGCCCCAAACATTAGGCATTCACCGGACAGAAAGCATCAAGTGATCTTGTGGCTGGAGGTATATTAGACAGTCATTGGATAACAATTTATCTGCAGGCCAGTGGAGTACAGGCCCCAAACATTAGGCATTCACCGGACAGAAAACATCAAGTGATTATGTGTCTGGAGGTACTGTATATTTGACAGTCATTGGATAACAATTTTACTTCAGTCCAGTGAATTACAGGTCCCAAAAATTATTCTTCACCGTGCAGAAAAGAACAATTGATACTGTGCCTGAAGGTTTATTAGGCGGTCACCGTATAGCAATTTTACTGTTGGCCAGTTACATTACAGGCCCCAAACATTATGCATTCACCGTACAGAAAAGATCAAGTGATTATGTGGCTGGATGTATATTAGACGGTCATTGGATATCAATTTTACTGCAGGCCAGTACAAATACATGTCAAATACATATGTGTAAAAAAAAAAAATTTTGAAAATTGAAAACCCAAAAAAATTATAATAGTTGAAATTCGATAACATGTGGTTGTCACGGGTTTTGAATTCCTCCGAGGCCCCAAACATTAGGCATTCACCGGAAATAAAACGCTTTTTATGCCGCTGTATATACATAAGACAGGGACCATTATTTGTTCTGGTTGGTGGCGGATATGTGCAGGCTGACATGAGGAAATTCAATTAAACATGGTCGTCACAGGTGTTGAATTCCTCTGAAATCCATGCCTCATTCATTTTTAGAAATGTAAGATAGTCCACACTGTAGTGAGATAGGCGAGTGCGCTTATCGGTCACGATACCCCCTGCTGCGCTGAACGTCCTTCGGACAGGACACTCGACGAGTGGCAAGCCAAGAGTTCCATTGCAAATTGTGCCAGCTCTGGCCACAGAAAACATCAAATGATCTCATATCCGAAGTGACCACTACATCTTCAAACCGCCCTCTTCTTGCATGCGCGGTAGGATTGGTAGCCGCAACAGTTTCTCTGTGGGTGGAAATTCCTCTGCCAGCGCCTGCAACAGCAGAATGCAGCATCTCAAGAAGCAAGGCCTGGGTATGCTGCATTATGACAGCCTTCTGTGATGCTGGTAACATGTCTGCCATTTTGTGTTTGTACCGGGGGTCTAGGTACCTTGGCACCCAGTACTGGTCCTTACCCTTTATGCTTTTTATACGGGGGTTCCTCTTCAAACGCTGGAGCATGAAGGCCCCAATTTTCACTAAATTGGAAGCAGTGGAGCTGCCTCCCCCCATTCACGGACAACACCAGGGATCCCAGAAAAGTTTAAAGCCTGCTCTTCTTGCTCCTCCCCCTCACCCCAGGCACCATCCTCCTCTGACTCCTCTTCAGACTACTGCTGACTGGTCTCAGATGGAGTAAATTTATTTAGCATCGTGACTTCCTCATCTTCCAGCTCCTGCTCCTCGACGGCTTGATTAATGACACGACGCAATGCACACTCCAGAAAGAAGGCGTAAGGTACGATGTCACGGATGGCACCCTGGCTGCCACTGACCAGTTTGGTGATCTCATCAAATGGCCGCAGAAGTCTGCATGCGTCACGCATGAGCAGCCACTGGCACGGTGAAAAGAAACCAAGCTCCCCAGAACCTGTCCTCCTGCAGAGTTCGTACAGGTAGTCGTTAACTGCACGTTTCTGCTGGAGCAGCCTATTAACCATATACTAGGTTGCAGCGCGTCAGGCAGTCACAAATCAGACTTCTGACAGGCAAGTAGTGTGCGTGTCAGGCAGTCACAAATCAGCCTTCTGATGGACAAGTGGTGTCGCCATGACCATGTAAGATCTTCTAAAATAGCCAGAGATTTTCCTGGCCTGCTGCAAGACATCCTGAACGCCAGGGTATTTGGCAATGAATCGTTGCACGACTAAGTTCAAGACGTGTGCCATGCACGGCACGTGTCATTTTGCCCTGTTTCAGCGTGCTCAGCAGATTGGCACCATTGTCGCACACCACTTTACCAACTGTTAAATTGAGCGGGGTTAGCTACTGATCGGCCTGTGACCGCAGAGCTGAAAGCAGTGCAGGATCGGTGTGGCTCTTGGCTTCCAGGCACAACAGCCGCAGGACAGCATGGCAACGTCTCACCTGGCACATTGAATAAGTTCTGGGGAGCTTGGGGGGTGCAGCGGAAGTGGCGGTAGCAGTGGAAAAGGAGGAGTTAGCTGAAGAGGAGATGGAGGATGAAGTAGGAGGAGGAGAAGAAGAATCAGGCCTGCATGCAATCTGTGGCGGTAACACCAAATCCACACAGGAGCCACGGGTTGCATGCTTTACAGCCATCAGAAGGTTCACCTAGTGGACAGCAATAGTTATGTACCTTCCCTCCCCTTGTTTGCTAGACCACGTGTCTGTGGTCAGATGTATCTAGGCACCGACACTGTGTACTAGAGATACATTCACTTGCCACTGAACATGGCCATATAAGTACTGACTTAGGGAGGTAAGACCTTTCCAGACCCTTCACACCACCCACCAGTCCTTCCAACCCATTAACACACATAGACCATAATTCTTGGTGTAAAGGCCATAGCAGCCGTTTATTAAACAGCAATAATACTCCAACATCATTTTAAAGTATACATTAATAAATATCAACCAATAAATACAAACATATAAATACAATGTAATAATAACATTCACTTTTCGGAAGGATCCTAGAAGGCAACCCTAGCAAGCTGCGATCTTCACTCCACACATCTCCATCCTTACCCTCGGCCGCACTCGCCGACCCAAGGGCACCAAATCCTCCAAAATCCATATATTCCTCTACCCCTGTACAACAGGAGCCCCAAGCTTTCAGCTTACCGAACCACCTAGATGCACGTTCCAACGTGTCATGCACCTACTAAACATAGTATTGCCTTCCAGGACCCCCCGTTAACCTGCCACCGACGCACATAGGAGACACCTCACCTATGGGCGTCCCGCCACACCCTGAACGCTGTCTCCAAACCCTCCTGAAGCCCCAGTGCCCACAAATCAATACCAATCTCATTCAGATGCACCCCGTCCGACCTAAGGAACTGAGGCGACGCCACCTCCAACTCCCTGTGTCGAACCACAAAACCGCCTTGCTGCCGTACAAAACGCCCCACCTCCTTATTCAATTTCGCCCTAGCCTTGTTGATCTGGTCCACTGACCTCGCAAAACGCCACAAACTCCTAGCTACCACCTCCGACCAAACCACCAACAAATCTGGGAACTCCTCCATTAGACGTAACAAATCCAGTTTGATGTCCCTGATAACATCCCTCGAGCGGCGAACACCCAAGTCATTCCCTCCCACATGGAAAACCACAATGTCCGGGCACCTGTCCAAGGAAACAGAAGCATGAAATTCAGGCAACACGCGGCCCCACAACATACCCCGCACACCAATCCACCGGACCTGCAACTCATCCGGCTGGAAACCCAACTGCCGACCACTTCTCCTCACATCCGCTCTCAACGCTCCCCAGTAAACATAAGAATGGCCAAAAATCCAGCAAGAACGCGAACCTGCAAACAAACAAAAAGGGGAAACAGTTACCCGCAATGCAAATAACCGACATCACAACTAAGCTCACTCCCTCCACCAACCTCACAACAGGTGAGGACGAATATACGAGCGAAAACACGCAGACTCCCACCGGCCAATCCGCCTAATAGCATCCTCGCCCAAACCCCATCTGGCAGCCTCCGTCGCCGCGCCAATGCGAAAAGAATGAGACGCAAACTCACTCGCCACAAACCCCGCTGCTGTCAAACACTTACGAAAAACCGCCACAAACTGATAACGGGACAAGGCCGAGCCATCTAGATGTACCAGCAATCCCGCACCCCCAAGCGGTCGAAGGGCCAAAAACTCCTCCAAACAATGAACCAGGCACACTACCGATCCCGGCAGAGGCCGCAACAAAATGCACACCCCCTTACCCACCTGATCCGTCTTGGACCAACGCAACACACACCGCAAACCCTCTTCGCCAATACTCACATCCTCCCGCAACAAACCTCCCCCACGCACCCGACTAACCGCCACCAGCTCAGAAACCCGGAATGCCCCAAAGAAAGCCAAGGCAAAAGCCGCTCTAAACAAACACACCTCATATCCTGACTCGCACACACTCCCCGCCCGATCCCATAACAACTGCAGAACCTGAAAAGACACCGGACGCCGGGAATCCTTCCTCACCACATTGCGACGATACCCCTTCAAAGCCTGTCGTACCAAAAAACTCTGTGACACATCAGCCAAACCCCGCATCCGCAACTAAAAAGCCACCGCTGCCACCCTCTTTGTAGCCACAGAAAAAGACAGACCGTCGCTAAACGACCGACCCACAAAATAAACTAACAACGAGTGAAAGTCCTCAACCCCCTTGCAGCCCCCCACCTGCTCAATCAAACATTCCCAGTGCGACCACACAGCAGAATAAGCCGACCACGTACCGCTACTCACGGACCGACGAACCAGATCTAATGAGACCCCAAGGCCACGCTCCAGAGCCACTGAGGACACAGCAGACCCGACACCTCCGCGGCCGGAACCAAACTGCGAAAACGATCCCACTGGAAACGAGAAAGAGCGTCAGCAATGGAATTATCAACCCCAGGTACATGTACTGCCACAAAACAAGCATTCAACTTCAAACCGTTCAAAACCAAATGACGAAGCAACCGCACCACCGGGGGCGAATTTGCTGACTGACTATTCACCGCCTGCACCACCCCCAAATTGTCGCAACAAAAACGCACCCTCTTATTCCTCAACAAATCCCCCCACAACTCGGTAGCCAAAACAATAGGGAACAACTCCAATAAAGCCAAATTCCCAAGCAAACCAGCCACCCTCCATTCCTCCGGCCAAGTCCCAGCGCTCCACTGACCCTGACAAAAAGCCCCATAACCACAGGAACCCGACGCATCCGTAAATAATTCCAAATCTACACTACAAACAAGCGCCTCCATCCACACCGACCGGCCGTTAAAGTCCCTCAAAAAACGCTCCCACACCTCCAAATCCGCCCGCACCTCAGCAGACAACCGCACAAAATGAAACGGGGCCTTCACTCCCGCCGTGGCCATAGCCAAACGTCTACAAAAAACCCTACCCATAGGCAATATCCTACAGGCAAAATTCAATTTCCCCAAAATGGACTGCATCCGTCTGAGCTGCACCTTCTTAGCATTCCGCAACAAACCCACCTCACAACGCAAATCCTCCACCTTATCCAAAGGCAACCGACACTCCATGGCCACACTATCAATCTTAATCCCCAAAAACTTCATTGTCGTAGAAGGGCCTTCTGTTTTCTCACGCGCCAATGGTACCCCAAAACTTGCGGACACCCGCTCCATGGTGTGCAACAAAACTGAACACACCCTCGACCCAGCCGGCCCTAAAAACAAAAAATCGTCTAGGTAATGCAAAACAGAACTCCATCCTGCTTCCTGCCGCACAACCCATTCCAAAAAGGAACTAAACGTTTCAAACAGTGAACCTGAGATAGCACATCCCATAGGCAAGCAACAATCCACAAAAAACTGGCCCTCCCATTTAAAACCAAGCAAACGAAAACTATCCGGGTGAATCGGCAGCAAACGGAAAGCAGCCTCAATATCCGTCTTTGCCAATAATGCACACTGCCCAAAAACACGGACCCACCTCACCGCCTCATCGAACGACGTATAACTCATCATCAATACCGTCGTTTACAGAACACCCCGCCGGGTAGGACAAATTATGAATGAGCCGAAATTTGTTGGGCTCCTTCTTAGGGACCAACCCCAAAGGAGAAACCCACAAATCCGGCAACGGACACTCGACAAAGGGGCCTACCACCCTTCCCGCTGACACCTTCTTTGCAATTTTTTCCGAAACCACTTCCGGCCGCAGCAACGCCGATGACAAATTACGCCCCGCGATTCCCGCTCCCACTGCCGAACACGGAATCCTAAAACCGTCCCGAAACCCAGCCAACAATAAAGTCGCCGCTTCCCTATTTGGGTACCTCTCTAGAAACGGCTCCATCACGTACACCCTCACCGGGGTCACCCCTCTTCTGCGCAACCTCGAATCCCCTTCCCCTACCGCGCTTGAAACACCGCGCAAAGCTATGGGCACCACCACAGACGGAGCACTCGTGCTTAAAACGACAGTCGGATAGGTATTTGCAGTAACCCTCGTTGAACTGCCAACAACAACCTTTCCTGACCCCCCCTGCCGACTCGGACGCCGAGGAACCCCCGGCCGCCCCACGAAAGGGCTGGCTCACACCCTTCAGGGCCGACATCAATCACATCCACAGACCTATATCCTTATGATCCCAACGAATACAAGGCCTGACCGCCTTCCTCTGGCGAAACTGCTCATCATACCGGAGCCAAGCTACCCCTCCATACGTCCGGTACGCCCCCCAGTGGCATCCATGTAGCAAAACAGAGCCAAACAATGTTCAGGCGCCTTCTCGCCCACCACACTCGCCAGAATAGCGAACGCCTGCAGCCAATTCAGAAAAGTATGCGGAATCAACCTGTATCTCCGCTTCTCCTCTTCCTCTTTCTTACTCTCGTCAGGCTTCACCCTGTCCAATTGAAACTTATCCAACGGAAGCAACGAGAATATCTCCACGTATTCATCTTTCCAAATCTTCTCCCTGACCTCAATCTTCAAATGAGCCCCCAACGGCCCTTCAAAGCACACATAGACCTCACCCCTAGCGGCATCCGCCAACCGGACCTCGTCCCCCACACCCTGACTACCTCCGCTCCCAGCGACCACAACCGCAGCCGCACCCACTCCGACTGCAGGAGAGCCCCCTACACCAGCCGCACACCCACGCTCCCCGTCACCAACCGCAGGCGCAGCAGCCCATACTGCGGCTGGAGACGACCCCGCCCCAGACTTCCATTGCGACAACAAAGTCCACATACCCGCCAACAAGTCACGTGCTAACCTGTCCTCCCCTGGATGTCCCCCCCCACCCCCCCATCAAGGTCCCGCGACGTCCTCTCATCTGGCTGTCCCTGGGGCGTCCTCCGAGCAGCCGCCGACCGCACCATTGTACTGCTCTGCAAATACTCAATCGCCGACCTGGACGTAGAAGGACACGCGCCGACTGCATCGTCCCTCCGACTCCCGATCTCCCAAGCCTCCTGGCTGACTTCACCTTCCTCCAGCGCTTGATCCTCCACGAAACCACCACCAACATCCCATTGGCGTGGCTGCAACAGAATAGCGTCCCTGCTGGCAGGCCCACCTCCAGGTGACCGCGGACCACAGGCATCACCAACCTCAGGCCCACCAAACCCCAGCTCCACGGAAGTCCCACCGTGAGCCGCATCCGACCTTCTCACATGCACACGGTCCACCAGCTGCACTGGGGGCGGAGCCAAGCCCATTCCCCCAGCCAGCGCAATCCTCTGTACATCCCTGCCCAACACCTCCGAGGTACCAGCAGGTGGCGACATCCTGGATCCACCACGCAGCTGCGCACCAGACCCCCGCCGCCGGCCAGTAGACATAGACCGCGGGGCCGCCCTCAGAGCCCTGGACGAGTCTCCCGCTGCTGCACCCTCACCAGCCGCCTCCAACCCCGGACTCAGCGATGCCTCCTGACGCCTCCTGCGCTCACACGCCGCCGACCGATCCTCACCTGTGGTAAGTGAGACCGCATCACCCAGGCCACCATCCCTGCCAGCCGCACGAGACCCTACACTCCGGCCGCCTGCACGCGCCCCACCCCTATCCAACACACCATGATGCCCGCTCCCAGGCAACCTGGATGAATCCTGACCCCGGCCACTCCGCGACTCGATCGCATGCCCGCGACGCTGCGCCGAACTCCTCCCGCTGCGCCGGCTGGCAGGGACACTTGCCACCCCAGCCGAAGCAAGCGGAAGGTTAACAGAGGGACTCCCAAGCCGGCGCCGTAACCGGGGTGTTACCTCCGGACTCAAGCGCTCCGGAGGGACAGATCTCCTAGCCCTCACTCTCCCCACCGCAGCCGCCGGAGGCACAGCCGGTGCCCCCACCGCCGCCTGCAAACTACTCACCAGCCAGTCAGAACCATGCTGTTCTGCTGCTGCCCGCACCGCTACCAGTAACTCCTCAAGCGCCGCCATGCTCCTGAATTCGCCTGCGCCAGCGACTGCACGCAACTTCACCAGGACAATAATGGCCTCTGGTGCCGCCTCCCACCACGGCCCTGCATATAAACGGCCCGCGAAAATGCAGCACCGCCCCCCCCTGACACTCCACCCCCCCACTAGATTAACCCTATACTGGTCTTCAACTTACCCCCTCAGTCAGTTCTCACTGTGCTACGTCTGCGCCTCGCTCCGTTGTCCTGATTTCCATTGTGGTGTGCCAATGGCCACAAATTTTCTAAAGGCCTCCGAGTCCACTAATTTATATGGCAGTAGTTGGCGGGCTAGCAGTTCCGACAATCCAGCGTTCAGCCGTTGGGCAACAGGGTTATCCGGGAGTATCAACTTTTTACGTTTGAACATTTGGGCCACGGAAGCCTGCCTTTTGCCAGATGAACGCAACAATGGCACGGGGGAAGGTGGAGTGGAGGACAAATGGGAGGAGAAGGAGAAGAGGCAGGACGTGGAGCACCAGGAGTGTGGCTTTGTGGGTGATGACGCCATTGGGCTCGGTGATGGGAGGCCCGGTGCCTTCTTAAGGCGGTTATCCCTAGGTGAGTGTTGGGCTTACCACAAGGCTGCAGATGGCAACATTATTGTCAGCAGCTGACACGTTAAAAAAAGCCCACACTGCTGAGCCATGTGCCTGCTTCCTGGGAGCGCCAGATGTGACCGTAAATGGTGGATGGCTCACCCCTATCTGCTGCTCTGTCTCTCCCTCTGAGAGTTTAAAATTATGGCTAGCTCACAGTTGATTTGTATATAATGCCTTTACTTAATAATCAAAGATATTACATATCATTACATGACATAAAATTAAATTCAGATTAAAGTTGTACATTTAGTGCCAATGTACTTCCGCTGTCTTATAACGGGCACTTGTAATTATCCCAATAGTGGATGCCCAGCATATCACTCCTTGTTGTAGACATTCATAAGATGTTAGGGATTACAACTCACGGCTTCAGCTGTCCTCCTTCTCAGCCAGTGTTCCCCTTCTGCTCTGTTCAATGCCAGCTTAGATGATTTCACCGCGCATGAGCTGTTGGAGTCCCGAGACGCCGAAGTTGGCGTGTGTAAGATCAATGAGCAGACACTTGTTACAGACCTTTTGCATTCTATTTTTATCAAGCCGAGCCCACAAGACGCGTTTCGAAACGTCTTATTCCTTCCTCAGTGGTAAAAGATTAAGTATTTGACTTCCGAGTCTCGGGACTCCAACAGTGCATGCGAAATCATCTAAGCTGGCATTGAATGGAGCAGCGGGGGACACGGGCTGAGAAGGAGGACTGCATAGTAGCCGGAGCCGTGAGTTGTCATTCCTAACATCTAATGAGTATCTATAATGAGGAGTGACATACTGGGCATCCACTGTTGGGAAAATTACATGCCCATTATAAGACAGCGGAAGTATATTGTGCTACATGTCCAATAGTGAATACAGGCATGGTGTCAATTGTATCAGGACCTGATAAAAGCAATATAAGGGTCATTGTGGACCTATATTAAATATTGGAACAATTCATACTGCACAACAAGTCCCAGTATAAGCACAAACAGCGCTAAGAAGTTGGATTTGATTTAGACCTTACTTAAAACAATTAGGCCTAACTATGGAATAATAAAGCCAAACATTTTATAATTTTTATTTTTTATGCGTGAGCTCCGCATTTACAAGAACATAATAATATACAGAGAATCTCCACTTTAATCTGTATGTAATTTTATGTCAGGTTTTTATTGATGTAACAATATGTAAGTAAAGGCATTATATACAAATCAACTGTGAGCTAGCCATAATTTAATACTTATATGTAAAGAGATCACTAGTGGAGGGGCACTTTGTTTAAAGAGGCCACTACAAGGGATGCACTATATTTAAAGATTCCACAACTATATGTAAATAGGCCACTACTTTGGGGGGCATTACATGTAATGAGGCCACTATGGGGGGCATTATATGTAAAGAGGCCACTACTAGGGGACATTATATGTAAAGTGGCTACTACAGGGGCACATTATATGTAAAGAGATCACTACTGGAGGGGCACTTTGTTTAAAGAGGCCACTACAAGGGAGGGGGGGTGCGCTATATTTAAGGAAGCCACTACTGGGAGGCACTACAAGGGGGGCAATATATTTAAAGATGCCACAACTATGTGTAAAGAGGCCACTACTTGGGGGAGGGGCATTATATGTAAAGAGGCAACTACTGGGGGGCATTATATGTAAAGCGTCCACTATGGGGGGCATTTTATGTAATAAGGCTACTACTGGGGGACATTATGTGAAAAGTGCACTACATGTACATAGGATAGGATAGGATACCACTACAGGGCCTAAATGGGAATGATTACTATGGTAGGGGCATAAAAGGAGGTATTAGTACTAAATAGGTATGTTCAATTATGCAGAAAAAAGTTGTGTTCAAGAGATGTCATTATGGTGATCTGTGGCAATGTTGGCCACATATTTTGTAATATGCACTTAACCCCTGTGCCCAGGGGTCAAGTCCTGGGAAAAAAAAGTGTGGGAACTCACCCAAGATCCACTGCAACCCCCCCCCCCCCCCCCCCTTCAAAAAAAAAAAAAAAAGCACAGAAAATCTAGCACGCTGTAATTTGTGTAGCTGCGGACTGAGCCAAATGTACACATTGTGATCAAAACACAATATCATAGTGCCATCCTCTCCCCCTGTCCCCTAATGTGCCAGTATCAAGTTCCTCTCTACTACCCCTTTCATGTGCCAGTATCATGGCGCCAATAGCCCGCCTCCCCCGTGGCAGTAAAGTAACAGTCCGGTATTTAAAAAAAAAAAAAAAACACTTTTAGAAAAGTTTGTCATGGGATTCGAACTCATGACCCCTACACATCAGAGGCAAGGCATATGCCCTCACAGCTATGAAAGCTGTCTAGCTAATAACTTAAAAAATATATATATAAGACTTCTACTGTAGGTAACTTTGCCCACTGTGTATGGATGTAGCAGAGCTGGGTGTGTTGGGGCAGCTGTCATGTGTATGGTTGTACACTAGGTATCAGTACACTAGGTATCAGTAGGAGTCTTAAAAAAAAAAAAACACTTTTAGAAAAGTTTGTCCTGGGATTGAACTCATGACCTCTACACATCAGAGGCAAGGCATTTACCCCCACAGCCATGAAAGCTGTCTAGGTAGTTGCTTAAAAAAAAAAAAATAAGACTTCTACTTATACCTAGTGTACTGATACCTAGTGTACAACCATACACATGACAGCTGCCCCAACACACCCAGCTCTGCTACATCCATACACAGTGGGCAGCTGTCATGTGTATGGTTGTACACTAGGTATCAGTACACTAGGTATAAGTAGAAGTCTTATATTTTTTTAAGCAACTACCTAGACAGCATTCATGGCTGTGAGGGTAAATGCCTTGCCTCTGATGTGTAGAGGTCGTGAGTTCGAATCCCAGGGACAAACTTTTCTTAAAGACATTCTAAATGATCTCCTATGTGTCAGCTGCGAAGTGACTGAACATACTCGCAGCGTATTAGGCCGACAGAAGAAGTGAAGGAGATGATGTCAGTAGGGGGCGGGGCGCCATGAGAGGAGTCACAGACAGCAGCAGCACCGCACAGACAGCTGTGAAGCCGCTTAGCCTGCCCTGCACAGTGCGCTTCAGCCGCGTTCTTTCAGCCGTTCCCTTTCAGCCTTGAGGCTTGAAAGGGAACGGCGTTCCTGCCATGAAAAAAGTGCAGGAACGCCGTTCCCCCTCCACTCGACCCCTGCCTGTGCCACAATCCATGTCATCTTCAGCCTCCCTGGTCCGCGGGAAAATGTCTTGCATTAAACTGGTCCCTGCTGCAAAAAAAGATTAGTGACTGCTGATGTAGGGGACACAGAAAACATGTGGAAGAAGGTACTCTGGCAAAACGAATAATGCACATCTCCCTAAACGCACTCCCCACTGTGAAACATGGTGGTGGCAGCGTCATGCTGTGGGGATGCTTTTCTTCGACAGGGAAGCTGGCCAGAGTTGATGGGATATAGATGGAGCTAAATACAGGGCAATCCTGGAGGAAAACCTGGTAGAGGCTGCAAAAGGAATCATGTATAGCCAGAATCAGTATTGTAGTGGTTAAATGCATTGGGATCTGGGAAAAAATTAAATTAAGAGGATTTTCCTACAGCCATTTGAGATTCAGCACCTTCCAGTCCATTTAAATATTAACAATAGTTTGATTATGCATCCATACTACTTGATCTATGATTAACCACTTCCGACCACCCATTGACTATAAACATCCAGGGAGGTCAGGTTTATTTCTAAATGGATGTTCTGGAATGTCATTTCAGAGGTGGCAGCTGCACGCTAATCATGCAGCTGCCTAGTGGGGGGCCCGCTGTCAGTGACAGCAGGGCAGCCCAAAGAGAAGGCAGGGACCGTTCCTGGGTATCCCTGCCTTCTAGATCGCTGTATACACAGCGCTCAACAAGCGCTGTGTATACAGATCATAAAACGCTATCATGTCCATGCAGGAGCTGTTGGGTCTTCCACAGACCTCGATCAGCCATGCATTGAGGCTGTACAGCGCAGTATTATGCTGTACAGCCTCTCTTGAGGATGTATTTCCCCTGTAACTGGGGCTACTATGTCAGCCCCAGTTACAGGAGAAATCAATAGTAAAAAAAAAAAATTCAGTTAAATGTCCCCTAGAGGTCTTGTATGACCTTATAGGGGACACAAAGTGTAAAAAATTATAATTTTAAAACAAAAAAATTAAGTGTTTTGAAAAAATAAAATAAAAAAAGTTTCACATAAAAAAAATTCCCCCCAAATAAATAAATTAAAATAGAAGAAAAAAATAGACATATTTGGTATCACCGTGTAAAAAAAACATTGCGCCAAAACAGATTTTTTAGTGAGCTCACCTCCCAAAAAACATAATGTTAATCAATCAAAAAGTCTTATTTACCCCAAAATTTTAGCAATAAAAACGTCACCTCATCCCACAAAAAATGAGCCCCCACACAAGATCATAACTCGAAAATTAAAAACAATTTGGCTCTAGGAAAATTGCTACACAAAAACATTGTGTAAAACGTTAAAATAAAAAAAAATTGACATATTTCGTATCTTTGCGTTCGTAATGACTGGATCTATAAAAATATCGCATGATCTACCCCATCAAGTGAACGGTGTAAAAAAAAAAAAGAAAAATGACACCAAACTGCTTTTTTTGTGACTTTACCTAACAAAAATGAGATAAAAAGCAACCAGAAAGCCAAATGTACCCCAAAATGGTGGCAAAAAAACTAAAGCTTGTCTCACACAAAATAAGCCCTCACACAGCTCATTCAACACAAAATAAAAAAAGTTGACTGTGGGGGAACCTCAGGGCCTCTTCAAATGCAACATGGTGCCCAAACACCATTCCAGCAAAATCTGCCCTCCTTCTGTGCCCTGTCGTGTGCCCAAACAACGGTATATAGGGTGTTTCTGCAAACTGCAGAATCAGGGTAATAAATATTCAGGTTTGTTTTGTTGTTAACCATTGATGTGTTCCAGGGACTTTTTTTATTAAAATTGAAAAGTTGCAAAAAAAGTGACATTTTGAAATTTCACCTCTATATTGCTTAAATTCCTGTGGAATACCTAAAGGGTTAACAACATTTCTAAAACTAGTTTTGAATAGTTTGAGGGGTGTCATTTCCAAAATGGGGTCACTTATGGGTTGGTTCTATTATGTAAGCCCCACAAAGTGACTTCAGAACTGAACTGGTCCTTAAAAAAGTTGACTTTGGAAATAGTCTTAAAAATTTTAAAAATTGCTTCTAAAATTCTAAACTTTGTAGCGTCCTATAAAAAATTAAATTACATTACTAAAATGATGCAAACATAAAGTAGACATATTGACTCAAATTTACCTTTAACATGAAGTACAATGTGTCACGAGAAAACAATCTCTGAATGGCTTGGATAACTAAAAGCGTTCCAAAGTTATTACCACATATAGTGACACATGTCAGTTTTGCAAAATTAGGCCTGGTCGCGAAGGGAGTAAATGGCCCGGTCTGGAAGTGGTTAAGACCTGTTTAGGTTGAAACCTGTCCGATTTTTTATTACAGGAGGGATATTGTTTATATATTTTAAACAGAAGAAATAAAGACTTTCTGGATCCACTTTGGTTCTTTGGCATGTTCGGAGGGTGTGAATACAGCCCGGATCCATGCTGAATAGGTCAACTGACCTATCCACCTGGGAGCTGGACAACACTATTTTATAAGGTAGAAGCTGCAAAAGTCCTGAGACTGAGGTGGAGGTTCACCTTTCAGCAGGACAACAACCCTAAACATACAGCTAGAGCTACAATGGAATGGTTTAGATCAGGGATGCCCAACTTGTGGAACTCCAGCTGTTGCAAAACTACAACACCCAGCATGCCTGGACAGCCTACAGATATCAGGGGCATGCTGGGAATTATAGTTTTGCAACAGCTAGAGGGCTGCAGGTTGGGCATCCCTGGTTTAGATCAAAGCATACTCATGTGTTAATGAGTCAAAGTCCAGACCTAAATCCCATTGCAAATCTGTGGCAAGACTTGAAAATTGCAGTTCACAGACACTCTCCATTCAATGTGACTGCACTATTTTGCAAAGGAGAATGGGCAAACATTTCAAGCTCTAGATATGCAAAGCTGGTAGAAACATACCCTTAAAAGACTTGCAACTGTTATTGCAGCAAAAGGTGGAACTACAAAGTATTGACTCAAGGGGGCAGAATACAAATGTAGGCTACACTTTCCAGATTTTTATTTATAAAAAATTTGAATAACCATGTATCATTTTCTTTTCACTTCACACATACTTGCTACTTTGTGTTGGTCTATCACATACAATCCCAATAAAATTAATTTAAGTTTGTGGGAGTAACGGGAAAAAAATGTGGAAAAGTTCAAGGGGTATGAATACTTTTTCAAGGCACTGTAAATGTATAAATTACATGTTCTATTGAATATTTTCCCATAGAAATAAATATGTTAATCCTACACTATAACATGGTGCTTTCAGATTCTGTTGCATTTTGTAGTGACAGGTCCTCTTTACGTGAACTAAAGAGAAAGGCAAATTACTGAGCTATTTCAGTAACAATTCTCAACTAATGTACATTTCATACTACTTCTAAAAACTGTAAAAATACTGAATGAAAAGACAAAGATCAGCAAATACATTACATGATCATAAGATAAAAATAACCCGTTGGCTGCTATCGGGGAGCAAGCAATTTCTAGTGTTTTTCTAGGAAGTGACATTTTAACGGTGAAGATTTGCAGGGCTAATATTAAGGGAAGTTGTTAGCTCTGAAAGACCCTCAGCAGCTGCTACTCTCTACCTGTCATGCAACGGCCCAGTGAGCACATTATAATATCTGCTGAAGATTGCTAAATTGTTTAGGGCAAGTGCAGCATTTTGAATTTCTTACCTATAGCCCAACATACATTTGCTTATCACAGGCCAGATACACAGCGATAAGAGGAGACAAACCATTCACATAGAGCATGCTGTTTTAGTGGGTGATGGGTGCTGTTTCACAGACTCGGGATAGAGGTGACTTTTCCAGATGGCCAGAGTGTGTCTTGTTCTGCTTCAGTGACTGCACAGCAGCGGTTGAGGAGATGTGTTGCACATGTTAAAAATTTTGAAGCGTTGAATTTGTCAGTGTAGAATAACTAAACTTGCCATTTAGTACAATAGTCTATGATATTAGGAAACACTATTTGTAGTTTCCATAAAGTTATTCAAAAAGTTTGGTCAGTTTCACACTGCAATAATACTACTAAGGCCCCTTTCACATGGGCGAGTATTCAGCGCGGGTGCAATGCATGACGTGAACGCATTGCACCCGCACTGAAACTTGACCCATTCATTTCAATGGGGGTGTGTACATGAGCAATGTTTTTCACTCATCACTTGTGCGTTGCGTGAAAATCGCAGCATGTTCTATTCTATATTCGGTGTTTTTCACGCAACGCAGGCCCCATAGATGTAAATGGGGTTGCGTGAAAATCGCATAGCATCCGCAAGCAAGTGCGGATGATATGCGATATTCACAGATGGTTGCTAAGGAGATGATGAGATGAGCCCTGGGACCCCATTAAAGTCCATTTACTTTATTATTTTCCATTATAACATGGTTATAATGGAAAATACTATCATTCTGTAATACAGAATGCTAAGTAAAATGTCCATTAAGGGTTAAAAAATAATAAAAAAATTACTTATCTCATCCACTTTATCGCGCAGCCGTTATCGTCTTCTTTCTTCTTCTTGCAGGTCATGCAAAAGGACCTTCTATCTTCATTCAGCAGGACCTGCGCTGACGTCATCACGCTCAGATGACGTCAGCTCAGGTCCGTTTGCAGGTCCTGCAAGAAGAAGAAAGAAGATGATAACGGCTGTCCAATCAAGTGGATGAGGGAAGTAATTTTATTATTATTTTTTAACCCTTAATGGACATTTTACTTAGCATTCTGTATTAAAGAATGCTAGTATTTTCCATTATAACCATGTTATAATGGAAAATAATAAAATCTACAGAACACCGAACCCAAACCCGAACTTTAGCAAAAAAGTCCGGGTTTGGGTCTGGGTACCAACATTCTGTTTTTTATCACGCGCATGCAAAACGCATTAAAACGCTTTGCACTCGCGTGGAAAAAATTGAACAACGCAATCACAGACAAAACTCGCATGGGTTTCCCGCAAGGCACCTGCAACGCATCCAGGCCTCTTAAGTGACGCCCGTGTCAAACGGGCCTAAATTTCAGCATCAATTGTTTGCAGCATGCAAACCCCAAGCAGTTTTAGTCAAATGAAAAAGGTTTTCCAAGATATTTTAAGAGTATCTGGAGCTAGTCACCAGCCGATATCTGTAGGACTTCTGAGGGCATGAGGTGTGGTGGAGAATTGTTGATGATGGATCAAGCTCAGAAGAATGCTGTTGAAGCGAAGGACCCCCACTGATCAGAGGGCACTGGCTCTCAAATCTATTTTTTCTCTAAATCAGGATTTGTTTCTAATTATACATCCTATTAATATGGTGTTACATTTAATGTTAGTTCCACTAGGGAACAAACATAAAATTATTTGACACTGCCTGCAATACTTCTGTGGCTCAGGGCACTAAAGGTGTTTTACCATAAATAACAACCATAGGCCCTTTCAGTATGCTCTCACACTTGGCAGGCCTGGGGGCCTTTGCTAAGCTTCTGGCTGCTATGGCAAACCATTAGAACCAGCCATAGCATTGGGGGACACCTATGGGATTATATAGAGTGTCCTTTCCTTCTGTAAAAGCACTTGGGTGCTGCAGTCAGTACTGTTTGTCAAACTGCAAGATTTTTCTACTTTTTGTTGAATAGACATCCTGCAGGAAACGGCGCCTAATTTCCTGATCATTTCCATTTTTGGCTGGGGAACTGCTAAAGGGGAGGAGTGTAACCAAGGGGTCCTAGCTTAAAAATGTTTATATCCACCTGTAGACAGGCGGAGAGGGGAGGCTGCTTTTCCAGCAAAGTGTCTTACAGCAAGGATACTGTGGAGAAGGGAGGAAATCCTGGGAGACCTAGGAACATTTTCTCTATATATTTCTTAATATTAAAGGGGTTGTCTCATGAAAAAGATTCTATATTTTTCAGACCAGTGTCCAAATGTGAAAACATTTGTAACTGCATATAATTGAAAATTTTGTATCCTCATTAAATTATTCAATAAAATGTAGGTGAATAGCACCACCTGCTGTTTGCGCTTTTCCTCATATCTCTGTCCACCTCACTCAGCTGGTCACACGTGCTCAGTTTAATCCTTCGACTGCCATCAGTCATATCTGCTGTTAGAAGCTGTGATAGTTTAAGGAACAGAGCTGAGTTGTCAACTTCAAATAACTCTAGCAGAGCAAATAGAGCAATGAATGGGGAGATCTCTGGACCCATGTGAGGTGCAGGGCTGGTTCTAGCTTTGTTAGAAAGAGATTGTCATGTACTATATGATGTCTGATTTTCATTTTTTTACATTGATCATGGGATAATCCCTTTAATTGCAATATGAGAAGTAATAGAATCAAAGCGAGTTTAAAGAAGACATTGAGAAAATATATCTGGCTGACCACAAGTTCCCCTAGCAAACTCAGCTGTTTGATGCGGTATCAGGAGTGGAACTGGAAGTAGTGAGCTGATGGTCACTTCTGCCACATTCTGGAAAGGGTTATATCTCATCAGAAGCCTCCTTTAAGTAAAGGAAAACAAAGCCAATATAACATGTTTGTAAAAGAGAAACAATAGAAAAATTACTTGAAAGAAATGATAAAGCAACCCATGTAGCAAATAAAAAGATTTCCTTAACCTCTTAAGGACACATGACGTACCGGTACGTCATGATGTCCTGGTACTTAAGGACACATGACGTACCGGTACGTCATGAATGGTTCCGATCACCGCCGCTCGGCGGGCGGTGATCGGAACCCGGTGCCTGCTCAAATCATTGAGCAGGCACCTGGGGCAAATGCGCCGGGGGGTCCTGTGACCCCCCCATGTCGGCGATCGCAGAAAACCGCAGGTCAATTCAGACCTGCGGTTTTCTGCGTTTCCGGGTTATTCGGGTCTCTGAAGACCCGATAACCCGGAACAGGATGGTGATGGTGGTGTGATTTCACTCCACCAATCACCATCCAGCGATCCTGAGTGGTGATGGTGACATCACCACTCAGGATCGCTTTCTGATTGGTCAGTGGGCGGTCCGGCGGCAGATTCAAAAGAGGCAGGCGCTCCTCTCCTCCTCCTTTTGTGTTCCGGAGCCGGAGGAGAGAGGAGCTGCCTGCACGTGTCTGCTGCCGCTGCCTGCACCCGATCTGTGCCTCCAGGACCCGATCTCTGCCACCAGCACCCCCCATCAGGTACATAGGGACAGCTAGGGAAAGTTTGGGTTAGGCAGGGAAAAAAAGGGAAAGTTAGTTTTTTTCACTTTTCATTGCATCACCCTAGTTAGGGTGTCTGGGGTCCACAGCACAGCTGTGTGACCCTAGACCCCCCAGGGGTGCTGCTACTTGCCCCCCCCCTGCCCCCCCTCCCCCCCCCCCACTTTTTTGGGGTGCAGGATTTTATTTTTTTTTTTGTGTACGCTGACTGTGGCCGGCACTCTTAGTGTCCGGCCACTGTTAGCGCATCGCACACCCCACCGCTGATCAACTTCGGACGGTTGATCAGCGGTTTTGAATTTTTTGGCCTTTTTTTTAGTCAGTTTATTTTTTTATTTTTTTAGTTTTAGGGTGAGTTCGTGAACACCCGTGCCCCCACACACACGCACACAAAATAAAGAGTTACACACACGCACATATACACGCAGACACACACTCCCCTATGGCCCGCCGGACGTTCTCGGCCGAGGAGGCATACGCCCAGCTTGCCTCCGAATCCGAGAGTCCCAGTGAGGATGAGGATGACCCCACATTCCTGTTGTCATCCGCATCCTCCTCATCATCTAGCGATGATGATGAGCCCCCAAGGCGGCGGAGACGCCGCCAGGCGGAGCAAGGGGACCGCCATGTTAGGGACCCTGTGGCCCAGCCTAGTACGAGCAGCTCTGGGGCTCGTACTGGTTTCCCGGCCCACCAGTTAAATCCACCGGAGCACCCTGCCGGTGAATTTGTCTGGTGTAGCCCAGAGCGATACGAGCCCGTGATTCCTGATTTTGTAGGCCAATCAGGAATCCAGATTTCCACAGTGGGCTACACTGAATATGACTTTTTTCGTCATTTTTTCAGTGACCCACTGGTAAATCTGATGGTGGAGCAGACGAATCTGTACGCCCAACAGTTCGTCGCTCAACACCCGGGCTCCTTTTTGGCCAGGCCCGGTGGCTGGACGCCGGTCAGTGCAGCCGAAATGAGGACATTTTGGGGCCTCGTGCTGCATATGGGCCTGGTCAAGAAACCCAGTGTCAGGCTGTACTGGAGTGGGGACGTCCTATACCAGACCCCACTTTACAGTACAGCCATGACACGCTCCCGGTTTGAGGCCATTCGGAAATGTCTGCATTATTCCGATAATGCAGCATGTCCCCCCCGAGGTGATCCTGCCCATGACCGTCTGTACAAGATACGGCCGGTCATCGATCACTTTGGGGCCAAATTCATGGAGGCCTATGTACCTGGAAGAGAGGTCGCGGTTGATGAGTCTCTCATTGCGTTCAAGGGGAGACTCATTTTCCGCCAGTATGTGCCCACCAAGCGAGCGAGGTATGGCGTGAAGCTATACAAAATTTGTGAGAGTACCTCAGGGTACACTTACAAATTTCGTATATACGAGGGGCGAGATTCCCGGATTCAACCCCCAGAATGTCCCCCCACTCTGGGTGTTACCGGGAAACTTGTGTGGGACCTTATGTTCCCACTGCTGGATAAGGGTTACCACCTTTACGTGGATAACTTTTATACCAGTATCCCCTTGTTCCAGTCCCTTGCCGCCAGATCCACGTTCGCTTGTGGGACCGTGCGGAAAAATCAACGCGGCCTCCCTGCCCTCCCCCTCCAGGTACCTATCCCCAGGGGTGAGACCCGTGCCCTTACCACTGGAAACCTGTTGCTGGTCAGGTATAAGGACAAGAGGGATGTCCTTATGCTGTCCACAATTCATGGTAACGGCATCACCCCTGTCCCTGTGCGAGGTACCGCGGCAACGGTCCTCAAGCCCGATTGTATCGTCGCCTACAATCGGTATATGGGAGGAGTTGATCTCTCTGATCAAGTCCTCAAGCCATATAACGCCATGCGCAAAACCCGGGCATGGTACAAAAAAGTTGCGGTCTACTTGGTGCAGGTTGCCATGTACAACTCTTTTGTACTATCCCGAAGCGCTGGCAGCACAGGGACATTCCTCCAATTCTATGAGGCAGTCCTCAAAGACCTGATCTTTTCGGACCGGGAAAGAGCAGGCCGGAGTACCTCGGGAACTGGAGGCGCCCGGATCGTCCCTGGCCAACACTTTCCAGGTGTGGTCCCCCATACTGGAAAGAAGGGACGAACCCAAAAAAGGTGCAGAGTGTGTCACAGGAGGGGGATACGGAAGGACACCACAACTCAATGTGACACGTGCCCCGATCATCCGGGCCTCTGCATTATTGGTTGCTTCAGGGAGTATCACACTTCCATGGAGTACTAAATTTATATCCCAATTTAGGACTGACATGGGATAAAAAAAAAAGGGTTCTCAGACTTTTTTTTGTCACCAAACATAACAAAAAATTTAATAGCAAGCGATCAAAAAGTCATATAGCCCCCAAAATAGTGCCAGAAAAACCGTCCGCTCGTCCCGCAAAAAATGAGCCCCCACATAAGATAATCAGATAAAAAATAAATTAAAAAAATGACACCTAGACTTTAGAGATACCAAAAAAATGTTTGGGTATCAAAAAGGATAATATAGTCAAAAACCTAAATAATTATAAAAAAAGTAGACTTATTAGGTATCGCCGCGTCCGTAAGAATCTCCTCTATAAAAATATCCCATGACCCAACCCCCCAGATTAACACGGTTAAAAAAAAAAATGAAAACGGTGCCAAAAACTCCATTTTTGGCACTTTTTCATTTCAATCCGTTTTTTATGGTAACAAAACAAGGGTTAACAACCAAACAAAAGTTAATATTTATTACCCTGATACTGCAGTTTACAGAAATGCCATATTTGTGGTCGTAAACTGCTGTATCAGTAAAAGGGAGGCCGCAAAAGGAAAGGACCGACATGGTTTCTGGAAGGCCGATTTTGATGGCCTTTTTTATTGACACCATGTCCCTTTTGAAGCCCCCCTGATGCCCCCCTAGAGTAAAAACTCCCTAAAAGTGACCCCATCTAAGAAACTACACCCCTCAAGGTATTCAAAACTGATTATACAAACTTTATTAACCCTTTAGGTGTTCCTCAACAGTTAATGGCAAATGGAGATGAAATTTCAGAATCTCAATTTTTGGTAACCTTGCCTCACAAAAATGTAATATAGAGCAACCAAAAATCATATGTACCCTAAAAATAGTCCCCCAAATAATGCCACCTTATCCCATAGTTTCCAAAATGGGGTCACTTTTAGGGAGTTTCTACTCCAGGGGTGCATCAGGGGGGTTGAAACAGGACACGGTGTAAATAAACCGGTCCATAAAAATCAGCCCTCCAAAAACCAAACGGCGCACCTTTCCCTCTACGCCCCGCTGTGTGGCCGTACAGTAGTTTACGGCCACATATTGGGTGTTTCTGTAAACGGCAGAGTCAGGGCAATAAAGATACAGTCTTGTTTGGCTGTTAACCCTTGCTTTGTTAGTGGAAAAAATGGGTTAAAATGGAAAATTAGACAAAAAAATCTAATTCTCAAATTTCATCCCCATTTGTCAATAACTCTTGCGCAACACCTAAAGGGTTAACGACGTATATAAAATCAGTTTTGAATACCTTGAGGGGTGTACTTTCTTAGATGGGGTCACTTTTAGGGAGTTTCTACTCCAGGGGTGCATCAGGGGGGTTGAAACAGGACACGGTGTAAATAAACCGATCCATAAAAATCAGCCCTCCAAAAACCAAACGGCGCACCTTTCACTCTATGCCCCGCTGTGTGGCCGTACAGTAGTTTACGGCCACATATTGGGTGTTTCTGTAAACGGCAGAGTCAGGGCAATAAAGATACAGTCTTGTTTGGCTGTTAACCCTTGCTTTGTTAGTGGAAAAAATGGGTTAAAATGGAAAATTAGACAAAAAAATCTAATTCTCAAATTTCATCCCCATTTGTCAATAACTCTTGCGCAACACCTAAAGGGTTAACGACGTATATAAAATCAGTTTTGAATACCTTGAGGGGTGTACTTTCTTAGATGGGGTCACTTTTAGGGAGTTTCTACTCATGGGGTGCATCAGGGGGCTTCAAATGGGACATGGTGTAAATAAACCAGTCCATAAAAATCAGCCTTCCAAAAACCATACGGCGCACCTTTCACTCTACGCCCCGCTGTGTGGCCGTACAGTAGTTTACGGCCACATATTGGGTGTTTCTGTAAACGGCAGAGTCAGGGCAATAAAGATACAGTCTTGTTTGGCTGTTAACCCTTGCTTTGTTAGTGGAAAAAATGGGTTAAAATGGAAAATTAGACAAAAAAAATCTAATTCTCAAATTTCATCCCCATTTGTCAATAACTCTTGCGCAACACCTAAAGGGTTAACAACGTATATAAAATCAGTTTTGAATACCTTGAGGGGTGTACTTTCTTAGATGGGGTCACTTTTAGGGAGTTTCTACTCCAGGGGTGCATCAGGGGGCTTCAAATGGGACATGGTGTAAATAAACCAGTCCATAAAAATCAGCCTTCCAAAAACCATACGGCGCACCTTTCACTCTACGCCCCGCTGTGTGGCCGTACAGTAGTTTACGGCCACATATTGGGTGTTTCTGTAAACGGCAGAGTCAGGGCAATAAAGATACAGTCTTGTTTGGCTGTTAACCCTTGCTTTGTTAGTGGAAAAAATGGGTTAAAATGGAAAATTAGACAAAAAAATGAAATTCTCAAATTTCTTCCCCATTTGCCAATAACTCTTGTGCAACACCTAAAGGGTTAACGACGTATGTAAAATCAGTTTTTAATACCTTGAGGGGTGTAGTTTCTTAGATGGGGTCATTTTTGGGAGGTTTCTATTATCTAAGCCTCACAATATGACTTCAAACCTGAACTGGTCCATAAAAAGTGGGATTTTGAAGATTTCTGAAAAATTTCAAAATTTGCTTCTAAACTTCTAAGCCTTGTAACATCCCCAAAAAATAAAATATCATTCCCAAAATGCTACAAACATGAAGTAGACATATGGGGAATGTAAAGTCATCACAATTTTTGGGGGTATTACTATGTATTACAGAAGTAGAGAAACTGAAACTTTGAAATTTGCTAATTTTTGCAATTTTGGGGTAAATTAGGTATTATTTTGTGCAAAAAAAATAATTTTTTTGACTTCATTTTACCACTGTCATGAAGTACAATATGTGACGAAAAAACAATCTCAGAACGGCCTGGATAAGTCAAAGCGTTTTAAAGTTATGTGCACTTAAAGTGACACTGGTCAGATTTGCAAAAAATGGCCTGGTCCTTAAGGTGAAATAAGGCTGTGTCCCTATGGGGTTAAGGGTCCATTCACACCTCCGTAATTTGGGTCCGCATTTCCGGGATCCGCATCCGCATTTTCGGATGAGTTCAGTTTTTTGGGGATCCGCAATTCTGTTTCTGAAAAAAATAGAACTATTCTTGCCCGCAATTGCGGACCAGAAAAGGCATTTTCTATTATAGTGTCTGTGATGTGCGGTCCGCAAATTGTGGATCGCACATTGCAGGTGTCCATGTTTTGCGGATCCGCAAAACACTTACGGACGTGTGAATGGACCCTAAAGAGATGTTCACCACACTTGTTCACTAAATTGTATTAACACATTATTTTATTGTTATACTGAAAATATATGATACATGACTACTTGACTTTTCAAGTCTTCTAAAGCTCTTAGTAGCCTGTAGCTATACATTATTCTGAAATATGGTTTTGTTTCTCATAAGAAAGACATTAGTAGCCATTGCTGCTATGTATAACACTTAGGAACTGAATTTATAATTACAGGCCATAAATGAAACAGGCAAAACAATGCATTTAGGCATATATTTGTAATATAAATCACATTACACAGCAAGCAGTTTACTAAATATTTTTACTTGTATGGGTACGATCTATAAGATGTCTATAAGGTGTTCCGCCTTACCCTTCCTCTTGTGACAACAGTGACAATGAGTGGCATGTGATGTACTGCTTTGAAAACAAGTTATTCATGCTATATGTAGCCACCTAGTGGTAATGATTTGAATAGCAGTGTGTTGAGGGTTTTGCCAGCATGTCATGATAATGCACTGACTTTGCATATTGACAAATTGGAGTCCTTAAAGGGGTATTCTTAATACACAGTTTCATACTTACCTGCTCCCGGCGTGCTGTCCACTTCCTGGTTTTGGCAGGGGGCAGGCTCCATCTTGATTGAAGTCTTCTCCCGGCCGGGCCGCGCTGGACTGAACGCGCACGCCGAGGCTGCGCATGCGCCCTGGTGACTTCTTCCTGGCAAGTATACTATACTGGCCAGGAAGAAATCACCATAGCGCATGCGCGGCCTCGGCGTGCACTTTCGGGACTGCGTACGGCCGGCCGGGAGAAGAGAAGAAGTCGTCTGCGCAAGCGTGGCCACCGCGATTCCTGAGAAGAGACAACAGTCAGGTAAGTATATGTTTATTTTCTTCTAAGGGGTGGGAATTAGTTAATTAAATATATTTAGAAAAAAGATCACTGTTAAATCATTAACAGATTGAACAGTGATCATTAAGATGGGAATACCCCTTTAAGTCATTGGCTGAACTGAGAGTATGATTAGGTTGGTAGACAGAAATGAGGGAGGAGATGTAGGGGGAGCAGAACTGTGGAGAGCTTTGTGGATGAGAATGAGCAGTTTAAACTGAATTTTATACTGTATTGCCAACCAGGTCAATGACTGGTATAGGGAAATGGCAGTAGTGGTAATACAGATAGATGAGCCTGGCTGTTCCATTAAGGGTAGATTGGAGAGGGGAGAGTTTAGTGATAAAATAAATTAACAATACTTGTTCATTCATGCTTTACTTCATTTTAAGAATAACGTGTCGACAAATAAATTTAATAGGAGGAACATCAATTTTTCTAGTTTTCTCATATACAAAATATATGAAATATAAATTTTGTTGCTCTCTTAATGTCATCTATTATAGGCTGCTTAAATAAAACATCTTCACAAAATAGACATATGTCTATTCATCTTTTCCTGTCTTCTTTAATGTGATAGCAGTGAACGGACAGGTCACTGGAAATAGGATTTTATTCTAAGCTTCCCATTGAAGGCGCCCTACATTCACCATAATGGCTTCCCTTATGTCCTACCAGCAGCACAGATGGGGTTAACCACCCCGTGGCTTGGTAGGACCCTGTGGAATTATTAACCACTTAAGGACCACAGGTTTATGCCCCCTAGTGACCAGGCCCTTTTTTACAAATCGGCACTTCAGAACAGTGGAGTAGCTAGAAATGACTGGGCCCCACAGCAAATTTTTGAATAGGCCTCCCCTCCCCCAGTAATTTTTTCGCAACCCCTTCCTTTCATACCGCCCCCTTTCCTGTGGCTAGTAAAGATCGCTCTCTCAGACCCGGCAGCTGTTCCATCCGTTTCCTACACTGTCTATACTGTCACTGTATATAATTTCATTGTGTATTACTGTTGAAGGGGCCCTGACAAAATATTTTAATCCTACTCCTTCTCGATGGGCCCCCTTCTGGGTCAGGGCCCCAAAGCAGCCGCTTCCCCTGCTTCCCCTGCTTCCCCTATAGTTACGCCTCTGCTTCACAACTTTAACGGTTTATTGCTCGGTCATGCAACTTGGCACCCAAATGAATTTTACCTCCTTTTCTTCTCACACATACAGCTTTCTTTTGGTGGTATTTGATTGCTGCTGAGATTTTTTTGTTTTTCTGATATTAATCAAAATAGATTGCAATTTTCTCAAAAAAAGTGTATTTTTAACTTTCTCTGGTTAAATTGTTCAAATATAATTACATTTCTATACAAGTTTGTGTCAGAAATTATTGTGGTACATGTCTTTGATAAAAAAAAAAATCCAATAAGTGTATATTTATTGGTTTGCACAAAAGTTATAGCGTTTACAAACTATGGTACAAAAATGTGAATTTCCGCATTTTGAAGCAGCTCTGACTTTCTGAGCACCTGTCATGTTTCTTGAGGTGCTAGAATGCCAGGATAGTATAAATACCCCCCAAATGACCCCATTTTAGAAAGAAGACACCCCAAAGTATTCGCGGAGGGGCATGGTGAGTTTATGTATTATTATTTTTTTTTCACAAGTTAGCGGAAAATGACACTTTCTGAGGAAAAAATAAATAAAATAAAGTTTCCATTTCTGCTAACTTCTGGCAAAAAAAATAAAAAATCTCTTTTGTGGGGTGTGTTTACTGTTCTGGCATTTTGGGCGGGGCTAAATTGTGAGCAACCCTGTAAAGCCTAAAGGTACTCGTTGGACTTTTGGCCCCTTTACTCAGAAGAAGTAGGGCAATGTGTTTTGGGGTGTACTTTTACATATACCCATGCTCAGTGAGAGAAATAACTCTGTATATTGACAACTTTGTATAAAAAATTGTCACACATTGCCCTACTTCTCCTGAGTACAGCGATACCACATGTGTGACACTTTTTTGCAGCCTAGGTGCGCAAAGGGGTCCAAATTCCAATGAGTACCTTTTAGGAGAGCATTTTTAGACATTTGGATTCCAGACTTCTTCTCACGCTTTAGGGCCCCTAAAATGCCAGGGCAGTATAAATACCCCACATGTGACCCTATTTTGGAAAGAAGACACCCCAAGGTATTCCGTGAGGGGCATGGCGAGTTCATAGAAGATTTTTTTTTTTGGCACAAGTTAGCGGAAATTGATATATATAATTTTTTTTCTCACAAAGTCTCCCTTTCCGCTAACTTGGGACAAAAAGTTCAATCTTTAATGGACTCAATATGCCCCTCAGCAAATACCTTGGGGTGTCTTCTTTCCAAAATGGGGTCATTTGTGGGGTGTTTGTACTGCCCTGGCATTTGAGGGTCTCCACAATCATTACAAGTATGGCCAGCATTAGGAGTTTCTGCTATCCTCCTTATATTGAGCATACGGGTAATTAGATTTTTTTTCCGTTCAGCCTCTGGGCTGAAAGAAAAAAGTGAACGGCACAGATTTCTTCATTCGCATCGATCAATGTGGATGAAAAAATCTCTGTCAAAAAATGTGCAAAAAAAAGAAAGAGGTGAAAGGCGTCTGCCAGGACATAGGAGCTCCACCCAACATCCAAACCCACTCAGCTCGTATGCCCTGGCAAACACGATTTATCCATTCACATCAATCAATGTGGATGAATAAATCATTGCCAGCAATTTTTTGTTTTTACAAAAAATGTTTGCCAAAGCATATGAACACCGTAAGCCTCGGAAAAAGTATCATTTTTACTGCAGAGGAGAAATCTCGTCTTGGAGCACCGCATACACCGACTTTGGTTAATCTGACAGCAGCGCAATGCTACGCCTGACCGTAGCAGGGACCTCAACCTCGTCATCTTCACTAGCGGTTAGAGTGCCACTGCTGTCTACAGGTTCATATTCTGAACCACTGGATTCAGTGGGTGAGGTGTCCCCATCGCTTTCATCCATCACGGACAGAATCCTGTAGGCCTCTTCAGCGGAATACCCCTTGTTTGACATTTTGGGATAACTAAATTTAGGGGGTATTCCTCTGAGACTACCCAGGAAAAAGAGCAAACCTGCCTAGTAAAAAGGAGTGCTTGCGAAGTAAAGCTGCGATCGCTAATAAAGATCCAGAAAGCTCAAAAGTTATCTTTATAGTGCCTGTAACGGATCTCCTGGCACCCCGACCAGGTACCTCCGTCGATAGATGCTCCTAGTGCTTTCCGAGGACTCCAAGCATCCCACTTGACACTGTACGCACTGCAGACCCCACGAACCGCGAAGCTTGGTTGAGGTCTCACCGTCTCCTACCCACCCTGGACCTACTACAAGGCTCCAGGCTCCAGTGGGTGAACCTCTCCTAAATCCAGAGAGCAGGAACAGCTCTTACAAGAGCTAGTAGTTATGCCAGGGGAGTATAGCAAATCTTCAGCGTATAGCAATCCCCCAGTTTTGCTCAGTTATCCAAACACCAGGCTCAACATGATGAAGGATAAAACAGGAACTCTTTATTGAGGGCTACTCGCCCGTATTTATGCAGGTCCCCATCTTGTGGACACGCCCCTAGGGGACCAGAAGGGAGACTGTGACACAGGACAGATATGCAGCAATTCAGGATACACAGAAACAACACATCCCCACAATGCATCATGGTTTCCTCCTCTCTGCCTGGAGACACCCGAGGAGCAATTCAATTATCTCTCAGGACAAAGGGAAATCGCCAATACACATGTGGGGACAACAGGACAGAAATCACCATTTAAACACACAATGGGACAATGCCACAATGGGACAATAGAAACACACCCAGCATATTCCTCCCCTCTGTCTAGGAGATAATGGAGTCAATTTCGGTATCTGCTCAACTATCTCCTACGCTGAAAAGTTACACTTCCTATAAATTGTTACAACTTTGTGAGTTTACATTGTACATACATATAACTTATATCAATTTAACCAGTATAACTCGGGCACAAACCTATCCAAAATTCACTTGAATAGGTTCAGGGGTTTAAAAGTTAGTAAAAGTATCTTAAAGGGCCGTAATCCTGGGGCAGGAGGCTGACAAACAGCCCCCTCCAAAACACTGTGGCGAGGTTGGATTCGCCACAGTGCCGCAGCGATTTTATGGTGTTTTTGCAGTAACATAGTAACATAGTACATAAGGCCGAAAAAAGACATTTGTCCATCCAGTTCGGCCTGTCATCCTGCAAGTTGATCCAGAGGAAGGCAAAAAAAAACACTTTAGGGGAATAAAAATTCCTTCCCAACTCCAATCAGGCAATCAGAATAAATCCCTGGATCAACGATCTCTCTCTAGTAGCTATATCCTGTAATATTATTACACTCCAGAAATACATCCACGCCCTCTTGAATTCCTTTATTGTACTCACCATCACCACCTCCTCAGGCAGAGAGTTCCATAGTCTCACTGCTCTTACCGTAAAGAATCCTCTTCTATGTTTGTGTACAAACCTTCTTTCCTCCAGATGCAGAGGATGTCCCCTCGTCACAGTCACAGTCCTGGGAATGAATAGCTGATGGGATAGAGCTCTGTACTGTCCCCTGATATATTTATACATATTAATTAGATCTGCTCTCAGTCGTCTTTTTTCTAAAGTGAATAACCCTAATTTTGATAATCTTTCAGGGTACTGTAGTCCCCCCATTCCAGTTATTACTTTAGTTGCCCTCCTCTGGACCCTCTCCAGCTCTGCTATGTCTGCTTTGTTCACTGGAGCCCAGAACCGTACACAGTACTCCATGTGTGGTCTGACTAATGATTTGTAAAGTGGTAGGACTATGTTCTCATCACGGGCATCTATGCCCCTTTTGATGCAACCCATTATCTTATTGGCCTTGGCAGCAGCTGCCTGACACTGTTTTTTGCAGCTTAGTTTGCTGTTTATTAAAATTCCTAGATCCTTTTCCATGTCAGTGTTACCAAGTGTTTTACCATTTAATAAGTACGGGTGACTTGCATTATTCCTTCCCATGTGCATAACTTTACATTTGTCAGTGTTAAACCTCATCTGCCACTTATCTGCCCAAGCCTCCAATCTATCCAGATCGCTCTGTAGTAGTATACTGTCCTCTTCAGTGTTAATTACTTTACACAGTTTAGTGTCATCTGCGAAAATTGATATTTTACTATGCAAGCCTTCTACAAGATCATTAATAAATATATTGAAGAGAATCGGGCCCAATTCTGACCCCTGAGGTACTCCACTAGTGACAGTGACCCAATCTGAGTATGTACCATTAATAACCACCCTCTGTTTTCTATCATTGAGCCAGTTACTTACCCACTTACAGACGTTTTCTCCCAGTCCGAGCATTCTCATTTTATATACTAACCTTTTATGTGGTACAGTGTCAAATGGTTTGGAGGAGTCCAGATACACGACATCCATTGATTCGCCGCTGTCAAGTCTAGAACTTACCTCCTCATAGAAACTGATTAAATTTGTTTGACATGACCGATCCCTCACGAAGCCATGCTGATATGGCGTTATTTGCTTATTTCCGTTAAGATGCTCTAACATAGCATCTCTCAGAACACCTTCAAACAGTTTACCCACAACAGATGTTAAACTTACCGGCCTATAGTTTTTGGACCCATTTTAAATATTGGCACCACAATTGCCATGCACCAATCCTGTGGGACATTCCCTGTCAGTATAGAGTCTGAAAATATCAGAAATAAGGGTCTGGCTATGACATTACTTAATTCCCTTAGGATACGGGGGTGTATGCCATCCGGTCCTGGCGTTTTGTCTATTTTAATCTGTCACTGCGGTGGGGTGGACTAAACGCAAGTGTGCACACAAGAAGAGGCCTGATCGGGCCAACACTGCGTTTTTTGTAGAGCCTAAGGTGACCCTAATGTACTGATATAGATCTGATTGTGATCAGTCTTGATCACTTACAGATACTATATAGTACTAGTGCTGATTAGCGACAGTGATGACGCTAATCAGCGACTAATCAGTGACTGCGGTGCGGTGGGCTGGGCGCTAACTACCTAGCAAGTAGCTAACTACCTGGCGGTGATGAGGGACCCTTATAGGGGGGTGAATCAATGACAGGGGGGTGACAGGGGGTGATCAGGGAGTCTAATATGGGGTGATCAGGGGTTAATAAGGGGTTAATAAGTGACAGGGGGGTGTAATGTGTGTGCGGTGATTGGTGCTACTTACAGAGCTGCCTGTGTCCTCTGGTGGTCGATCCAAGCAAAAGGGACCACCAGAGGACCAGGTAGCAGGTATATCAGACGCTATTTACAAAATAGCGTCTGATATACCTCTTTCATTGGTTATTTTAAAAGTCTACAGCCTGCAAGCCAATGATCGCTGCCGGCAGGCTGTAGATGAACTTGTGAACTGCGCGATCCTGTGAGTGCTCGTACACAGGAAATCTCGGGTCTCACAAGATGACGCCGATGTGCGGCAAGTGGTTAATGAGCGAAAGTAAATCATACAATTAAACAATTAAATACCCCCCTATAAAGGAGGGAAACACTGCCTGTCCAATGGATTTTTTTCGCGGCTGATCGGCGCTGCCATCTTCCGGACGTGACGTCATAATGGAGTCTGACGTCACTTCCGGGTATTCCTCGCGGCCGTGATTCACATCGCTGTGGATCATATTTTCTTCCTCCTCCTGTTAGGAGGATTTTTGTTAATTTCTTCTATGCCCTGCTAGGTAGCATTTCTTATATTTATAGGTGCTCCATAAGTTTGGTTATTTTTTCCCCGCCTAGGGGCAGAGTTTTTCTTCTGGGTTTAGTCCATTTAAGAAAGCATTGTGCACCAGCTCTGTCTCTGGCTGCACATGCTTCACAGCTAGCTCCCAGAGTCCCTTATAAGATGCTATTTTTTTCTGCTTATACAGTCAGGTCCATAAATATTGGGACATCAACACAATTCTAACATTTTTTGGCTCTATACACAACCACAATAGATTTGAAATTAAGTGAACAAGATGTGCTTTAACTGCAAACGGTCAGCTTTAATTTGAGGGTATTTACATCCAAATCAGTTAAACATTGTAGGAATTACAACAGTTTGCATATGTGCCTCCCACTTGTTACAAAACCAAAAGTAATGGGACAATTGTCTTCTGAGCTGTTCCATGGCCAGGTGTGTGTTATTCCCTTATTATCCCAATTACAATGAGCAGATAAAAGGTCCGGAGTTCATTTCAAGTGTGCTATTTGCATTTGGAATCTGTTGCTGTCAACTCTCAAGATGAGATCCAAAGAGCTGTCACTATTAGTGAAGCAAGTCATCATTAGGCTGAAAAAAAAAAAAAAAAACATCAGAGACATAGTAAAAACATTAGGCGTGGCCAAAACAACTGTTTCGAACATTCTTAAAAAGAAGGAACGCACCAGTGAGCTCAGCAACACCAAAAGACCCGGAAGACCACGGAAAACAACTGTGGTGGATGACCGAATAATTATTTCCCTGGTGAAGAAAACACCCTTCGCAACAGTTGTCCAGAGCAAAAACACTCTCCAGGAGGTAGCTTAATGTGTGTCAAAGTCAACAATCCAGAGAAGACTTCACCAGCGTGAATACGGTGGGTTCATCACAAGATGTAAACCATTGGTGAGCCTCAAAAACAGGAAGTGGCAGTTTTCTAAATGACATCTAAAAAAAGCCTTCACAGTACTGGAACAACATCCTATGGACAGATGAGACCAAGATCTACTTGTACCAGAGTGATGGGAAGAGGAGAGTATGGAGAAGGAAAGGAACTGCTCAAGAGCCTAAACATACCACCTCATCAGTGAAGCATGGCGGTGGTAGTGTCATGGCGTGTGCATGTATGGCTGCCAATGGAACTGGTTCTCTTGTATTTATTGATGATGTGACTGCTGACAAAAGCAGCAGGGTGAATTCTGAAGTGTTTCGGGCAATATTATCTGCTCATATTCAGCCAAATGCTTCAGAACTCATTGGATGGCATTTCAAAGTGCAAATAAACAATGACCCAAAGCATACTGCAAAAGCAACCAAAGAGTTGTTTAAGTGAAATAAGTGGAATGTTATGCTATGACCAAGTCAATAAACTGACCTGAATCCGATTTAGCATGTATCTCACTTGCTGAAGACAAAACTGAATTTAAAATGCCCCAAGAACAAGCAGGAACTGAAGACAATTGCAGTAGAGGCCTGGCAGAGCATCACCAGGGATGAAACCCAGCGTCTATGCGTTCCAGACTTCAGGCTGTAATTGACTGCAGAGGATTTGCAACCAAGTATTAAAAAGTGTAAGTTTGATTTATGATTACTATTCTGTCCCATTACTTTTGGTTCCTTAACAAGTGGGAGGCACATATGCAAACTGTTGTAATTCCTACACCGTTCACCTGATTTGGATGTAAATACCCTCAAATAAAAGCTGACAGTCTGCAGTTAAAGCACATCTTGTTCGTTTCATTTCAAATCCATTTTGGTGGTGTATAGACTCAAAAATGTTAGAAATGTGTTGATGTCCCAATATTTATGGACCTGACTGTAGGTGCCTTTGTTCTTGGATAACCTTTCTTCTGCTACCTTCGGTGGACCTCTTACCTTTCTGCTTAGTAACTTATTGTCTTTTCCTCCCGCAGTGATGTCTTCTCCGTGGGATCCTGATAGCAGAAAGTCAGCTTCCAAGAGGAAGCATTTATCTTGCTATGATTGTAGCACTCCTTTGGAGGATTGCTATCCCTTCCCTACTCTAGGTGTGACAGCTGCCGTCCGAGGGTCCAACCTTCTGGTGAACCTACAATCTCCAGAAAAAACACAGACTACTCAAATCCATCAGGTCGGGGGACCATGATGTTGACCTGGGGGAGCCTTCTGATCCTTCTATTCGGGCACCACGTGTCTTTAAAGCGGATGAGACCCTCCTGTCATGCGTACACAGTGGAAGAAACCTGAGAAAAGGTCCAGTTCTAACTAAAAGATTTAGAACCATGTTCCCTATGGCTGAGTCCTTGGTGGAATCTTAAGGTTCCATTCCCAAGGTGGACATGTCAATAGCCAAATTGTCCAGACGCACTTTGGTTCCAGCAGACGATGGGTCTAGTCTGCAGGATCCCCTTGACAGGAGAGCAGAGTGCACTATAAGAAGAGGTTACACGGCAGGGGCAGAATCCGCTTCTACAGCCATTGTTGCCACCGAGGTCTCTACATTCCTCCGGACTCGCCTGAACCAGATTCAGACTGAAATGGATCAGAAGGTGTCTCGTGAGGACATACTGGCTGCCTTCAAGACCATTAACCTGGCAACAGATTTCCTGTGCGATACCGTGCAGCTTCAGCTAAAATTAGCAGCCAAATCCATGGCCCTTGTGTCAGCAGCCCATAGGCTCTTATGGCTTAAGCCTTGGGTCCCTGACAACTCTTCTAAATTCAATTTATGTGGCCTTCCCTTTGAGCCCAACCGTCTGTTCGGCTCGGAGCTTGATAAAATTATGGAAGGCCTAGCAGATGAAAAGGGGAAGAGTCTTCCCCAACAGTCCTTTCGAGGGCGGGGAAGACAGGAGCATGGGGTTAGGTCTGTCCAGCAGTCAAGATCTCGAAGGGAGTGGGGAGCGCAGAGAAGGGGTTAGAGGCACTCTCGCGGAGGAGCCAAGGATAAAAGAGCCACCTCCTGACTATGGGCCTCCTCGAGGCTCTTTGATGACTCCTGGTACTCCTGCCGTCCTGTCAGAAAGCTGCCTCATCTACCTGTCGGGGGCAATCTCTCTCACTTCAAAGAGAGTTGGATCCAAAATATTTCGGATCCCTGGGTCTGGAATATCATCTCCAAAGGTTATTTGATCAATCTCATCTCTCTTCCTCCAGACAAGTTCATTAAGACCATGCTCTTACAAGCTGCCAAGCAGTCGGTTCTGGAGGCCTACATTTAGGACTACATCCGCAAGGGGGCTCTGAAGAACATTCCGGCATGGGAATGGGGCTTAGGGATCTATTCACCAGATTTTATGGTTCCCAAAGCATCAGGAGATCTCCGGATGATTATCGATCTGAGGTGTTTCAATCGGTATATAAAGAAGGTGAAGTTTCGTATTGAAACCATCAGGTAAGTGGTTCACGTTCTCAGTCCTGGGGGCGTGATGGCAACACTGGACCTCAAGGATGCATATCTGCACATTCCGATCCATCCTGCTTCCAGAAAATATCTCAGGATTGCGGTCCAGGTGTCGAGTGTCACCAAACACCTTTAGTTTGTTGCCTTTCCTTTTGGCATTTCTTCTGCCCCTCACACTTTTACCAAGGTGGTGGTTTCTGTGATGGCGGCTTTAAGACTTCAGTGACTGACCATCATTCCTTATCTGGACGATTGGCTTTTGAAAGCCTCTTATGCGGCGGTCCTATCCCAGCATCTTCATGTAGCAATCTCCTTTCTGTTCCGCTTAGGTTGGATCATCAACTAAATCACAGAAATATAGTGGCAAATAGGGGGGGAACTGCTCAAACCCCAAACACTGTAGCGTGTTTCTCATTGGAGGAGCAGTCCCACCGCATGTGGACCACAGCAAACGACCATCCCCAGCAAAAAATGCGTACGATGGAGGATGCTGACGCGGTCCACATGCACCACAAAGGCATCCTACACAAAACGGAGCATTGTGTGGATGAAAATATAATTATATAAATCACAGAAAAAATGCACCAAACGTATATATGCCCCTGACTATACTAGCTAGTCATAAAAGCAGATATTAAAAGCTGAGACTTTTGCCAATATATTCCTGTCAGGAACACATCGGAGCCCATCATGCACCATGTGTTCCTGACAGGAATATATTGGCAAAAGTCCCAGCTTTTAATATCTGCTTGTATGACTAGCTAGTATAGTCAGTGGCATATCAGTTTGGTGCATTTTCTGTGATTTATATGGATCATCAACTAGCAGAAGTCGAACATGAGTCCGTCAACTTCAGTACGATATCTAGGCTTCATAATCGACTCCGTTGGTATGTCTCTCCAGTTGTCTCCAGAAAGAAGATCCCGGATACAGAGCACGGCAGAGTTACTATCCGTTCCCCAGCGAGTCCCAATTCGGACTCTCATGAAGATGTTGGGGCTCATGTCAGCGTCTGCGGAAGCAGTCCCTTGGGCTCTGTGGCACCTCCGCCCTCTACAGTCGGAGGTCCTCTCCAAATGGAATGGCAGCCCTGCTGGGCTAAACTCGGTGGGGAATGGCAATTAGTGTTTCATGAAGTGGATGATGATAAGACACAGTTGCCAGTGTCTCAAGAGGTTCATGATGAGGTTGAGACACAGTTGTCAATAAGTGAGATTCTTGTTAGGTCAACAAGTCAGGAGGATGACCAGTGTGAGGAAGTGGAAGAGGAGATTGTGGACGATGAAATCACTGACCCAACCTGGGAAGGTGGCAAGCCGAGCAAGGACAGCAGTACAGAGGGGGAGGGATCCGCAGCACCACAACAGACTGGAGGAGGCAGTGAGGTGGCAAAAGGGAGAAGGCTGGCCACACCAAACAGACCCACAACTGTTACACGGAGAACCCCCTTGCGGCAATCTCCCTTGCCAAGGGCTAGGTGTTCTGCAGTTTGGCACTTTTTTTAGGAAAGTCCGGACGATAAAAGAATTGTCATTTGCAACCTGTGCCGTACCAAAATGAGCAGGGGCGTGAACAATAGCAACCTCACCACCACCAGTCTGATCCGCCACATGGCATCAAAGCACCCTAATAGGTGGGTCCAATGCCTGGGACCCACCACTGCCTCCTCTTCCCCGGGCCAATCCCCTGTCCAAGATGCAGGCCCGGATGCCTCCTGCCCTGCACATGGACCTTCGCAAGCACCATCATCTAGCACATCTACTTCTGCGTCCCAGCGCAGCGTACATATGTCCATACCCCAGGCTTTTGAACGAAAGCGCAAATTCCCAGCCACCCACCCACAGGCCATAGCACTAAATGTGCTCCTTTCCAAATTGCTGGCCCTGGAAATGTTGCCATTTAGGCTTGTGGACACAGAGGCTTTCTGCAGTCTGATGGCGGTGGCCGTCCCTCGTTACTCAGTCCCCAGCCACCACTATTTTTCCCAGTGTGCTGTCCCCGCCTTATACCAGCATGTGTCCTGTAACATCACCCGTGCCCTGACCAACACAGAGATTGGGAAGGTACACTAAACTGACACATGAACAAGTGCTTTTAGCCAGGGATGCTACGTTTCACTGTTGGCACAATGGGTGAGCGTTGTGGAGGCCGGGAGCGAGTTGTACCGTTGGGATGGCACAGGTGCTACCAACGCCAAGGATTACTGGCCCTACTTCCATCAGGATTTCTGCCACCACCTACATTAGTGGCTACAACCCCTCCTTCTCCTCCTCCACCTTCTCCTCCACTTCCACCTCTGAATTCTCATCTTGCAGCACCAGTCAGCCATCAGTCAGTAGCTGGAAGCAGTGTAGCACTGCAGTGGTGAAGTGGCAACAGGCTGTGCTGAAACTAATTTGCTTAGGTGACAAACAGCACACCGCCGCAGAGCTGTGGCAGGGTATAAGGGACCAGACTGAGCCGTGGCTCTCGCCACTCAACCTAGAACCAGGCATGGTTGTTTCTGATAATGGCCGTAACTTGGTGGCGGCTTTGGAGCTCGGAAAGCTCACACCATGCCTAGCCCACGTGTTCATCTTAGTGGTTCAGCGGTTTCTCAAAACCTACCCCAATTTGCCTGAGCTACTGGTGAAGGTGCGCCGCATGAGTGCCCATTTCCGAAAGTCAACTACAGCTGCTGCCAGTCTGGCAACGCTGCAGCAGCGCTTGCAATTGCCAGCTCACCAACTGTTGTGCGACATAAGCACGCACTGGAACACTACTTTCCACAGACTTTGTGAGCAGCAGAGGGCAGTAGTGGAATACTAGCTGCAACATGGTTATCGCCTTTCCAGTCAGCTTACGTTCTTCACAAGCGACAAGTGGGCATGGATGTCTGACCTCTGTGAGGTTTTACACAACTTTGAGGAATCAACACAGATGGTGAGCTGGGATGCCGCTATTATCAGCGTAACCATCCCACTTCTGTAACTACTGAAACGCTCACTGCTCACAATGAAGGCGGACGCTTTGCATGTGGAAGAGGTGGAAATGGGGGAAGACAGTACACAGGGTGATAGCCAGACCACCCTCAGTTCGTCTTCTCAGTGCAAATTGGATGATGATGAGGAGGAGGAGCAGGAAACGGTTGCCTCCGCTACAGAGGGTAGTACCCATAGCAGGTTTATTCCATCTGTTCAGCGTGGATGAGCCGAAGAGGAGGAAGAGGATGAGGAGATTGAGAGTCATCCTTCTGATGAGGACAGCTAAGTCTTGTCTGTTGGGACTCTGGCACACATGGCTGACTTTATGTTATGCTGCCTTTCCCGTGACCCTACAAAGAGAACTTCTCATCTCTCATTCCTGTGGTGGAGAGGACTAGCAAAATGGTGCAATACCAGAAGGTCGTTGTTGATAAATTGCTCCAAAAATTTCCAGCTGACAACACTGGCGGCAGAGTACGTAGTTCCTTGGGCAACCGAGAAGGGGAAAAGAGGGGAACACACAACAGTTCCAACAGAGGCAGGGCAACACTCTCCAAAGCCTGGGATAGTTTCATGACACCCCGCCAGCACCCTCACCCTAATGCGCGGCCTAGTGTCACAAGGAGGGAAACGTTTTGGAAGATGGTGAAGGAGTACATAGCAGACCGTGTCAGCTTCCTCAGTGATCCCTCAGTGATTTGCGGATCCAAGCTGGACACGTGGCACGAACTGGCGCTCTACGCCTTGGAGGTGCTGGCCTGCCCTGCCGCCAGCGTTTTGTCAGTGCGGCTATTTAGTGCTGCTGGAGGCATATTAGTGGATAAGCGCACCCGCCTGTCAAATGAAAATGCTGACAGGTTAACGCTTATCAAAATGAACAAGGCTTGGATTGCCCCTGACTTCTTTACTCCACCAGAGGAAAGCGGCTGAACATAAAGGCACTTCAAATGTGCCTTTTTTGGTGTATTACCCTGTATTCCCATGCACCCCTTCCACCACAAAAAAAGGGTATATGGTTCAATATTCCTCTTCTCGTCCCCCTCCTCCATCATATCAACATGCCTTTTAGGCTGCCCTCGCTCCTAATGTTTTAGAGGGTCAGCTCAGCAGCGGACCCTCACTCGTAATGTTTTAGAGGGTCACCAGCAGGCCCTTGCCCATAATGTTTTAGAAAGTCAGCTCAGCAGCAGACTATCGCCCCTAATGTTTTAGATGGTCAGATCAGCAGCAGGCCCTCACCCCTAATGTTTTAGAGGGTCTGCTGCTTTGGTGCTCGATCAACACTAGTAAAGGCCCAAATAAGGTTGGGCAGGCTGGGTACTTGTCAAGAGCATGGACAAGGCAAACAGACTGAGTACTGAACAAAAAACAGAACTGAACTGAAAGTGTGGGAGCCCATAGGCAGGATAGGTACAGGACTGGAACATGGCAGGAACACAGGCAGGCAATAATGCAAGATACATACAGGTAAATCACAGAAGCACAAGACTATAATTCGCTAGTCACCAGGAAACCTAAAGCTCAGGTACTCACTGCCTAAGAAGCCTGAAAGCCACGTGCTGGCTCTATAAGAGGCCAGCTGTGAGCACGCTTTCTAAGGGGACAGCTGCTGGCAGACTAGGCATGACCATAGAGGCCACAACTTGCAGAGGCCTCTGGCGACCAAAATGCTGTATGGCATGGAGAGTGATGCGGTGTCAGTGCCCACAGGGAACAGCAGGGCAGCAATGGGCATGTACTTTAGGCATAACAGTACCTCCACTTTACGCACCCTCCTCCTGAGGCCAGATTTTGGGGAAAAAAATTTAAAATGTAGACAAGCATTAATATTCTCCACTTGCTTCCATGACCTTTCTTCTGGACAAAAGCCTTTCCAGTAAACCAGGAAATATGTCTTGTCCCTGATCTTTTTAATGCTAAAAATGTTTTTGATTTCATAAGTATCTTCAGAACTGACTAGAGAAGAAACATGAGTAGATCATCTTGAGTACTGATTGAAGACCATCGGCTTGAGAAGAGAGACATGAAAAAAAATAGGCACTTGCAAAGAAGCAGGAAGTTTTAACTTGAAGCATAGGATTTATCCTCCTGATGATTTCAAATGGTCCATGAAAGCAAGGAGCCAGTTTATATCATGGTACTTTTAGATTGATATACTTGGAAGAGAGTCATCACACCTTGGAGAAAATGAGGATGTTTTCACTCAGCAAATGTTTTCACTTGAACAGAGACTTTTTCTAATGCAGTCCTAGTCTTCTGCCAGATTTTGGAAAAAATTCTCTAGTGATACTGTAAATCAGCTGCCGGAACGCCTGAGGTTGAGGAAACAGGTAGATGAATGTTAGGTTGATGATCTTACAGAATGAAAAATTGAGATTTATCTGTGGATTCACTGACATGATTGTTTTGTGAAAATTCTGCCCAAGTCAGCAACTCAACCCAGGCATCCTGATGTACATTTGTCAAGTGATGTAGAAAGTTAGTTTATCCCATTACATTGCATTCAAAATGTGTCCCACAGAAGCCTTTCTGTAAAAAACACCCTGCTCCATCCAATTCCCCTCACAGAAGCCCCTTATGTTTCTAGTTGCCATAAGTGCAGTCATACAGTAATTCTGAACAGACAGCTTTATCTTATTCCACACTGATTACCTTGTAATAGGCAGCAAGTCATCACAGCAAGAAACCTAATTTGTCATTAATTTGGTGAAGTATGTTTGGATTTACTTGTAGCACATTACACTGTCACGGTGGCAGCTCGATCAGTAGGAGGCAATTATTTAGTAACAATTTCAGCTGTGTTTTTAACACAGCATCACAGTTCTTCTATTTTTCCTTTTGGGAGTTGCTTGTCTCCTTGCATGACAAGTGTTTGTTGTTTCCTGAAGTTTCTCTTCCTCACGTTTCATATCTCAGGAACACAACTTCTGATGACACTCCACTGACAAGTCTAATAATGCAATCTTCTACACTATTTTCAACTTTTTCTCCTTTCTCGGCTGTCAGCTAAGACTATATTTATGTTGTAAGGTTAAAGGATTTGCCAAGAATAATACATAAATGCTGAAAAGGCTCCAGGTCAATAGTAAAATGAAAGCTCACAATTCTCTGTCAAATAATGCATAACGATAAACTTTCATATCCACTTGTTAAAAGCTGCTTTTAATGCTAACATATAGCATTTTAGGAATCCTTTCTTTTTCAGAATACTGTGATTTATTCTGATCTCAGGTTTATCACATACGTGACTTGCTCTCCATTCACTGCTATAGAAAATTGAAAATAGTCAAGGAAGGTGTAGGTCCCAGAGGTGTGAGTCGCACCTATTAGACATTGATGATATACCTAGCATAATGACAAACAATGTCCTCGATGGGAATATCCCTTTAAAGGACTTATAGCTTGGAGGACAGAAGCAAACGGAGTGACATCATCAAAGTTTTAACTATGTTAAGAATTTGAATAAGGTTCAGGAAAGAAGTGTTCACTGATCACAAAAGGAACGGGGCTATTATTTTTGCAGACTGTGCTTGTTGCTGTCCTGTGCCTTCAGGTGGGCCCTGGTACCGCAGTACTCAACAGGCCTCTTCATCCTGCCAGCCCGGACTTGCTTCTCTTGGTGCTGGCAGGAGGTCCATAAGTCAGAGTTCTGCACATTTGCAGTATTCCAGTCCCTTAGGGTGAGCTAATGTGAGGTCACGGGGTTCAGTTAACAGACCGAGGGTTGCTATTGGTACTCACAGTTTGTAGGATACCCTGGGCAGGCGTACAGCAGTGATGGAGAGGCTGGCACGTAGTTCCTCTGGGGCACTCTCTGAATATAGGGACCAGGCCGGGTGGTAGGTGAGGTGCCCTGGGTGTTGTAGGTTTAGCGTGCCTGTGGCTGGATCCCTTATAGTTTGTGACGCCAGTGCCGGTAACGGTGGCACACCGATTTATTGTAGGAATAATTGAGGTACACATAGTTGTAGTGAACCAGAACTCCTTTTTACTAAACAGTTCAACTATATACAGACGTCAGTTAGTTCCACATACAGGGTCTTGATAACAGGCAGGCTTTACATAAATGGCAGGCAAAGTCTTTGCAAGATACTCAGAGGGAATAAACACTCACAGATAAGGCTGTACTTTCTTCAGATCCTGTCTGGCTTTCTCCAAGGCCCGTATGCCCTATAACTGGTTTTATTCTTGGGTAGGGAAACCTTCCTCTGGTATAAATCCTCTTGCTGTAAATATCCTTCTGCCCTTCAGATTTCTACTTGGCTGGATAATACTGGCTCTGCTCTGTACTTGGCAAGATGCAGGGAATTTCAGGAGGCAACCTCTTCTCCTGGGTGAAAGCTAGAAACCTGGGCTATCTAGATGCATGTTAGAAGCTGATCCTCAGCTACTTTTGGCTGAAGTCACACTGGCTTCTAACCACACACACTAACTTCTCCTGAACTGGACCTGACAATATATACTAGGGGGTTCCCTAGCTCCCTCTACTGTCTAGAAGGAGAAACTACACCCCTAACAGGCCTGGTACAAGAGATAGCAGGAAAATACACATAAAAACATTATATAAAATACAATGACCCGGTTCCACAAAAGGCAAGGAACAACGTAGCCCAATTGACCCTTGTGTAGTGCCCACATTTACCTAGTGGGACACTACACATTCCTCTGGTGAGCCTTGGCCTGCTCCTGCAAAGCCCTCTTCCTCTGTCTCTAGGGCATGCGCTGGCCCTTTTAGATTCAGCAAAAGCATGCACATGCGCTTTAAATATAGACTATTGCTGGCCACCTATGTTTTTTTTTAAGGCACAGCTGCCCCCAGAGGTTTTCTAGTTTACTAATCCTAGTTATGGATTGCTCATTCTGTTTGCGTGTACTGAAGGCAATGAATTTAATTTTTTTTTTAGCTCTTTGCCAATTTACGATTTCACAGCTCCCCGTCATTGTAACCCTCAGATGCCACGTTCATAGCTGATCGCGGCATCTGACAGTAATAACACAGTGTAAAATAAAAAAATTAAAACATTCAATAATACTTACCTCATCCATTTTACCTGAAATTCAGATCAAAGTCCACTTTGTGGTCTTCGATTCACTGAACACTAATTCTGACCTTCCGCTGCCTGTCCAGACTACTGCCTATTTATCATATTGACAGTCATCTGCTTGACCTAACATCTGACTTATTTCATGGATATGCCCAAACTCTGCCTTCCCTGACTTCATCATGTTTCTTAACTAAGAGTATTGTTTGAACTCTTGGGACACAATTTGAAATCAGTTGGGGGGGAATCAGAAGAAATGTCTGAAAATATTTTACTGACAATCTAGTAAATTCTTAGAACCAATTTTTAGAAACTGTGGTTAGAAAATCATCATTAAGTGAATGTATAGTTGTGCGAGATACCATAGAATAACAACAATTTGAAAGCTGTTACGGTCCCAACTTCCACAAGAGGTCCTCTCTTAACTTCCATAGCCATTTCATTGATTAAAGATGGCATGTTCTAATATTTGAATTCTCTTTATATATCAGATTCACTGTGTAGTTCACTTACACATTTAGTGCAAAGTGAGACAATCTTATGAATGCCAGGCAACTTACAAAACATGAAAGTCAGTGACTAAAGTCTCCTGGACATATCAGTCCTTATAGTTGGTAAAACATGGGGATAGACTGGTGCGCATCACACACTTTTGCAATGTTTCTCTTCTTCAGACATGCATGATTCAAGCCCAGTGTGAATAAATAGTTAATACTGGGCCTGAATCATGCTTGCCTAACGCCCCTGAAATGTCGTATTAGCACGCAATGCACCTCAGTCTGTCCCCATGCTTCACTGATTATATGGACTGATTTGTCTTTGAGATTTTGTCACTGACTTGGACATCTTACTTTTCACTAACTCAGAGGGTGAACTACTCTGTGAATTTCAGAGATAATATAAAGAGCCCATTGTTCTATGTTTCTATTATATGTAATTCCAGCTGAAGTAACCCACCCCTAAGTCCAGCACAAAAAACGGTAGCCATGACTTTTCTATTATGTCTAGTTTAACAAATAAATTATTGACATCAATTCACAGTTACTTTCTAGCATAAGGGAAGTCTATCATTTCACACGTGCATTATGTCTCCAATATAACACAGCTCTACCCACTTTTTCTTATTTAACAATGAAAAAGACAAGTCTAGAAATGCAGAAATTCAACAAAATTGTTATAATGCTTTATTTCCATTTAAAGGCATATTCCTTTATTACCACTACAAATACGACAAGTTTCATTTAGCGCTATTTACATACCTTGAAACAAACTGAGGCTATGATTGATAAAACAACCACTTCAATTCTGCTGAAATATACAGTACTTATCCGGACATGCAGTGCAAACTTCTCCTACTGTTAGCACCCCATATATTAAAAACACACAATTCTAGCCGGTTTTGCATTGACTTTCATGTAGCAAAATTGGTTGAGCAAAAACAATATTCCGGTATTTTGTCTTTAAAATCTCATTCAGTCTTGCTGGATAGATAAGATCATTCAAGGCTTTCCTGCAACAAGTTTGCTGAGACTTCAGATTTCAAATACATATCAATGAACTTAGGAGTTTAGGCAGTCTTATATTCACCTTCTTGTATGCCAACAAAATTGCATTTAAAGTTGTTCTACAGAGGTATAAAGTAGGACACAATTCATAGAGCACATTTTGTATTGTATCTGTTCATAGGAGTATCTATATATCTGTATACTGTGGGGATTTGCTCTGGTAGACAGGCTTGCGGACGCAGTATAGAGGCAACGATATTGTCTTTAACTTAAGCAGTTCAGTGTTTATTCACACATGAGGATAAGCAAAGCAAAAAGTCAGTTTCAAGGAAAACAGTCACCTTGAGTCTGGTGTTTGTTCACACCATGCAGCAATGCAGAAGTCCTTGGACATAGCAGAAACCACCTGCTCTCATGCCAACAAGGTAGCAGGTAATTACCCAGGCCCAAACTCCCAGGTCCCTACACAGAGACTGACAGAGCTTCACTGTCAGAGAGGAGTAAATTCCTACCACCTCACAGTGCTGCCTGTGTTTTATAGCCCAAACCAAGACCCGGCCTGGAATGTGGGGAGAAGCCACTCACCCTGCACTTTGGCTGCTCCCAGTAAGAGCCGGCCCAGATCGGCTTTACAGCCATACTAAATAGGAAAACTATGTCAGCCAGCACTACCTGCCGCTAACACATGAAATTACCGGCTCTTACCTCACTGAGGCCAGGAATCTTGGTGAAACACCTTCTGTCAATGACAGACCCTTGCGCCTTCCTACATACCTCCCCCCTTTGTTCAACCCTGAGAGGGTGAACACTTGCCAGACAGTGTACCCGGGAAAGGGCATCCGCATTTCCCTGTAAGCCGCCTGCCCTGTGTTCCACTAACAACTTGAAGTTCTGTAACAACAAGAACAATCTGGTGACCCGAGCATTCCTCTCTTTAGCTTGGCTCATCCACTTGTGAGGGGAGTGGTCGGTCACCAGACAGAACTTTCTTCCCAACAGATAATAGCAGAGAGACTCGAGTGCCCATTTGATGGCCAGGCACTCTCTCTCCACTATACTGTACCTAGTCTCGGCTGGGGTAAGCTTTTGGCTCAGGAAAACAACAAGATGTTCTACCCCATTGATGTCCTGAGAGATTACAGCTCCGAGGCCTACTTCAGAGGCATCGGTCTGTACCACAAATTCCCTCTTGAAGTCAGGTGTCACCAATACCGGGGACACACACAGGGCAGACTTCAAAGCGGAGAAAGCCTTTTCCGCCTGTTCATTGCACTGAACCGTCACTGACTTGCGTTCCTTCAAAAGGCCTGTCAATGGTGCAGCGACTGTAGCAAAATTGGGGACAAACCTCATATAGTACCCCACCTCACCAAGGAACGACTTTATTTGCCAAGTATTGACAGGTCGGGGCCAATTCCTAATTTCCTCAATTTGTTCATCTGAGGTTTAAGCATTCCGCGCCCAATTACATACCCCAGGTACTTGGTCTCTTCTAACCCTATTGTGCACTTTTTTGGATTAGCGGTTAAGCCAGCCTTCCGAAGGAAGTCCACTACAGCCTGTATCTTAGATAGGTGACTTTCCCCATTGGTGCTATAGATAATGATATCGTCCAGGTATGCTGAAGCGTACCGACAATGTGGGCATAGTGCAATGTCCATTAGCCTTTGAAACATAGCGGGAGTGCCATGTATATTAAAGCGTAATACCTTGTACTGATACAGCCCCTCTGGTATGATGAAAACCGTTTTTTTTCTTGGCAGCCTTCGTCAAGGGTACCTGCCAGTACCCTTTGGTGAGGTCCAACACAGAAAAATACTGGGCATGGCCTAACTTCTCAATAATCTCATCTACTCGGGGCATGGGATATGCATCAAACTTAGACACCTCATTCCGTTTGCAGAAGTCGTTACAGAACTGCAATGCCCCATCCGGCTTGGGTATTAAGACTATCGGACTGGCCCATTCACTTTGTGAGTCCTCGATGACAGCTGGAGCATTAACTGCACTTCCTCGGTGATGGCTTGTTGCCGAGCCTCGGGTACCCAGTATGGTTTTAACCGGACTTTTGCCTGAGGCTCAGTGATAATGTCATGCCGGATTATGGACGTGCGTCCAGGGAGGTCCGAGAACACGTCTGTGTTCCGACTAATGAACTCCCTGGCTTTCTGAGCCTGTTTAGAGGAGAGGCTGTCAGCAACTTTCACTGTGGCAGCCGCTTCCCTTGCTACAGACAGAGGGGCCGAAACTGCCTCCCCTAAGAACGCTGGTCGTGGGCTGTCTTACGTACAGGTTTCCCTATCTTTCCATGGTTTGAGCAGATTCACATGGTACACCTGCTCCGGCTTTCGCCTCCCTCTCCAATTTCTTCAAGTACCTCGCAGGGCCCCTGCCATCTAGCTAGGAACTTACTGTCTACAGTCGGTAACAGAACCAACACCTGATCACCCGGGTTAAAGTTCCGTACCCGAGCCTGGCGATTATAGACCCTACTCTGGGATTGCTGTACTGCCTCCATATGCTCCCTAACCAGAGGTAACACTGTTTTCATCCGTTCTTGCATCTGGGTGATGTATTAAACAACACTTTTTTGCAGTGTGTTTCCACGCCTCTTTGGCCATGTCCAACAGACTGCAAGGGTGTCTGCCGTATAGCAGTTAGAAGGGCAAGAACCCAGTAGAAGCCTGGGGCACTTCTCGCACTGAGAACATGAGATAGGGCAGAAGAAGGTCCCAGTCCCTCCCAGACACTGCTCTTTTTAACATATTTTTTGATGTTTGATTAAATCTCTCTACCAGGCCATCTGTTTGCGGATGATACAAGGATGTCCGTTACTGTTTTATGTGGAGCAACTTACAGAGTTTCCTCATGACCTTGGACATAAACGGGGTCCCTTGGTCAGTCAGAATCTCCTTAGGCAGACCTACTAGAGAAAACATCTCCATTAGTTCCTCCTCCTCCTTAGCTATGAGTTTGGCTGATGTATGACGCAGTGGCTCCGCCTCCGGGTACCGAGTGGCGTAGTCGAGTCTGGAATGTGGGGAGAAGCCACTCACCCTGCACTTTGGCTGCTCCCAGTAAGAGCCGGCCCGGATCGGCTTTACAGCCATACTAAATAGCAAAACCATGTCATCCAGAACTAGCTGCTGCTGACACATGAAATTACCGGCTCTTACTTCACCGAGGCCAGGAATTTCGGTGACACATACCTTCTGTCAATGACGGACCCTTGCGCCTTCCTACCATATACACTCACCTAAAGAATTATTAGGAACACCATACTGATACGGTGCTGGACCCCCTTTTGCCTTCAGAACTGCCTTAATTCTACATGGCATTGATTCAACAAGGTGCTAATAGCATTCTTTAGAAATGTTGGCCCATATTGATAGGATAGCATCTTGCAGTTGATGGAGATTTGAGGGATGCACATCCAGGGCACTAAGCTCCCGTTCCACCACATCCCAAAGATGCTCTATTGGGTTGAGATCTGGTGACTTTGGGGGCCATTTTAGTACAGTGAACTCATTGTCATGTTCAAGAAACCAATTTGAAATGATTTGAGCTTTGTGACATGGTGCATTATCCTGCTGGAAGTAGCCATCAGAGGATGGGTACATGGTGGTCATGAAGGGATGGACATGGTCAGAAACAATTCTCAGGTAGCCCGTAGCATTTAAACGATGGCCAATTGGCACTAAGGGGCCTAAAGTGTGCCCAGAAAACATCCACCACACCATTACACCACCACCAGACTGCACAGTGGTAACAAGGCATGATGGATACATGTTCTCATTCTGTTTACGCCAAATTCGGACCCTACCATTTGAATGTCTCAACAGAAATCGAGACTCATCAGACCAGGCAACATTTTTCCAGTCTTCAACAGTCCAATTTTGGTGAGCTTGTGCAAATTGTAGCCTCTTTTTCCTATTTGTAGTGGAGATGAGTGGTACCCGGTGGGGTTTTCTGCTGTTGTAACCCACCTTTCTTTCCCATTCTGACATCCAGTTTGGAGTTCAGGAGATTGTCTTGACCAGGACCACAACCCTACATGCATTGAAGCAACTGCCATGTGATTGGTTGACTAGATAATCGCATTAATGAGAAATAGAACAGGTGTTCCTAATAATTCTTTAGGTGAGTGTATGTGTATGTGTGTGTGTGTGTGTGTGTGTGTGTGTATATATATATATATATATATATGCAAGCAGAGCCCTTGTAGCACTCAGTGGATGTTTTAAGCTGGAGTAGGGTTCCCACCCCTTTTATAATAGATACAGAGACTCCAGCCAAGTCGTATTTGGTGCAGTTTGTTTTATTTGCGTATAAACGGTGATTGCTGCGGCGGAGTGACGTTTCGGCACCTCCGTGCCTTCATCAGACTGCAACAAAAATAAATATAAATATTATATAAATCAGTGAATAGAGTGCCGTATAACATGACAGCGGATACATAGCATAAGTCTCTATGTGCGTCATACATCAACAAACGTATATATTATACGAAAGTAGTGGATTCACGGATCCAAATTTTTAAGGAACAAAGAGCAAAAAAGAAAAGCAATCAGGTAAAATAAAATAATGGTGTCAATGCATATTTTCAAATGCTGAAGTTCAAGGCTGAAAGAGCCTCTCGTGGTAAGGACACAGTCAGGTGCCACCATCTCTCAATCAAAGAAGGGAGGGCTGTGATGTAGGGTTAAAGGAATTGTCAGGTAAGCAGTGATTGTTTTACACCTATTATCACTGTTAACACATTCCTAACAGACCAACTATTAAGTACATGATAAGTAAAATGGTGGGGGTCTAATGCCCCAGGAGCAACTTACCTAGTGCCGCTGGTGGAGGAGGGAGTCACACAGGTGTGGACGCAGTCGGGAATAAACATGCGGTAGTACCGCTAAGATGTATAGGCGCCATGTCTGTGGTAAGGGGTACGGTGTTTAAATAACCCCGCGCAGCCCCGCCGTGTTGGTGCGCCTCTGGAAGCCGGAAGTGCGTCACGTGGAACGCATACTATCGCCGCAATGCGTTCCACCAACAGGAAGTATGTTGGTGGAGCGCACAGCAGTACCAGCAGTCGCAAAGAAGAAAGGAGGGTAGACAGGACAGGAGTGGTGTTGTCATGGGGTGTTTGTAATGATGGTGCATGTTGTGTAATGATCTAGTTTAGGGCTGCATGGTAGAATGGAACGCATCTGTAGGAAGTACTGTGTTCCAACGACCGGAAGTCGGTCATGGGGGTGTGTCGGTATACTAGGTTCTATGGCTACAAGGGTTGTGTACGGACATGGGGAATGGGGCATCCAGGTCTAACAAGTATAAACGGATAAGAGGGTCAAGTGACTCCATATATGCAGGGATAAGAGAAATAAGGGAAGATGAAGAAAAATGCAAAAATGAAGAAAGATGAATGGTGTCCTAAAGAGTATAAGGGGTGTGGGGGATTAGCTCTTTAATGTCCAAACAGTGCATTTATTGTGCAACACCAGCAACAACAAAATGACAAAATAATAAACACTCGCCCGTCCAAGCTCTAACTAAACAAATGGATCCCTGACTCACCTAAGTCCCTGTTCACACCCTGTGAACACGTGCGGCTTTCTGAGCCAATGTCCCACAGCCTCCTGGCTGTACAGAGCACAGTACGCCCACTGCCTCCAGTCCAGTGTCTCTTGGGGAATCGTGGTCACTCAACCTTCCTGGCTTTGACCACACAGAGCCTCCAGGCCTCTGTCCACAGGCAACACACTCCCCCCTTTCTGACACTCTGGGAGGTGCCTTATGCCAGGCTGATTACCTCCAGCTTCTCTCATCTGAGGTGGAACAGGGGTGTGGACCGCACTATCCACCCCTTCCTTACCTCCAACCTGCGTGAGACCTGTCACTGTCTCACATATCCCCCCCCTTTGTTCAAGCCTGTGAGGGTGAACACCTGCATAACCACGGGAGGCTGGCGAGAGGGCATCCAGGCCTGGACGTGGGGAACAGCCACCCACCCTGCTCTTTGGCTGCTCCCAATAAGAACCGGCCCAGCTTGGCTTTACAGCCACACTAAGTAACCCAGTGTCAGCGAGCACTAGCTGCCGCTGACATATAAATTTACCGGTTCTTATTTCACCGAGGCCAGGAACCTCGGTGACACGTACCTTCCCTTTGTTCTGCCAGACCCAGGACAACAGCGCTTGGTTTATCACCCAAACCAGCCTCTTGCCCAATCTAATCTGCCTAAAGGCCTCATGTCCTGACACTTTCTCCTTTGCTTCTTTTACGTGCATCTGGGTCACTTCTTCCTTCTTTCCAGCAGTAGTTACCCCAGCTACGAGGGCAGTTTCAGAGACCTCTGCTTCTCTAGCGGCTTTTTCCACTTTGGCCGCGGCTCCCTTTGGCTTAACTTTGGTCTCTGCAGCACCTGGGGACTTCATGTCAACCAACACATCGGCCTTAACTTTTTCAGCCTTTGTCTTCTCGAAGTCTCCAGTCTCTTTGACCGCCTTCTCATCCTTCTCAGACATGGCACCATACACTTGCCCTGTTAACTCCTCCCCCTCTTTCTCACCAAGGCAGGAGCCACCAGGGTCTTCAGCAGACACCTCGTCTTCTGTCATTTTCTCCAGAGGCTCACCCAGGACACTGTTCTCCTTTTGGGGAGGAGTCAGGACATACAGCCCATCGTAATAGCCCGGATCCAAAAACTGATCGTTCACCTCCTCGTATTTCTTCCCCAGCATGCTGCTGGCTATTTGGAAGGCCTTGTATGCAGAGGGGACATCTTCCAGGCCTGGGCTACACGCTCCCACGGGTCTGTGGTCTTCGGCATCCACATCAGCCCCATCAACTGGTTCAGCAGAAGCATCTTCCATCTTCTCTGCCACAGCCAGCACCACAGTGCCACCATCTCCAGTACCATTTTTAACAGGCTCTGGCTTCATGACGTCTTGCAGAGAACTCTCCTCTTCAGGTTTCTCACCTTCTCCCTGCTGCTCGAGAGCACCCTTAGATTTCTCCAACTCATCTTTTAAGCTCATGAGATTTTCAGTCTCTGCTCTGAGTTGCTTGTTCAGCCTCTCAAATTCAGCATGCTCCTCAAGCGCTTCTTCCAGGGCTCTAGCCAAGGAGAGGGCCTTGGTCTCCTTTTCCCAAGCATCAGTCTCTGTTTGGTCACGTTTTTCACCATATCGAGCCGAAATGTATTTCTCTTCAGCTAGGAGCCAGTCACACTTCTCCTGTTTGCAGCTGTACTGTCGGGTCAGGTCATCTATAACTGCCTGGACATGGGCCTCAGACACTAGGCTGATGTCACCCGACTTTTTTCCCATCTCGTCAGATATAACTGTCTGGTTGCTACTAGTAACCACCTTTGTTTCACTCTCTGGGTTGCTATCAGTCACAGCACATACGTCACCTATACCGCTCGTGTCATTATTAATTCTGACCTCTAGGGGCACTGCTGAGCCATTCCCCACCTGGGACACTTCCTTCGTAACCAACCAACATTGTGGAGACTGCATTTCCACCTCTGGTCCGTGCGGTACACCCTCTAACCCCATCCTATTTTCCTGCACCTTCAAACACTGAGCTGGAGCTGGGATTTGCTCCACACTACTTATATGCATGTCTTCAAACCTTTTGATCAAGTCATATAGCACTTCATGAAACATAGCAGATGCAGAAAATAAAGTTTCATTATCATTTACATTTTTACCACCAGGGGGCGCTTCTCCCCTGACCACAACCTGCAACGGAAAAGGTGCATCACTGTCGCCACATATTTCATATGACATCACATTTTCCTTATGCATTTCCACACTCTTGTCATTATCACTTTGCACTTTACCAGCACCATTGTTTTCAATGGTCAATATTCTTTTCCCATGCAGGTCAAAGTGCAGCTCCCTTAGACCTTCACTTAAAGGGACAAGTACAGGTTCTGCAGGAGTTTCCTCACTATCTGCAGAAGTGTCTACCTTACCCCACAACAACGACACAATATCCCAGTCCAACATCACATCATATATGAACATATTTATAACATCAGGTCCACAATACCCAGTTCTCACTGGAGTCTCACACTGAGTGAGAACCACCGGATAGTCCTTATTATCCGCATGACTGTCCCACACATCTATCATTTGCGGCTCAGTCTCCAGAACCGTGCTCACTGTCACTTTGTCTTTTACACCAGAAAAACACGGAACAGTCTTACCCACAGACGTCACTGGTTCGGCAGCCTTAGGCGATGAGGGAGAGCCAGGAACATCTTCCCCGAGGTCACCGTCCTTCTCCTGGACATTAGGAACCTCCCGCCTTTGATTCCTGGTTACCTGACTTCTGACCATAGGACAATCGGGTTCACACTTTGTGACTTGACGGCATCTCCAGCAGCGCTCTCTTTGTTGCAGGACAGCTGCCTGCCGTCGTGGTTGGTTGCACCTAGCACCCGCATCACGACTCCTCCGGACATCCTTTTCTGCCCTTGGCAACGGCACACATCACCTTTTTTACAGTTTTTTCAGCCGCATCACCGACACTTTGGACTTTTACACATTGTCCACTCAGCTTTTCAGGTTTTTTCTCCAGGGCCCACTGCAATGGCGTCCTCAAAGCATCAGCACAGCTGTTACCCTGGGAAACGCTTTGGGTTAGGAGTTCTCTTTGCCTTTCATAATCCTCCATGAGTTTTTCATGCTCCTGCTGCCACTTCAAGTGCCTTTGGGTAGCCTCCAAATTGGCCTGCCTCAGCTGCTCGGTGAGATCCTCCATCCACCCCATAGCAACAGACAGCCCAGGCACCAGAAAAATTTTCAGCAACAAGTCCACTAACAGAGACCCGGCCTCCAGGTGTCTCACTCTCAAGAGACAATTTCAGCATTCACAGTCTCTTTTGCATTGCAGACATTAAAGTTTCTTTCCCAGGGCTGCTGGCCCTTTAAATCCACACAGCAATTTCCTTTGCAACACAGCAGAATTCAGCAGCACCTGCTCTTGCCATTGCCCCTAGCAACCAGTTATCTCCTTTCAGCAGGGACGCTTGCCCGCATCCTCCACCAATTGTGGGGGATTAGCTCTTCTTAGGGGGTCATTCTCACAGGTTACTTCACCAGACACGGATTTAATGTCCAAACAGTGCATTTATTGTGCAACACCAGCAACAACAAAATGACAAAATAATAAACACTCGCCCGTCCAAGCTCTAACTAAACAAATGGATCCCTGACTCACCTAAGTCCCTGTTCATACCCTGTGAACACGTGCGGCTTTCTGAGCCAATGTCCCACAGCCTCCTGGCTGTACAGAGCACAGTACGCCCACTGCCTCCAGTCCAGTGTCTCTTGGGGAATCGTGGTCACTCAGCCTTCCTGGCTTTGACCACACAGAGCCTCCAGGCCTCTGTCCACAGGCAACACACTCCCCCCTTTCTGACACTCTGGGAGGTGCCTTATGCCAGGCTGATTACCTCCAGCTTCTCTCACCTGAGGTGGAACAGGGGTGTGGACCGCACTATCCACCCCTTCCTTACCTCCAACCTGCGTGAGACCTGTCACTGTCTCACAGGGGCCATATTTAATTGAAAAGGTCATATAGTGGGTATGTCATAGTAGGGGCAGAAATAGGGACACCGCTGCTGTTATGGGGGCGGGGTCTATATGAGGAGTAGGAAAACAGTAAATATAAAGTATAATAAAGTATAATAAATGTGTAGAGGTGATGTGTGTGTATAGGATGGGGACGTGCTATTGAATGTGTCCTGGAGGTGATTGGTTGTATGGTAAACTATAGTAATTGGAGCAGACTATAATGGTAGAGTGTAGTGTGATGACGACATGTGAGTTACTTAGACGGACATGGTTGTGAGATAGGGATATAACATACGACGTGGGTCCACAGTATGATATAACATAGAACATAGGACATAGGACTACATTGTGATACATAAAGGATACATTGCGGCACTAGAGTGGTCCTGGAGAATCAATGGGCCTGTGAAGAGAGAAAACATAGGTAGTTAATCAGTGAACATTATGGTCGTTATAATAGGGTTTGTATTTCGTATTCCCTGTTTAGTCCCCTTGGTTCCATGCTTTCAAACTTATGTATGCAGAAGGCCTCTCTTTGTTTAAGTAGTTTAACTCTGTCGCCACCCCTTCTTGGTGCTGGGATGTGTTCTATAACCTGGTATTTTAATTGGGAGATGGAATGAGAGGCCTGGTTGAAATGGTGTGGAACAGGGAGCAGGAGATTTTGTTTGCGTATTGATGATTTATGTTGACATATTCTGTTGCGGATGGTTTGTGTGGTTTCGCCGACATAAATGAGTCCACATGGGCATTTTAGTGTGTAAACAACAAAGTCAGAATCGCATGTAAAAAAGTCATCTATCAGGAACTGTTTGCCTGTGTAAGGGTGGGAGATGCTATTGCCTTTTTGTACGTGGGAACATTGAATGCAGTGGTGACAGGGAAATGTGCCTTTTTTAGGTGTCCTTAGAAATGTCTGGCGGGGTATTCTGGTGGCTGAGCCAATGTCTGCTCGGACTAGTAAGTCTCGTAGGTTCTTAGGCCGTCTATTACACATTAGGATTGGATTTTTAAACTCCTCAATGTCTGGATAGGCTCTAGTCAACAGGTGCCAGTGGGATCTGAGGCTATTCTCCATTTTTCTTGTACATGGATGGTAGGTGTGGACAAATGGAATGCGTTTACCGGTTTGGCGGTTGGTATTACGGGGATGTATAGGATGTTTTATGAGATGTGCCGGGTAGCCTCTCTCTTTGACGCGTTCCTGCATTTCTTCAATTCTCTTGGTCTGTGTTGGTTCTGTTTGCACAATTCTGTGTATCCTCTGAAATTGTGACATCGGGAGCGATTTTTTTGGTGTTAGTTGAGTGAAAGCTTGAAAAGTGTAACAGGTTGTTCCTGTCGGTAGGTTTTCTGTACAGGTCGGTTGTAAGATTTTTGGCTATTATTGTGTCTAGGAAATTAATTGTTGTAGGATCAAAATGAATGGTGAATTGAAGTTCCGGTGTGATATTATTCAAGAAATTATGGAATGTGAGTAATGTTTCAGTTGTTCCATATGCAAAAGATATCATCAATGTATCTTTTCCACAGTTGTACATGTGTTGTGAAATTGTTGTCTGGATATACGTAAGATTCTTCAAAGTCTGCCATGTAGCTGTTGGCATATGGGGGTGCCACGTTGGACCCCATTGCTGTCCCTTGTTTTTGTAGATAAAACTGGTCTTGAAACAAAAAGAAGTTGTGGTATAAGACTATGGAAAGTAGGTCCTTACATAGGGTGATCACATTTGGGTGTTTGTCTGTCTTCTGAAGTTTTTTATCCACCGCTGCTATACCTTTTTGATGTTGGATGGAAGTGCATAGGCTACACACATCCCAAGTAACTAGAATGGTGTCTTTTTGTATGGGTCCAAGGTTTTTTAGGATGTCCAGGAAAGCAGATGTGTCAAGTAGAAAAGATGAGGTTTTTTTAATCTCGGGGGTCAATATTTTTTCTAAAAAGATGGATAGGGGTGAGAGAATGGAGTCAGTGGAAGCTACAATGGGACATCCGGGTGGGTTGAGCAAATTTTTGTGAATTTTGGGTAGAAAACTGGGATGATTGGGTGTCTGTTAGTCAGAAAGTTGGCTGTTTCTTGGTCTATGGTACCTTTTTCTATGTGTCGAGTTAATGTCTCTTGAATTTTCACAGCTATGATTGTGGTTGGATTGTGACTGAGGTTTTTCATATACGTCTTGGTCATTTAGCTGCCTTAAAATTTCAGCTGTATAGTGATCTTTGTCCATTATGACCAGGGACCCGCCTTTGTCGGCTGGTTCTTTTGTTTAGTCAGATTTTTGATTGCCTGTTTGTCTAACTAGGTGAGGGTATTTGTGAATTTAAGTTCATATTTTTCCACGCTCTTCCTGAAAGAGTGCATATCCTTTTGTACCAGTGATATGAATGTCTCTACTGGTGGTTGGGTTTTGGGTGGCATATATGTGCTCTTATTTCTTAGGGACAGTTCTTTGCTTGAAATGAGGGCATTGGGACTTTGGGGAATGTTTTTTTCTTTTGTAGTACTGAAGTGTGCTGTCAGTCTTAAGCGTCTGTAGAATCTGTGTAGGTCCAGTTCTAATTGAAAGGTGTTGAGTGTATGGGATGGGCAGAAAGATAAGCCTTTTTCTAGAAGTGTCATGTCTGCTGGACTAAGTGATTGAGACGAGATATTGACTACCAATGACTGTGTCCTTACCTGTGATCTAGTAGTCACTGATGTTGACTGTGTTCCCTGGAGGTGTGTTCCTCTGTGGGATCTTCTTTGGCCTCTTGTTGGTCGAAACTCTGGTTGTCTTGAGCGGTAGTGTGGGTCCCGATTAGACCCTGAATTAGAAGAGTCGGTTGATGAGGATCTCCATCTGCTATTGGTGGAAGTGGTGTCAGGCCATCGGTAAACTTTGCTTAAGCGGTAGTCCTCAGTATCTCTGCGGAACTTGTTTCTCTTGGTATCCTCAATTTCTTTTCGTTGAGTTGCCAGATGGGTTTTTAGTTTTTCCTGTAGTTTATCGTAATCTTCTTGTGAGAGTATTGCATTTAGTTGATCCTCCATACTCTTGATTAGAGCCTTGGTGTCTGAGATGGCTTGTTGTAGAAAGGATAATGTAAGCATCATGATGTCGAAAGAACATTTGTTCAAATTTGGAGCAGTACTCCGGGTTATCTTTGAAAAAAGTGGGTCTTGTTCGTATCCTCAAGCCTCGAGGTATACGCTTGACCTTCAGGTATTCGGCCATGGTTACGCTGTGCAATTCGAAGCTTAGTAGTTTTCTGGATTCTCTTTCCAGGTCTCTAGCCTTGAATTCAGAGCTAGGCGTTTGTAGAAAGTCACTCGTGAGGGTGACTTTGGATAGGATAGAGTTAATTTCATCCTCTTGAAAGGAAAGCGTGTCGCTTGCCATGTTCTTTTCCACGGTGCTTCACCAGGTTAGGGATTCTTTACATATACAAGCAGTAGCACTCAGTGGATGTTTTAAGCTGGAGTAGGGTTCCCACCCTGCACAGTGGTAACAAGTCATGATGGATACATGTTCTCATTCTGTTTACGCCAAATTCGGACCCTACCATTTGAATGTCTCAACAGAAATCGAGACTCATCAGACCAGGCAACATTTTTCCAGTCTTCAACAGTCCATTTTTGGTGAGCTTGTGCAAATTATAGCCTCTTTTTCCTATTTGTAGTGGAGATGAGTGGTACCCGGTGGGGTTTTCTGCTGTTGTAGCCCACCTTTCTTTCCCATTCTGACATCCAGTTTGGAGTTCAGGAGATTGTCTTGACCACAACCCTACATGCATTGAAGCAACTGCCATGTGATTGGTTGACTAGATAATCGCATTAATGAGAAATAGAACAGGTGTTCCTAATAATTCTTTAGGTGAGTGTGTGTGTGTGTGTGTGTATATATATATATATATATATATGTATATATATATATAATTATACGATTATACTATACTGGATCTTCCAATTACGAACTCTGAAAAAACGCGGATTAAATGTTGACTTTAGGGTGACATAATCATGGACCAGTGGGGTCCTTGCCTTGTATCTGAATGTATATGTGAGGATTGGTGCTCTCCGTTTATCTTTTTTTCTCTTCCCTTTTTTCCAGATTACCTTGATGGAGAATATTGTCTCAATTAAGAGGACATCGCCCGACATGAAATCTCCATGTGACCGGTGTTTATGTTGTTCTCTATCAGTTTTTTCTATTTCTTTATTTTTCTCCCTATATCTATATCCAGATAGGAATGTGCTCAAGGTACCAGGGGATCTGAGACTAATTTGTGTATTTATTTTCACTTAATAATATTGCGGTGGTTGGTAATGGGGCAGAGGGGGCGTGTAGTGGTTGATGGATGAGGGAGCTGGGGACGGGAGACACAGAGGTGCCCCTGTCCCATGTTCCGCACAGGTCTGTGCACCCAAAGATGGTTGCGTGTGCCAGTGTTAAACATCCGCGACCACACACTGTCCCCATCCATTATCCCATGATACCGGGGTGTAGTGGCTGGGAGCGCAGGCGATGACTAGCCTAAGTTTCCCTATCACAATGGTGCTCATACGCTGGGCTAACACCCGGTGTGTATGTCACCATAGACACTTGCCGGCTTTATGTGACAACTGTTCCCTCTGGGCCGCATAAGAATTCAGTTACCATGGTCAAGGTGTGACAATAATATTAGTTCTCGACCCTCTGGGCATGCGCGGTGGCGAATAGCCACTGAGATAGATATATGTGCTGCGGACGTTTAGTATACATGTGCGGGATATGGGGAGATCCCGCGGGCCCGGGATATGTTCCGGCGCCTGCGCAGAAGGATGCCTGAAGCGGACGTTCGGTGCGCATGCGCGAGAGGTTTTTGACTCTCGCTGCTTGTTGATGCATACCGGCGTGTGCGCAGTGTATGAACAGGGACGCTAAGATTGGAACACATGTATGGGAACTCATGGCGTGGGTTTGTCGTCTCTTTAAATTTTTTTAATTAATACACATTTTTGCACAGCTGCACTGTATGTGATAATTAGTGGCAATTATGTATGGGACATTCGAATATGGATGTGGGATCTGAGTTTTCTTGTCAATATGTACACTATGTATTACACTATTGTATTGTAATGAATTTTTTATTTTGAATCATGTTTTATACCTGTATTTGTGAAAATTTTCTTAATGAGCAATTATGTTACACTGATGAGATTCACTCATTTAAATATGTTGAGAGCACTGTGTTCACTAGCTTGACAAAGGCTCCATTGGGAGAGCTGAAATGCTGCATTGCTTTGGGGTGTAAATAAACATCACTGAAAAGTGCTTTTTCATCATTTCTACTTTACTGCTCCTAGTCCAGGAACATTTGTGGAATTGCACCTGGCATACCTACAGAGTGCTGCTGACCCTACTACCTTTATATATATATATATATATATTATATATATATATATATATATATATATATATTTGCAAGAAAAAGTATGTGAACCCTTTGGAATTATATGGATTTCTGCACAAATTCAGATGTTATCTGATCTTCATCTAAGTCACAACAATAGACAATCACAGTCTGCCTAAACTAATAACACAAAGAATTAAATGTTACCATGTTTTTATTGAACACATCATGTAAACGATCACGGTGCAGGTGGAAAAAGTATGTGGACCCTTGGATTTAATAACTGGTTGAACCTCCTTTGGCAGCAATAACTTCAACCAAATGTTTCCTGTAGTTGCAGATCAGACGTGCACAACGGTCAAGAGTAATTCTTGACCATTCCTCTTTACAGAACTGTTTCAGTTCAGCAATATTCTTGGGATGTCTGGTGTGAATCCCTTTCTTGAGGTCATGCCACAGCATAATCGGCTTGAGGTCAGGACTCTGACTGGGCCTCTCCAGAAGGGGTATTTTCTTCTGTTTAAGCCATTCTGTTGTTGATTTACCTCTATGGTTTGGATCATTGTCCTGTTGCAACACCCATCTTCTGTTGAGCTTCAGCTGGTGGACAGATGGCCTTAAGTTCTCCTGCAAAATGTCTTGATAAACTTGGGAATTCATTTTTCCTTTGATGGTAGCAATCCGTCCAGGCCCTGACGCAGCAAATCAGCCCCAAACCATGATGCACCCACCACCATACTTCACAGTTGGAATGAGGTTTTAATGTTGGTGTGCTATGCCTCTTTTTCCACACATAGTGTTGTGTGTTTCTTCCAAACAACTCAACTTTGGTTTCATCTGTTCACAGAATATTTTCCCAGTATTGCTGTGGAACATCCAGGTGCTCTTGTGCAAACTGTAGCAATGTTTTTTTTGGACAGCAGTGGCTTCCTTTGTAGTATCCTCCCATGAAATCCATTCTTGTTTAGTGTTTTAGGTATCGTAGATTCGCTAACAGGGATGTTAGCATATGCCAGAGACTTTTGTAAGTCTTTAGATGACACTCTAGGATTCTTCTTCACCTCATTGAGCAGTCTGCACTGTGCTCTTGCAGTCATCTTTACAGGACGGCCACTCCCTAAGGAGAGTAGCAGCAGTGCTGAACTTTCTCCATTTATAGACAATTTGTCTTACCGTGGACTGATGAACAGCAAGGCTTTTGGAGATACTTTTATAACCCTTTACAGCTTTATGCAAGTAAACAACTCTTAATCGTAGGTCTTATGAGAGCTCTTTTGTGCGAGGCATCATTCACATCAGGCAATGCTTCTTGTGAAAAGCAAACCCAGAACTGGTGTGTGTTTTTTAATAGGGCAGGGCAGCTGTAACCAACACCTCCAATCTCATCTCATTAATTGGACTCCAGTTGGCTGACACCTCACTCCAATTAGCTCTTGTAGATGTAATTAGTCTAGGGGTTCACATACTTTTTCCACTTGCACTGTGAATGTTTACATGGTGTGTTCAATAAAAACATGGTAACATTTAATTCTTTGTGTGTTATTAGTTTAAGCAGACTGTGATTGAAGATGAAGATCAGATCACATTTTATGACCAATTTGTGCAGAAATCCATATCATTCCAAAGGGTTCACATACTTTTTCTTGCAACTGTATATATAAATATATATATGTGTATGTATGTATGTATATGTGTGTGTATGTGTATATATATATATATATATATATATGTATGTGTGTGTTAGGCAAATTTATTTGACGGATTTGTGGGAGGGGTGGCTTGTGAACGTCACTATTTAGGGCCATCCTCGGGCCCTACAAGTCGTCAGCACGCCGGCTTTTCACTTCCGGGTCGGCGTGCCGGCGGTCTCGGTCAGAACCCGTGGCATCATGCATCAGCGTCTCCAGCAACATCGACAGACTGGTAGTAGGATCGGGGTTGCTTGGGAGGGGGTTCAGAACATCTGGTGCGGCCGGTGTTGGTCCCTCTATTGTGCAGTGATGTATTTGTTCGTGGGGAGTCTGGCCCTCCCAGGTGCAGGGCCTTCTCTGGGGCACCCACGAGCACAGTCATAACGCCAGTGCTGGTCGGAACATGTGGTGCGCGTGGTGATGGTCCCGCTATTGTGCAGCGATGTCTGTATGTGGGGGGAGTCTTGCCCTCCCTGGTGCAGGGCTTGCTGTGTGGTGCACTACCGTATGTTTCCCAGCGATGGGGGAACCGCAATGCACGTGGGACATATTGCATTGCAATTATACAGGGAGTGCTGAATTATTAGGCAAGTTGTATTTTTGAGGATTAATTTTATTATTGAACAACAACCATGTTCTCAATGAACCCAAAAAACTCATTAATATCAAAGCTGAATATTTTTGGAAGTAGCTTTTAGTTTGTTTTTAGTTTTAGCTATTTTAGGGGGATATCTGTGTGTGCAGGTGACTATTACTGTACATAATTATTAGGCAACTTAACAAAAAACAAATATATACCCATTTCAATTATTTATTTTTACCAGTGAAACCAATATAACATCTCAACATTCACAAATATACATTTCTGACATTCAAAAACAAAACAAAAACAAATCAGTGACCAATATAGCCACCTTTCTTTGCAAGGACACTCAAAAGCCTGCCATCCATGGATTCTGTCAGTGTTTTGATCTGTTCACCATCAACATTGCGTGCAGCAGCAACCACAGCCTCCCAGACACTGTTCAGAGAGGTGTACTGTTTTCCCTCCTTGTAAATCTCACATTTGATGATGGACCACAGGTTCTCAATGGGGTTCAGATCAGGTGAACAAGGAGGCCATGTCATTAGATTTTCTTCTTTTATACCCTTTCTTGCCAGCCACGTTGTGGAGTACTTGGCCGCGTGTGATGGAGCATTGTCCTGCATGAAAATCATGTTTTTCTTACCTTGCAGACTTCTTCCTGTACCACTGCTTGAAGAAGGTGTCTTCCAGAAACTGGGAGTTGAGCTTGACTCCATCCTCAACCCAAAAAGGCCCCACAAGTTCATCTTTGATGATACCAGCCCAAACCAGTACTCCACCTCCACCTTGCTGGCGTCTGAGTCGGACTGGAGCTCTCTGCCCTTTACCAATCCAGCCATCTGGCCCATCAAGACTCACTCTCATTTCATCAGTCCATAAAACCTTAGAAAAATCAGTCTTGAGATATTTCTTGGCCCAGTCTTGACGTTTCAGCTTGTGTGTCTTGTTCAGTGGTGGTCGTCTTTCAGCCTTTCTTACCTTGGCCATGTCTCTGAGTATTGCACACCTTGTGCTTTTGGGCACTCCAGTGATGTTGCAGCTCTGAAATATGGCCAAACTGGTGGCAAGTGGCATCTTGGCAGCTGCACGCTTGACTTTTCTCAGTTCATGGGCAGTTATCTTGCGCCTTGGTTTTTCCACATGCTTCTTGCGACCCTGTTGAGTATTTTGAATGAAACGCTTGATTGTTCGATGATCACGCTTCAGAAGCTTTGCAATTTTAAGAGTGCTGCATCCCTCTGCAAGATATCTCACTATTTTTGACTTTTCTGAGCCTGTCAAGTCCTTCTTTTGACCCATTTTGCCAAAGGAAAGGAAGTTGCCTAATAATTATGCACATCTGATATAGGGTGTTGATGTCATTAGACCACACCCCTTCTCATTACAGAGATGCACATCACCTAATATGCTTAATTGGTAGTAGGCTTTCGAGCCTATACAGCTTGGAGTAAGACAACATGCATAAAGAGGATGATGTGGTCAAAATACTCATTTGCCTAATAATTCTGCACGTAGTGTATATAAAAGTTTTGTTTGGCTTGGTTTTGGTTAGGGTGTGGGGCCCTTCATTACCCACTGTGCAATGTTAAAAATCCAGGTTTCAACCTACACTACTATCTATAATATTGTACGGGGTGTCATATCGCCAGTCTTATTCATTAAATCAGCGCAGCCTCTCCATAACCTTAGCATTCCTATAGGTACTACAGACCAAGCACATTGGAACTACCTATCTCATTTACCATTTAGCCGACTTCACTCGGGGAGAATGCAATAATCAGATCGTACTAATTATGGAATCATGCCATTTTGTGGTACGGGCATCTATGGTTAAAAATAAAACAAAAAAAACGGGTTTTGTTTTCTTCTATATGCAAGGAGCCCTTCATCGCCCACTTTGCGATCATACAACACTGTGTTTTTCAAACTGCCCTACTCTCCTTCCTAAGATATTGAACTGGGCGTCTCATCGACAGTTTTATTCCTTAAAACAGCACAGCCTCTCTATAACCGTAGCAATCCTACAGACATTACTGACCAATTATGGTGGAACTACCTAGCACTCGTGCTCTGCATTTTCTCTCTGTGGCTTATTTCTTTACCAGTTAGCCCACTCCACTCGGGGGGAATACTTGAAGCAGGGTGTATCAATTATGGAACCATGACATTTTGTTATTGTAGTATTTGTGTCTATGTAAGAAAACAAACAAAAAAAACAGGGGGAGAAAATTAAAAGCTTCTCAGACGGTTAGGGGGCGAAGGTGGTTGCCGGGAATTTCATGTGTTAAAGGGGCAGTAGCATTGGGACCAGTATATTTTTGTTGCTCTTTTTTTAGCACAAGGAAGCGACATTCAGAATGTGGCAAATTAGGTCGGTGGGTGTCGTCTGGGTCAAGTTGGTGTCAGTTCGATGCTACTGCTTGCCAGAGGGTAGGTATGCTCGGCATGGTCGAGTCACCGTAGGAGTGCACTAGTGGTCACTTAGGTTCTTCGTGGTGGTTGGATCAGGTAGATCCCACATAGTAGAGCTTACTGCTTAGGGTAGTGGAGATGGGTAGGGCCGGCACAAGTCGGACGGTCACGTTTATAGACAATTATACGCTAGACCTGTCATGACTACATGCACGATATTACGAAGTCTGTAACGACTACAGGCATGGTCATAAGTCCTGTCACGACTAGAGGCCCGATATTACGAACTCTGTCATGACTACAGACACGAGGTTATGAGTCCTGTCACAGCTACAAGCACGATTAGCAGAGGTAAAATACTTGGCCACAGGTAACAATTGGTCCCGGTCAAGGTCTTTATGAGCGGCTAGAGTTGGTTGGAGGGGCTCCAGATGAGTCGCCGTTAGTAGCCTCTAATGGAGCCCCACTTAGTACTCCGATCTTCATAAAGCACATTCGCATTATGTTAATCAATGTGGGGGTGAATTCGATAATTCGGGCAACTCTTTCAGAATTACAGCTGCATCCGCTGTTTCAAGGGATTACATTCCGGTGCATGTCATTAAGAGGTTGGGTAGGTGGAAATCATTCTGTTATGTATGGTATACTTCAGATCCATATCATGAAAGGTCTCTTGCTTTTCAGAAGTCGTTATGTAACTATTGTAGTAATAAATGTTACTATACTTACTCATATAAGATAGGGCCAGGGACTATTCATAGGATTCAGATATATTGGGCAGACTAGATGGGCCAAATGGTTCTTATCTGCCGACACATTCTATGTTTCTATGTTTCTATACCTACGGTCTGATCTTTTTTGGCCCCTTTAGGTTGCCCGACTATTACAGCAGTTATGGCATAACTCAAACTTCCAGGCAGAGTTAGGGTGAGGTAGGTCAGGTTCGTTTCTGATAGCCAATCCGACCACAAATATATATATATATATATATATATATATAGAGAGAGAGAGAGAGAGAGAGAGAGAGAGAGAGAGAAAGGCAGTGAGGGCAGCACCATTCAGTGTGTAACGTGTTTTCTCAGTTATGTAAACAGAAGGCAGGGAGAGTTGTTAATGCACAAAATGGGTCACTTTAGAGCTATTTTTCTAGTATAAATGTACGAATTCAGTAATTACAGTATGTTACATACACTCACCTAAAGAATTATTAGGAACACCATACTAATACAGTGTGGGACCCCCTTTTGCCTTCAGAACTGCCTTAATTCTACATGGCATTGATTCAACAAGGTGCTGATAGCATTCTTTAGAAATGTTGGCCCATATTGATAGGATAGCATCTTGCAGTTGATGGAGATTTGAGGGATGCACATCCAGGGCATGAAGCTCCCGTTCCACCACATCCCAAAGATGCTCTATTGGGTTGAGATCTGGTGACTGTGGGGCCATTTTAGTACAGTGAACTCATTGTCATGTTCAAGAAACCAATTTGAAATGATTCGAGCTTTGTGACCTGGTGCATTATCCTGCTGGAAGTAGCCATCAGAGGATGGGTACATGGTGGTCATGAAGGGATGGACATGGTCAGAAACAATTCTCAGGTACCCCGTGGCATTTAAACGATGGCCAATTGGCACTAAGGGGTCTAAAGTGTGCCCAGAAAACATCCCCCACACCATTACACCACCACCACCAGCCTGCACAGTGGTAACAAGGCATGATGGATACATGTTCTCATTCTGTTTACGCCAAATTCGGACTATACCATTTGAATGTCTCAACAGAAATCGAGACTCATCAGACCAGGCAACATTTCTCCAGTCTTCAACAGTCCAATTTTGGTGAGCTCGTGCAAATTGTAGCCTCTTTTTCCTATTTGTAGTGGAGATGAGTGGTACCCGATGGGGTCTTCTGCTGTTGTAGCCCTTCTTTCTTTCTCATTCTGACATTCAGTTTGGAGTTCAGGAGATTGTCTTGACCAGGACCACAACCCCACATGCATTGAAGCAACTGCCATGTGATTGGTTGACTAGATAATCGCATTAATGAGAAATAGAACAGGTGTTCCTAATAATTCTTTAGGTGAGTGTATATGGTCAGTATCACTGCCCCTACACATTACAAAAAAAAAAAAGAATTACAGTTACACTTTAAATAATAGGGCATTTTCTGATGATACATTCCCTTTAACTCCAGCTGTGATTCTGATGATTTAGCACATCTTACTGTGAATCTGCAAGGTGGGTAGAACTGACCTTTCAGTCTATATTTTCTTCTATAAGAATGATATTGTTTTGGGGAAAGAAATATGTCACTTTGCATTATGTCAGTGTTGATGACATATTGAGTTGACTGTTTTGGTGGTTATAGCAATATCTCACTCCTGTTGTTATAAATGCATCAAATGCAAAGTGTACAGCGCCTCCGGGTAAACAGAGCTTTGTGACAGGCACAGTGGCCCTTATCTGCTTTGCAAGGTAATTCCAGCAGACACCTTGCAGTTGTTTTAAGATATAGAACAATTTACCATAATAACAAGAATGATATTTCTTTTGGAAACAACATTTTCTGTTGAACTTTACTTGCTGAAATGTTTTCCTTATTTTTTTTTACACTCTGGACATGTTTCTAATAGTTATCCAAAAGGCCAATTAAGCTTGTGTCAATAGATGATAGAGCTAGCCCAGCACTGTCCAGGGTTGGTTTCAGCAGTCACTTTTTCAGTGTTTTGCGTTCCGTTTTTTACGGATCTGTTGTTCTGTTATTTGTTTCCGTTTCGTTTCCCATTTTCCGTTCCGTTGTTCCGTATGCCATATACAGTATACAGTAATTACATAGAAAAAAATGTGCTGGGCATATCATTTTCAATAGATGGTTCAGTAAAAATGTAACGGATACAGATGCATTTCCGTACGTGTTCCGTTTTCTTGCGGACCCATTGACTTCAATGGAGCCAAGCACCGTGATTTGTGGACAAGAATAGGACATGTTCTATCTTTTCACGGTACGGAAATACTGAAACGGAATGCACACAGAGACACTTCAGTTTTTTTGCTGAACCATTGAAATGAATGATTCAGTATATGTACTGCATACTGAACTCAAAAAACGGCCAGTATACTGAACGCGAAATACTGTCGTGTGCATGAGCCCTTACAGTATAACCTGTTCTGTAAATAGGAGATACGTTGTGGGACCAAACCTTTAAGCATACCTCAATTTGGAAACTTATTTTGTCAGAGGGTGTCCATCTCAAACTGCACAGAATGGGGAGGGTCAATATACTGTATAGTGGATATAAAAAGTCTACATACCCCTGTTAAGATGACAGTTTATTGTCATGTGAAAAAAAGACCAAAAATAATAATTTCAAATGTATTTCTGCCTTCAAAGTGACCCATAATCTATACAATTCCATTGAAAAGCAAACAATAACAACAATAAAAATAACACAACTAAAATAATGTGAAAACCCTCTTATAATTGGGGATGTGGTTGTAGGAATTAGCCAAGGACATTTAAATTCATGTTAAATAATAGACAGTACACAGCTGCTGTTATTTAAAGTGATGTTCTAGTAGAATTTTTTATTTTTTTGCATTTTATAGCAAAAGCCATGATCCATAAGCAGCTTACAACATATCAAAGGATCTCATTGCTGAAAGGTATCAGTCAGGGGAAAGGTACAAAAAAAATCCCAAGGCATTAGATACACCATGGAACACAGTGAAGACGGTCATCAAGAAGTGGATAAAATGTGGCCTAACAGGGACATTACCAAGAACTGATTGTCTCTGAAAAATGATGAAAATACAAGAAAATTGGTTTTGAGAAGCTGCCAACAGCCTATAGCAAAGATAAAGGAGCTGCAGGAATTTCTGGAAAGTACTGGTTGTGTACTGCATGTGACAACAATCTCCCATATTCTTCATGTCTCTGGGTTGTCGGGTAGGAGGGCAAGATGGAAGCCTTTTTTACAATGAAAAACATCTAAGCTAGCTTTGTTTTGCCAAAACCTATATGAAGTTTGCCAAAAGCATGTGGAAAAACGTGTTCTGGTCTGATGAGGGCAAGTTTGAATTTTTTGGTCAAAATTCCAAAAAGGTATGTATGGCACAAAGCCACCACTTTGCATCACCAAAAGAACCCCATAGAGAAGCATGGTGGAAGCATGCATTATGCTTTTAGGCTGTTTTTCTGCAGCTGGAATTTGAGCTTTAGTCAAGGTGGAGATAATTATGAAAAGTTCTAACTGTCCATCAATTTTGACAGAAAACTGCCAGGCTTCTGCTAAAAAGTTGAAAGTGAAGAGGAATTTCACCTTTCAGAACGACAACCACCCAAAGCATACCTCCACATTAACAAAATAGTGGCTTTGGCAGAAAATCATCAAAGATTGGGAATGGCATAGCCAGAGCCCAGACCTGGATCCCATAGAAAATCTGTGGGTTGACTTGAAGAGGCCATTACCCAGGAGATGCCCTTGAAATCTGACAGATGTGGGGCTCATTTGCAAGTAAGAGTGGGGAGATATGGCAAGTCAAGATGTGCCATGTTGATAGACTCCTACCCAGAAAGACTGAATGCTGTCAAAAATTCAAAATGTTCCTCAACAAAGTATAAGTTTAAGGGCCCATGCACACGGCTGTTGATCGGCCGTTCAATGCATTGGGGACCACAGTTCCTTGCCTTAGTTCCACACTGACCTTTTGGATTGTGAACCCATTTAAATAAATGGGTCCGCATTCATGATGCGAGGTGCACGTGGCCGGTGCCCGCATATTGCATATTGCATGAGCCCTAAAGGTGTCATTTATTTATGCAACCACATTATTTTAGCTCTTTATTTTTCTACAATAAAAGATTTCAGTTTATTTTTCAATCGAAATGTACAGATCATAGGTGACATTAAAGGTGGAAAAAGTTCTGAAATATCCTTTTTGGTCAGATTTTTTTACATGACCAAATCTTGGCATGACTGATGAGACCAATTAATGGCCAAAGCAGTTAGCAAGGTAAAGATGATCAGACCACTAGACCAGCAGTGCAAGAGTCATGGGGCATTTCAAAGGGGAGTAGGAACATTTAGCCTTATCCAAAAACATAATGGGTCATCTATTAAAGGGGTTTTACATCACATACAATGGGGGTATACCGTTACAATGGGGACCCGCACCTACAACAAGAATAGAGCGGGGAAATGAACGGAGGGCGCACTGCACATGCGCAGCCTCCCTCCATTCGTTTCAATGGGGCCGCCGAAAATTGCTGATCGCTGGCTTGGCTATTTCCGTCTGCCCCATTGAAATTAATGGGAGCAGGGGCCACGCGTGTGTGCGGTGCGCTCCCATTCACTTGTATGGGAGCAGCGGGGAGCAGCGGGGAGCAGCGCTTGGTGGTGGACAGACCCTAAGAAACACAGCTCTCCCTGCTCAGTTCTCCTAGTAGGTGCGGGTCCCAGAGGTGGGACACGCACCTATCGGACAATGGGGGCATATCCTAGCGATATGCCCCCATTGTATGTGATGGGAATGCCCCTTTAAGACCAGCATTTTAGATGTCAGCCTTAATAACCCTGTGCGCTGGCTGTGGATCTGCTGAAGTTATGAAGAGGTGCCAGCCTTCCTTGCTGTCTTAAATTTAGACAATTTTCCACGCCTAGGTGTAGAAAATGATACATTAGATGGGCCTGCCGACTCGTCCCCATCCCCACCTACACCACACACCCTTTTTGAGGCCTGGAGTGAGCAGGGAAAAGTTGCAGATTGCAGCACAAATAACCTTTGCTTAGCAATCTGCAACAGATAAATGCCTGCAAAACTGGCATATATCTCATAGTAAATGACCCCCATAGTGATTGATTCATTACAAGCGAGAAAACAAACTTATCGTACATAGTGAGTCCCTTTGCAAACAATATAAACCATGTTGTACCACCCTGCTGAATATATTGCTGCTTATTAAGCTACAGCAAATAAAATAACGACTATATACCAGTAAGTAATTCTTGTGTATTTATAATGTGATTGTTTCAATATGTATTTTGCTTCACTTTGCAATTTGAAAATATATTTTAAAAAAAAATCAATGGAAAAATATGCTTTTATCTGCTTTTTATTTTTCTTTGCTCTAAACTCTACAGATGATTCTTCGAAAAGGTAGAGACTGAGAGATCATTATGATTATTACTTGACATCTATTGCTGCACGGCCCCGTGTTTATGCTACATAAAAACAGTAATTGTCATAAATGTGAGGTTGTTCCTATAACCTTCCAGTTTGTGCTTTTTACGAGCACAGAAAGGCAAAATAGCTTTTGCTACATATAAAACAATTTCCATTATTTTAACGCCACTAAATGCAAGCCTTCTGAATGCATGGGAAAGACTGAAGCACTTTTCATTAGCATGCTAATGTAAGCCTACCTTATGCACATTTTAAAACCTATTAAGGTGCTTTTAATATCAGCAGCATTACCAGGCACTAGAGCATGCTCTCATCTTGTATTATGTCATAGGATTTTCCTAGCATCCAACCAAGATGACTGATTTTACTAGTTATCACTCTATGGGAATAGAAAAATGTGCATTTCCATTGGGCAATTTATTTGACATCCGCCTGTAACGATCACTGCTATTGAATGATTGTAAAGACCAATTTGGAAACATGGAGATTTATTTTGCTACATTGAAAATATTTGCTCTATAACCATTGGCGCAAAATGTTTCTGCCTGTAAATGCAAACCTGACAAATTCTAGTAATGGATTATTATGACCTTCATCTTACTGGGAGAAAGATATACCGTAGTTATATGTTAAAGGGGTTGTGCCAAGTTAGGAAAGTATCCCCTATGCATAGGATACACAGGTATCTGATTGGTGGGCGTCTGACCAGTGTGACCACCACAGCTTACAGGAATGAGGGTCTCATATGAATGGAGCGGCAGATCATGTACATCTGCTGCTATTCCATTTATTCTTTATGTAAAAGTAGGAGATAAGTACAGACGTGGACAAAATTGTTGGTACCCTTTGGTCAATGAAAGAAAAAGTCACAATGGTCACAGAAATAACTTTAATCTGACAAAAGTAATAATAAATTAAAATTCTATAAATGTTAACCAATGAAAGTCAGACATTGTTTTTCAACCATGCTTCAACAGAATTATGTAAAAAAATAAACTCATGAAACAGGCATGGACAAAAATGATGGTACCCCTAACTTAATATTTTGTTGCGCAACCTTTTGAGGCAATCACTGCAATCAAACGCTTCCTGTAACTGTCAATGAGACATCTGCACCTCTCAGCAGGTATTTTGGCCCACTCCTCATGAGCAAACTGCTCCAGTTGTGTCCGGTTTGAAGGGTGCCTTTTCCAGACTGCATGTTTCAGCTCCTTCCAAAGATGCTCAATAGGATTGAGGTCAGGGCTCATAGAAGGCCACTTTAGAATAGTCCAATTTTTTCCTCTTAGCCATTCTTGGGTGTTTTTAGCGGTGTGTTTTGGGTCATTGTCCTGTTGCAAGACCCATGACCTGCGACTGAGACCAAGCTTTCTGACACTGGCTAGTACATTTCTCTCTAGAATTCCTTGATAGTCTTGAGATTTCATTGTACCCTGCACAGATTCAAGACACCCTGTGCCAGACGCAGCAAAGCAGCCCCAGAACATAACAGAGCCTCCTCCATGTTTCACAGTAGGGACAGTGTTCTTTTCTTGATATGCTTCATTTTTTCGTCTGTGAACATACAGCTGATGTGCCTTGGCAAAAACTTCGATTTTTGTCTCATCTGTCCACAGGACATTCTCCCAGAAGCTTTGTGGCTTGTCAACATGTAGTTTGGCATATTCCAGTCTTGCTTTTTTATGATTCGTTTTCAACAATGGTGTCCTCCTTGGTCGTCTCCCATGTAGTCCACTTTGGCTCAAACAACGACGGATGGTGCGATCTGACACTGATGTTCCTTGAGCATGAAGTTCACCTTGAATCTCTTTAGAAGTCTTTCTAGGCTCTTTTGTTACCATTCGGATTATCCGTCTCTTAGATTTGTCATCAATTTTCCTCCTGCGGCCACGTCCAGGGAGGTTGGCTACAGTCCCATGGATCTTAAACTTATGAATAATATGTGCAACTGTACTCACAGGAACATCTAGTTGCTTGGAGATGGTCTTATAGCCTTTACCTTTAACATGCTTGTCTATAATTTTCTTTCTGATCTCTTGAGACAGCTCTTTCCTTTGCTTCCTCTGGTCCATGTCGAGTGTGGTACACACCATATCACCAAACAACACAGTGATTACCTGGAGCCATATATATAGGCCCAATGGCTGATTACAAGGTTGTAGACACCTGTGATGCTAATTAGTGGACACACCTTGAATTAACATGTCCCTTTGGTCACATTATGTTCTGTGTTTTCTAGGGGTACCATCATTTTTGTCCATGCCTGTTTCATGAGTTTATTTTTTTACATAATTCTGTTGAAGCATGGTTGAAAAACAATGTCTGACTTTCATTGGTTAACATTTATAGAATTTTAATTTATTATTACTTTTGTCAGATTAAAGTTATTTCTGTGACCATTGTGACTTTTTCTTTCATTGACCAAAGGGTACCAACAATTTTGTCCACGTCTGTAAGTGCTGTATGTTGGCACTAGATCCCCCCCCCCCAATTCTGTGGTCGGAATCTCACTAATCAGAAACTTTAATAAGTTGGCTTAATCTTTTTAAACACAGCTTCCATGTTGCCATATGAGCAATACTTGTTATATATAAATAAACAATTAACTAAAATTCTTATACTAATAAATAAACACAAACAAAATTGTGGTAGAAATTGGCCGTGGTCTTTTATTAAGGGTTACATCAATATAATATTATAAACACCATAATAATTAAATAAATAAATAACCAATAAATAAATACTCATTTAAAAAAATTCATTAAGTCCACAAATTATCCCCCCAGCAAAGCTGGGTGACTAACCCCCTTCAATAACAGACCACGACTTTTCTCCTCCTAAACAAGGGAGGGCGGGCGGGACGACGTCCTCTTCATCCAAGCTCCGCGGCGGACAAGCTCCAGACCCGCTGCGATCCTCTTTAAATATTCAATTTTCCCGCCCAAGAATATCAATCACCAATCACGGGCTGGCAGAAAACAGGTACCTCAGCAACAGGTACGCAACCAGGTACCAATCAGAATCCTCACTTAGAAATCACCTCAGAAATGTAAAGGAATCGTATATTAAAACACAAAAAGCGGGAAATAGTAAAGACATGGCTTAATTAACCCTTACCATAATGCTCAATGGCACCATGGCGGGCATTCAGTATAACTTCTGTGCCCACTATCATGTTGCCATATGAGCAATACTTGTTATATATAAATAAACAATTAACTAAAATTCTTATACTAATAAATAAACACAAACAAAATTGTGGTAGAAATTGGCCGTGGTCTTTTATTAAGGGTTACATCAATATAATATTATAAACACCATAATAATTAAATAAATAACCAATAAATAAATACTCATTTTAAAAAATTCATTAAGTCCACAAATTATCCCCCCAGCAAAGCTGGGTGACTAACCCACCAGACATGAGGGAATTATCCCACATGTCCCCCCCTAAAAACCACGGCCTTCTCTATCATGTCCTGCAAACCTGAATTAAAAATGTAATTTCCTATATCAGACAAATGTACCAAATCATTCCGATAAAGGCCTGTAACAAAACCTTCCAGCTCAGTGTGTCTTATGGACCATCCATTCAATGTAGGAAGAAATTTCTCCAAGTTTCTATTAATCCTTTTCCTAATTTTTTCCATAAAACCAAACTGCTCCCCTCTCCAAATCAATCTCGGTATAATTTCCGAGAATATCAATATTACATCAGGCAACATAGATTTAATACTTAACATATCTGATTTCATATGATCAAGCAAATCCAAGGTCTTAATTTTGCCCAAATCATTACCACCAGCATGAATTATTAAAACATCTGGACATGGCAATGAAACCAACTCTCCCCTCAAAATCGGAATGATTTGGCACCATTTTAAACCTCTAAAACCCAACCAAAAAATTGAAATAAAACAAGAACCAAAACAGTTATTTTTCAAATAGTTACGCTCCGCAGCCCTTCTTTCTGCCCAGAACACAAAAGAATGGCCCAGAATCCAAATAACCATCTTCTTTGCACCTGAAAAATATCAAAATCATTAAAGAACCAAATTAGGCCTAACATACAATTTAAATCTGTTAGATTCCCATCGACCAATTCTCTTAATTATCGCCTCATTTAATCCCAAACCGGCTGCAACTGTTGCCGCGCCAATTCGGAAAGAATGAGACGAATAATTCTCCTTACCTAACTTCAATAATACCAAACATTTTTTTAATACAGCATTGAATTGATAAATTGTTAACACTGACCCATCCTCGTGAACTAAAAATGACCCTCTGTTCTGCGGTCTAATTTTCAGAAAATCACCTATTGTTTTAACTGGGCACAGCTGTGATTCGTTCAACCTAGCTAACTTAATCCATGTGCCTCTTGCTAACTGATCCGTCTTTGATTTTTTAATAAAAATTTCAACTGTATTAACAAATAAATTAACCTCCGTTAACCTCTAATGGTGACACCGACCTTCTATTGGCTGCTACTAGCTCCCCTATCTGCAATGCCCCAAAAAATAACACCACAAAAGCAGTTTTAAATAAAATAGTTTCAAAAATTGAATATGTGCAACCATCTAATACTGACACTAAAGACCCGAGCAACTCGAAGGTAATTGGACGTCTCACATCTGCTTTTATAAACGACCTTCTGACTCCTTTCAAAAATTGTCTTACTATGAATTGATTCGAAAACGACTGACGACCAGCTACTTTAAAAAAGAATGAAACACCTGCAACTGATGAATGTAAAACTGAATAACCGAAACCTTTATCTAATAGAGAACAAAGAAACTGAAAAAATACATCCAAATTAAAGTCAAAACATGCAACATTACTAACTAAACAAAACTGATACCATCTCTTCCAAGCTAACGAATATACTTCCCATGTACGCGGAGCTACAGACTTCTTAATAAAACTGTTGATTACATCCGGATAAGATTCCAAACTTGCTTTGGGCACGGAATTCCAGTTTTCTCTGCCTGTGGAACTAGATAAAAGAATCTCTCCCACTGCGCGCGGGAAAGTGAATCAGCAATTTTATTAACTTTACTAGGAATATACTTAGCTTTCAACCAAACATTGAGCTCTAAGCAACAATAAACCAAATAACGTAATAATCTAACAACTACTTCTGAATGAGAAGACAAGCAGTTAATTGCAAACAGCACACCCTTGTTATCAGTATAAATTAAAACTCTCTTATTCCTAAAAACATTGCCCCAAATAACCAATGAAACCACTACAGGGAACAATTCTAACAACACAAAATTTTTATTCAAACCTAACTCAAGCCATCAATCCGGCCATGGTTCAGCCGACCACTGCCCATTCAAAAATGCACCGTACCCCCATGAACCTGAGGCATCCGTAAATAAACCTATTGAGCCTGCCTCCCGGAATTCCTCTTGCCAAGCACAACGACCATTAAAATGAATTAAAAATTCATCCCACACTGCTAAATCGTCTTTGAGAGCTCTTGTGATCCTAACATGTGCATATGGAGATTTCAACCCTTTCGTCGCCATATATAACCTACGGGAGAAAACACGACCTACAGGAATGACCCTTGACGAAAAAAGCTAGCACTCCCAATAAGCTCTGTACCTCCTTCAGCTGGGCTTTCTTTACTGAAACAATTTTATTAATTAACAATCTCGCCTTCTCAATTTTTTCCATAGGCAACCTGACTTCCATATTAACTGAATCAATTATAATACCTAAAAATTCAATCACCTGACCAGGCCCTACTGATTTTTCCTTTGCTAATGGAACACCAAAATACTGACAAATTTGTGAAAATCCTTCACATAAACGAGAACACTCATTAAAACTACCAACGAATAAAAAATCATCTAAATAATGTATAACATTCACAGAACCCAACTCTTTAATAACAACCCAATTCAAAAAGGAAGAAAATGACTCAAAGTAAAAACAAGACCAAGAAAACCCCATTGGCAAACATTTATCAAAGAAAAATTGCCCGTTGAACTGAAAACCCAATGAATTAAAACCTATAGGATCTACTGGCAAAAGACGAAAAGCAGCCTTAATGTCTGCTTTTGCCATAAAACACCCTTCCCCAACTGAACGAATAAGAGAAACAGCCTCATCAAAAGAAGTATATGCTACCGACGCTATATCTTTGTCTAAAGAATCATTCAAAGACTCATTAGCTGGATATGATAAATGGTGAATCAATCTAAACTCATTGGGATTTTTCTTTGGCACAATTCCCAAAGGAGATACTCTAAAATCAGAAAAAGGCGGGGAATTAAAAGGACCAGCTATCCTACCATCTCTCAACTCTTTAACAATCTTATCCTCAACAATATCCGAATGCTTCTTAACTGACGGCAAATTATCATTTAATAAACAACCTTTACCAGTAAATTTTGGTACATAAAACCCATTAACAAAACCTCTATGAATTAGCTCCGCCTTCAGTCGGTCTGGAAACAAATCTAGCCATGGAAGCATTTTTTCCCAATTCACTGGTGTCTGCGCTTTTTGAAAAATCTCTGTTTGATTGATTTTGAACAGCGGTTTGGTTAGATTTTTTAAAACACCGAAAAACAGGGTGTGCGCCCGAACAAAATGAACATTTGTGCCTGTATCTACAATTGTTCAGCCATCTGCATGCAGACTCGTTGTATGCAAAACAAACACCTTTTTTCATAACAGCACCAGACACCATTGATTTAACAGGCCTATTCTTAAAACCGCTTTTTTGCGGCAACATTAAACTAAGCCAAAGACCCACGTCTTTGGATCCCCAACTCATGTTACTATGTACCGCTAACTTCTGACGAAAAGTTTCATCATATAAAAACCATGCGAAGCCACCGAAATTGCGGTACGCCTCTAAAATGGAGTCCATATGCTGAAAAAGACCAACGCTACTATTAGGATGCTTTTCACAAAATACTGAGGAATAGATAAAAAAGGCCTGCAACCAATTATTAAAAGATCTTGGCGCAACCCTCTTCCTATCCTCCTCTTTCTCAAACGCTTTCTTCTCAATTTTAAATGAATCCTTTGCAGAAGGGAGCAATGATAAAATATCAATGTACTCCCTCCTCCAAATTTTCTCTTTTATTGACTGAGCCAAGTGAAACCCCAAAGGAGAGCCCTCACATGTCAACGCTTCCTTTAAACAAGTTTCACTTATGCCAATACCATTATCAAGAACTAAATCATTAGCTATCTTATTACTATTTAAAATATCAGCACCTGCATCAGCTGAAATATCCTTCCACACTGATGCAGGCTGATCTACTGCAATAGGCGCACTAGCTGCAGCCCATTCAGAAAACAATTTAGCTAAACTGTTTAACAATTTACTGTCATTGTTTCCTATGTCGGTAGGCAAAGCAAAGCTCTGCCCACAAATCTCCTCACCAGTCTCCGGTCGTTGGTCCATGCTGGGAACGCTTGAGGCCGGCAGTTGCGCTCGACTCAAAACCCCAGGTTGCGATACCGCACACCTGGAGGAGGAGCGCACCCTGCTACCTTTACTGGAACTTGCACCCGGTGGCGAATAAGCCCTCTTCGGTCTCTTGATCCGCTTGGAAGATCGCACTTCAGCGCCCTGGGACGCGCTCCTTGATGACCTCATAGACGTAGAGGCTGTCGCTCCTTCCCCGACGTCATCACGCAGCGCGACATCACGTGAGCGCGCCTCTTCCTCCTCAGCCGAACCGCCGTCCGCCAAACACCGCTGAAGCCACGCCTCCCCTCCTCTTGACTCGGCGCGACGAATCAACCTCTGCAGGAGCTCCTCCATCTGGAACGGTGAGTACACTCTCTTCTTCTAGCTTGGCTTGTACGCGGACCTTCTTCGCTAGCTGGAGCTCTTGACACGCCGCCGCTTTCCTCCTACAAACGCCACCTGCCACTTGACTCCGCTTCACTTTAATCTTCAGTCCGCTGCCACTCCGCCGCTTCCTTACCGCTACACCTGGCTCTTGCTCCGCCGCCGCTTACTTCTGCCTGGAAATGCCGGCGAGCTAAATAGCTCTTTTGCAGCTACGCCGGCAATACACTAGGGCTTCAGCCGACGACCTCTTCAGGCAGCCTACGAGGTCCTCTTCATCCAAGCTCCGCGGCGGACAAGCTCCAGACCCGCTGCGATCCTCTTTAAATATTCAATTTTCCCGCCCAAGAATATCAATCACCAATCACGGGCTGGCAGAAAACAGGTACCTCAGCAACAGGTACGCAACCAGGTACCAATCAGAATCCTCACTTAGAAATCACCTCAGAAATGTAAAGGAATCGTATATTAAAACACAAGGCGGGAAAATAGTAAAGACATGGCTTAATTAACCCTTACCATAATGCTCAATGGCACCATGGCGGGCATTCAGTATAACTTCTGTGCCCACTATCATTATAAAACCTAGCGGCATATTATAAAACCATATTCCAATTTAAAACCTAGCAGCATATACCCTCAACCCATTACTTTATAGTCATATTATAGTAAAAGTGCAAATGACAAAAAAGAAATTCCTGAAACCACGGGCGAATCTAGATTCCACTCAGTCACGAGGGGATTAGAGAAAACAAGAAGGATGGGGGGGCGCTCAATAGGATAGTACGTTGAACACAAGTATCAATTGATTGAAGGAAAAAGGTGCTCACCTTTTAGGGTTGTGCTGAAAATAGGCACAACACTATTGTAGACTTGTAAGAATATATAGACCCTTTTTGTCCAGGAATGCAGCCGCAGAAGAAGTTTCTTTGGGATCGGATGCCCAATCCCCCAAAGGATGTTTGTAGGAAAGGAAGTTCTGGTCCGGCGCAAAATCACTGGTGAAGCAGGTCTTTGAAGATCAGATCTTTATATTCATAGATACCATATGTACATAAAACGGGGAAGTGTCCACCTTCTTCAGGTTATTAGGTAATAATCTAAACTAGCAATAGCCAGGTGTATATATATGTTTAAAAAAAAACACCAAAAAACAAAGTACCTGTGGGCTGCCGACAGATGGGAGGGGCTATTTTGCGCCTGACCAGAACTTCCTTTCCAAAAAAGAAATTCCTGTCTGGGATGTTAGATTGCAGAGCACTATGAGTGTGACAACATATTATGCAGCATATAGCATTTACAGGAACTGCAAGCTGTGGGGAACTTGTTTGACGGGGTACTCGTGATACAGTTTTTTCCTTGGAAACATTGATTCTGAAATGTCAAATACGAAAAAAAAATCCCCTTTTGCATACAGGGAATATGTCACTGAACATGTTTCCTGCCAGTTAAAACAAAGCCTGAGCCGTTCTTAACAGCATTTAGAAATACGTTTTACAGCAGCCATGGGCCCAGGAGGAGTGGAGGATGGGAGTGGTTGTGGCTTTGGCTTAAACAGTCAATCACAGTGGCAATCCTCAAACCAATGCCTCTGTGGTCAGTTTCTTCCCTCAGAGCACATCCTTTGGGGCTCCTGCCTGATGGTAGTTGGGGTGCCCTTGATGCTAGAGGTCCGATGCAGGAGGTGTTCAGAGTAGTGGCTGGCATGCGATGCAGGAATCAGTAACCAGGCCAGTTGTAGAAAACAAAAGTACAGGATGGGAATTGTAGTACATACAATTGTATCAATTCCAACAATTCACAGTACAAATCTCCCCAGATTTCAATGTATGGTTTTAAGCAAGGATGGGGAACGTAGTACTCATTCCTCTCCATATTCCAAAAGTCTCTGACTATCTCTGTGCAGAATCTATGGCTATATGGCTGGCAATATTACCCTTGCAATGTTGACTGTACTATACAGGGACACAGGGTTAAAACATGACTGACCAGGTGGCGTCCAAGTGTGAAAGTCCCTCTCAAAACAGTAAAGTCAGTAGCTTTGATCACCAAATATGTTACTGGCTGACTCCAATGATTGGCCATGCAGATTCCAGACCTGCTTAGTTCTTAGTTTTATCTCTCTCTCTTTCTGGAGTACTGTAGAAATGGTGATGTCTTTATCTCAGTAGGTAATCCTCAGAGGAGAGGTTTCTCTGCAACTTTGGTCCAGTCCTGTAGGGAATGGAGCACATATAGCAGATTCCCCTCTCTTCCTCTGCTAACACACTACTCTGGACTGGGCTGGGGTACAGTAGATCTACACCTTACCTTCCTGCAGGACCCAAATCAGGGAAATTAGCCTTCTCATCCATAGCAAAGCTATTATGGGTACATTACAAGATATCAACACATAACATAACATTAAAAAAGTTAACTAGTATTGCAGAACATAATGATTTGCAAGTACCCAGTTCTGGAAGGAACTATATTGACTTCTATGGGAAAGTTTCTAGGCATGGTCTTTGACCTGTACAGAGGTGAGGAGGGAGTGAATAAGCTTTGACAATCACCTATTGTGAATGGTGGATTCTGTGTTATCTATATATAGGTGATATCTGTCATTGCAGTCCTGCTTGTAATGAGATGACTGCTGAACGTGATCTGTACAGTTCGAGAAGTGGCAGGTATTATTAGGCTTAGTGGCTAGTCTGAAAACTGCAGTATTTTATGTTTTTTTTTTAACCTCCTCAGGACCGCCGTACGCAGGATTGCGTCTTTGCGGCTGCCCTGTTATTCCGATATTTATAAATATAAGGTGTTAAATGGCTTCTGTGCTCCTCTGCTGGTCCTCTTCGTTGGTTGATTGGTTGCAGCAGAGGAGCACAGTTCAGTCAGTACACCCAACACTACACATGAGCTGAGGGGGAGGTGGTGTTCATATGCTTTGGCAAACACTTTGTATATATAAAAAAAATAATAATAATAATCCCGGCAATGATTTATTCATCCACATCGATTGATGTGAATGGAGAAATCGGGTTTGCAAGGGCATACGAGCTAAGTGGGTACGGATGTTGGGCGGAGCTCTTATGTCCTGGCAGACGCCTTTCCCCTCCTTTTTTTTTTTTTGGGCAGAGATTTTTTCATCCACATTGATCAATGCGAATTAAGAAATCTGTGCCGTTCATTTTTTCTTTCAGCCCAGAGGCTGAAAAAAAAAAAATATCTCATTACCCATATGCTCAATATAAGGAGAATAGCAGAAACTCCTAATGCTGGCCATACATGTAATGATTGCAGAGACCCTCAAATGCTAGGGCAGTACAAACACCCCACAAATGACCCCATTTTGGAAAAAAGACATCCCAAGGTATTCGCTGAGGGGCATATTGAGTCCATGAAAGATTGAAATTTTTGTCCCAAGTTAGCGGAAAGGGAGACTTTTTGAGAAAAATAAAAATAAAATCAATTTCCGCTAACTTGTGCAAAAAAATAAATAAATCTTGTTTGAACTCGCCATGCCCCTCATGGAATACCTTGGGGTGTCTTCTTTACAAAATGGGGTTACATGTGGGTTATTTATACTGCCCTGGCATTTTAGGGTCCCTAAAGCGTGAGAAGAAGTCTGGGATCCAAATGTCTAAAAATGCCCTCCTAAAAGGAATTTGGGCCCCTTTGCGCATCTAGGCTGCGGTTTTGGGGTGTCATTTTACATATACCCATGCTGGGTGAGATAAATATCTCGATCAAATGCCAACTTTGTATAAAAAAAATGGGAAAAGTTGTCTTTTGCCGAGATATTTCTCTCACCCAGCATGGGTATATGTAAAAAAAGACACCCCAAAACACATTGCCCAACTTCTCCCGAGTACGGCGATACTACATGTGTGACACTTTTTTGCAGCCTAGGTGGGCAAAGGGGCCCACATTCCAAAGAGCACCTTTAGGATTTCACAGGGCATTTTTTACACATTTTGATTGCAAACTACTTCTCACGCATTAGGGCCCCTAAAATGCAAGGGCAATATAACTACCGTATTTTTCGCCCTATAAGACGCACTTTTTCCCCCCCAAAATTGTGGGGGGAAAGGCAGTGCGTTTTATGTGGCGAATACTTGACTTTGTATACCGCCGACCGCATGCTGCGCAGCGCGGTGGCGGGTGTATTAGTGGGCATGGATGAGGGAGGAGGGGCCGGCATCCAGGTCTGTAATTACAGCGGGCCCGGTGCAGTCACTGTATTCTGCTACACCGGGCCCGCTCACTGTAGGAATCCTAACTGCAGGCAATGCTAACAGTCTTTTATCCAGCCTGTACTTACGATACTAACTTTCCGGCAGGCAGCGGGCAGGAGGCTGAACTGGTGGGCGGGCGCTTATAACGTAACTCACTATGTCACGCGCCGGCTCCGCCCACTTTATGAATGAAGAAGGGAGAGCCGGCGCGTGACATAGTGAGTTACGTTGTCAGCGCCCGCCCACCAGTTCAGCCTCCTGCCCGCTGCCTGCCGGAAAGTTAGTATCGTAAGTACAGGCTGGATAAAAGACTGTTAGCATTGCCTGCAGTTAGGATTCCTACAGTGAGCGGGCCCGGTGTAGCAGAATACAGTGACTGCACCGGGCCCGCTGTAATTACAGAGCTGGATGCCGGCCCCTCATCCCTATTGGGGGTCATGCTATGGATGGCACTGTTATGGGGGTCTGTGGACACATAGCGTAAAATGCTATTTATGTGTCATCAACAGATCCCCCATAACAGTGCCATCCACAGTCCCCAATAACAGTGCCATCCACAGTGCCCCCCATAACCGTGCCATCCACAGTGCCCCCCATAACCGTGCCATCCACAGTGCCCCCCATAACCGTGCCATCCACGGTGCCCCCCATAACCGTGCCATCCACAGATCCCCATAACCGTGCCATCCACAGATCCCCATAACCGTGCCATCCACAGATCCCCATAACCGTGCCATCCACAGATCCCCATAACCGTGCCATCCACAGATCCCCATAACCGTGCCATCCACAGATCCCCATAACCGTGCCATCCACAGATCCCCATAACCGTGCCATCCACAGATCCCCATAACCGTGCCATCCACAGATCCCCATAACCGTGCCATCCACGGACCCCCCCATAACAGTGCCATCCACAGATCCCCATAACAATGCCATCCACCGACCCCCCCCCATACAGTGCCATCCCCAGATCCCACATAACACCATTAGGCACACCTTTTGGTTCAAATTTTTTTTATTTTATTTTTTCCTCCTTAAAAACCTAGGTGCGTCTTATGGGCCGGTGCGTCCTATAGGGCGAAAAATACGGTACCCCACAAGTGACCCCATTTTGGAAATAAGACACCCCAGGGTATTTTGTGATGGGCATAGTGAGTTCATGGAAGTTTTTATATTTTGTCACAAGTTAGTGGAATATGAGACTTTGTAGGAAAAAAAATTAGTTTTATGAACTCACTATGCCCATCAGTGAATACCTTAGGGTGTCTACTTTCCGAAATGGGGTTATTTGTGGGGGTTTTCTACTGCCTGGGCATTGTAGAACCTCAGGAAACAAGACAGGTGCTCAGAAAGTCAGAGCTGCTTCAAAAAGCGGAAATTCAAATTTTTGTACCATAGTTTGTAAACACTATAACTTTTACCCAAACCATTTTTTTTTTACCCAAACATTTTTTTTTATCAAAGACATGTAGAACAATAAATTTAGAGAAAAATGTATATATAGATGTTGTTTTTCTAAAAAAAATTCAACTGAAAGTGAAAAATGTCATAAAAAAAAAAAAAAAAAATCGTAAATTTCGATTAATAACAGAAAAAGTTAAAATGTCAGCAGCAATGAAATACCACCAAATGAAAGTTCTATTAGTGAGAAGAAAAGGAGGTCAAATTAATTTGGGTGGCAAGCATGACCGAGCAATAAACGGTGAAAGTAGTGTAGTGCAGAATTGTAAAAATTGGTCTGGTCATTAAGGGTGTTTAAGCTAGCGGGGCTGAGGTGGTTAACAACTCCTATTCCAAAATTTGGGACAATGTGCAAAATGTAAATTGATCTGATCATAGAGGATCTGATCATATCACATGTTGAAAATGAGACATTTTACCATTAAAATAAAAAAAATAAAAAAAAATCATTTAGAACTTGATGGCAGCAATGCATCTCAAAAAAGTTGGGAAATGAGCCATGTCCACCACTTTGTAGCAACCCCTTCTCTTTTAACAGCAATCTGTAAACATCTGGGAAGTGAGGAAACCAATTATTGGAGTTCTGGGAGAGGAATGTTCTCCCATTTTGTGTCTGATATAGGATTCTAGATGCTAAATAGTCCTGGCTCTTCTTTTACAGATTTTTTGTTTCATGGTGCACCAAATGCTTTCTTTTGGTGAAAAGTTTTCCATTTTGCCTCACTTCATTTTAAATGACCTTTGGTGCAGAGAAGGCATTAGTGGATAGTGTGGCAAACTATGTCCACAGACAATGATTTCTGGAAGTGTTTCTGACCCCATGCAGTGATTTTCATTACACAAACATGCCAGTTTTTAATACAGTGCTACCTGAGAGGCATTGTTGTCTGGCATTGTTCCTTGCGTGTATGGATTTCTCCAGATTCTCTGAATCTTTTGATGATATTATGTACTATAGATAGTGGGATATTCAACATCATCACCGTTTTATTCTACTTTGACTAGTATATATTATTGTCTCACAGTGTTTGAAAAAGGTCTTATGTGACCGAAAAGTCACTTTATTGTGAAGTTGCCTTACAAATAAATATTGAATTCTGCATGCAACCGTAGTGCAATTGTTTATATCTATTACTTCTACTATGAAGGGGGCACAATGGGGATTATTACTATGAAGGGGGACAATGGGGATTTATACTATGAAGGGGGCACAATGGGGATTATTACTGTGAAGGGGGCACAATGGGGATTATTACTGTGAAGGGGGCACAATGGGGATTATTACTGTGAAGGGGGCACAATGGGGATTATTACTGTGAAGGGGGCACAATGGGGATTATTGCTGTGAAGGGGGCACAATGGGGATTATTACTGTGAAGGGGGCACAATGGGAATTTTCACTATGAAGGGGACACAACGGGGATTATTACTACGAAGGGGGCACAGATAGGGCATTACATCTGTGAAAGGGGCACAGAGAGGGCATAACTACTGTGAGAGGGCACAATGTGGGCATGATCACTGTGAGAGGGCAGACATCTGTACAAATTTACTGTAAAGAGGTTGTACAAACAGGGCTAAACTACTGTGAGGGGGTACAATATTTTTTAAAGTATTGGGGAGGGTACCACAGAAACGACCCGCCCTGGGTGCCAAACACCATAGACAAGCCCCTGAAACAGGGAACTATTTGCTACCCGCTCCACCATTGTGATGCCAGTGCTCCACAGCAGCAGCATGATATCCTCACATATTGTCCTGCTAATCTGTGTAGGAGGAGGGGCAGGGCCGGCTGGGAATCAGCCTCTGCTCCTCCTACACAGCGATGTGCCACAGTATTCTGCTGCTGCTGATGGGGACTGCAGATCATGGGAGGAGCCAGGTGACTAAGGCGAGGAGCATTTATTGTTTGTTTTTTCACTTCCTGTGAAGGGGGCACATCTGGGCATAACCACTGTGAAGGGGGCACTGGGCACATATCTTGGCATATCTACCGTAAGAGGGCACATATATTGGCATATCTACTGTGAAGGGGCACACGTGTTGGCATATCAACTGTGAGGGGGCACATATTTTGGAATATCTACTGTGAAGGGGGAACATATCTTGGCATATCTACTGTGAGGGAGCACATATCTTGGCATATCAAATGTGAAGGGGGCACATATATTGGCATATCTACTATGAAGGGGGCATATCTTAGCATATCTACTCTGAGGGGGCATATCTTAGCATATCTACTCTGAGGGGGCACATATCAGTGAGTAGACCTGAGGGACTGAAACACTGGGTAGAAAATAAAAGTAGTCACATAAGGACTGATTCGCATATATCCGCTCTGTAGCATGCTCTGTGTAAGGTATTTAATCTATAATACATGCAGTTTCATTGATGTAAGCACCGTGCAAAATTCCACAAGGGGGCCCACTGAGACTTTATCGCCCAATGGACCACATGAACCTGGAGCCGGCCCTGGCTACAAAGATATACCTTCATTAGGGTCTAAATTTTATCACAAGCATTTAATACTAGGAACCATATCACTTAGTTATAGTCCTCCGCCGTAAGTCTGGTCTTCAAACATATTTTGATTAGCAGAGACCCGCGGCACATGTATACGATCAGCTATAAGGCTGATCGCATACATTTTACCCTTCAGATTGCAGCTTACTAGCTTATTTGGGCACTGCAAAAGCTTATTGTGTCACATGTTATATCATGCTATATTGCATTCTCATGTGAAATCCCTGTTACCAGGCTGTCAGGTGCACTACATACATTCCACCACTAGATGGGGATAGCACTAGGATATATATACCTCAGTTCAGGCCTAGTTAGTCAGTTGAGAGAAGTAGTAGGAGGTGAAGGAGTGAGAGTGCAGCTGCTAGCTGTGTTCAATGAAAATCAGTTCAAGGGAAAAAGAGTGGATAAAGACACAAAGGACAACATCTATTTTACCAGGCTTTAACCCCTTAGGGACTTAGGATGTACCGATACGCCATGTTTGCCTAGTCCTTAAGGACCCAGGACGTATCGGTACGTCCTAACTTTAAAACGACATTGCGGCGCGGCGGGGGTTAATCGGAACAGAATGTACGCTGAAATCATTCAGTGGGCATCCTGTCACAATGCTGGGGGGGTCATGGGGGCCCCCCCCCCTCATCAGCGATCGCCGCAAACCACAGGTCAATTCAGAACTGCGGTATGCGGTTTTACCTTAAACGGCGGGCAGCGGTGCCATCGGGTCCCCAATGCGGCTGTAGGGGGGACCCGATGGCATGGAAGGCAGCGTGATGCCTTCCTGAGGCATCACGCTGCCTTCCTGAGGCATCGTGCTGCCTTCCGGTGACGAGCCTGTGAGATCCACCCCCTGGATCTCACAGGCCGGAAGCTGTATGAGTAATACTCACTGTGTTACTCATACAGCCAATGCATTCCAATATAGAAGTATTGGAATGCATTGTAAAGGGGATTAGACCGCCAAAAGTTCAAGTCCCAAAGTAGGACAAAAAAAAGTGCAAAAAAAAGCTGAAAAAATAAAGTTTCCCTCCCCCAAAAAATTAAAAGTTTCAAGTAAAAATAAACAAAAACGTAATTTTAATTGTAGATTATAGTGGCTCACTCTATTTGACACCACAGTAATGGTGCTCTGCTGCAAGTGATTCACCCAATCTCTTAACAGGTAAGTAAATATAAAATAATCAGCAGGCACTCACCATCTGTATTTCACACATGTATAACACATTTATTAATTAAAAGATATTTAAAATAATAAGACAATAAAATAGATGACAATATGTATGAATTATGCACACAATATAGAATGTTAATAACCATATATTAATATATATAAAATAGATAAATATGGTAGAGTCGATTTATAATGCAATAAAAAATCACTTGAATATTCGGATAAAAAAATTCGGATGATAGATAGCAGAAAAAAAGTGTCTTTGGAATATTCCTTGTATAATTTCCAGATATTACGAATATATCTTTAAAGATTCGCTATGAGTACTTGTTGTCTTATTCGTATAGACAGTCCAACATGTTCCAATATTGAATCAGATGCAAATAAATGTTCGTACTATATTATATTATAGTTGCTCTATTTTCAATCAATAATTTCTCCATATATTTCCTTGAGTTGTACCAAAAAGAGATCTGATATTCGCAACAGAATAGTGCAATTATAATTCATCAATGGGTGATTTTCGAATAATTAATTTAGTGTAGATAATCTTGTTATAGAATTCGATTATGCTTGCTGTGTAGGCGTCCCTCTCACAGTTAGGCCTCATGCACACGACCGTTGTGTGCATCCGTGGCCGTTGTGCCGTTTTCCGTTTTTTTTCGCGGACCCATTGACTTTCAATGGGTCCGTGGAAAAATCGGAAAATGCACCGTTTTGCAGCCGAGGCCGTGATCCGTGTATCCTGTCCCGTCAAAAAAATATGACCTGTCCGTCAAAAAAATATGACCTGTCCTATTTTTTTGACGGACAACGGTTCACGGACCCATTCAAGTCAATGGGTCCGTGAAAGAACACGGATGCACACAAGATTGGCATCCGTGTCCGTGATCCGTGGCCGTAGGTTGCTTTCATACAGACGGATCCGAAGTTCCGTCTGCATAAAAGCTTTTTCTGATCTAAGTTTTCACTTCGTGAAAACTCATTTCCGACAGTATATTCTAACACAGAAGCGTTCCCATGGTGATGGGGACGCTTCTAGTTAGAATACACTGCAAACTTTGTACAAGACTGCCCCCTGCTGCCTGGCAGCACCCGATCTCTTACAGGGGGATATGATAGCACAATTAACCCCTTCAGGTGCGGCACCTAAAGGGGTTAATTGTACTATCATATTCCCCTGTAAGAGATCAGGGCTGCCAGGCAGCAGGGGGCAGACCCCCCCCCCCAGTTTGAATATCGTTGGTGGCACAGTGTGCCCCCACCATCGCCCCCCCCCTCCCTCCCTCTATTGTATTAAATCGTTGGTGGCACAGTGTGCCAACCACCATCGGCCCCCCTCCCTCCCTCTATTGTATTAAATCGTTGGTGGCACAGTGTGCCAACCACCATCGCCCCCCCCCCCTCCCTCTATAGCAGTAACATTGGTGGCAGTGTGCGGTCTCAACAGTAGAAGATTCATACTTACCTGTTTGCTGCTGCGATGTCTGTGAACGGCCGGGAGCTCCTCCTACTGGTAAGTGACAGTTCTTTAGCAATGCGCCGCACAGACCTTTCACTTACCAGTAGGAGGAGCTCCCGGCCGGACACAGACATCGCAGCAGCAAGCAGGTAAGTATGAATCTTCTACTGTTGAGACCGCACACTGCCACCAATGTTACTGCTATAGAGGGAGGGGGGGGCGATGGTGGTTGGCACACTCTGCCACCAACGATTTAATACAATAGAGGGAGGGAGGGGGGCCGATGGTGGTTGGCACACTGTGCCACCAACGATTTAATACAATAGAGGGAGGGAGGGGGGCCGATGGTGGTTGGCACACTGTGCCACCAACGATTTAATACAATAGAGGGAGGGAGGGGGGGGCGATGGTGGGGGCACACTGTGCCACCAACGATATTCAAACTGGGGAGGGGGGGGGCTGCCCCCTGCTGCCTGGCAGCCCTGATCTCTTACAGGGGAATATGATAGTACAATTAACCCCTTTAGGTGCCGCACCTAAAGGGGTTAATTGTGCTATCATATCCCCCAGTAAGAGATCGGGTGCTGCCAGGCAGCAGGGGGCAGTCTTGTACAAAGTTTGTAGTGTATTCTAACCTGAAGCGTCCCCATCACCATGGGAACGCCTCTGTGTTAGAATATACTGTCGGATCTGAGGTTCACGAAGTAGCTCATATCCGACAGTATATTCTAACATAGAGGCGTTCCCATGGTGATGGGGACGCTTCAAGTTAAAATATACCATCGGATTGGAGAAAACTCCAATCCGATGGTATAAAAGAACTCCAGACTTTACATTGAAAGTCAATGGGGACGGATCCGTTTGAAATGGCACCATATTGTGTCAACATCAAACGGATCCGTCCCCATTGACTTGCATTGTAATTCAGGACGGATCCGTTTGGCTCCGCACGGCCAGGCGGACACCAAAACGACTTTTTTTTCATGTCCGTGGATCCTCCAAAAATCAAGGAAGACCCACGGACGAAAAAACGGTCACGGATCACGGACCCACGGACCCCGTTTTTGCGGACCGTGAAAAAAAACTGTTGTGTGCATGAGGCCTTAAGCTGACTCACCCAAGTCTAAAGCACTTGTCTCTGCGATATATTGGTTTCATTCAGCTGTCAGTATCTCTTGGTATCAAATGGAAGAAAGTTGAGGTTGTTGGAAATCTTGTATAGTCCTTACTTTTTCGATTCCTTAGTCCTTAATCCTGCAGGATGACTTGGTCTGTAGTTTGGTTCCTTTAAAAACGTAATTTTCCCCAAATAAAGTTTAAAAAAATGGAAAAAAATAGGGGGGAAAAAAAGTATGCATATTAGGTATCGCCGTGTCCGTATAGACCGGCTCTATAAACATATTACATGACCTAACCCCTCAGATGAACACCATAAAAAAAAAAATATAAAAACTGTGCTAAATTTAAAGAAAATTGTCACCTTACATCACAAAAAGTACAACAGCAAGCGATCAAAAAGGCGTTTGCCCACCAAAATAGTACCAATCTAACCGTCACCTCATCCCGCAAAAAATGAGCCCCTACCTGAGACAATCACCCAAAAAATAAAAAAAACTATGGCTCAGAATATGGAGACACTAAAACATAATTTTTTTTTTGTTTTAAAAAAGCTGTTATTGTGTAAAACTTACATAAATAAAAAAAAGTATACATATTGGGTATCGCCGTGTCCGTATCGACTGGCTCTATAAACTTATCACATGACCTAACCCCTCAGATGAATACCGTAAAAAATAAAAACTGTGCTAAATAAACAATTTTTTGTCACCTTACATCACAAAAAGTGTAATAGCAAGCGATTAAAAAGTCATATGCACCCCAAAATAGTGCCAATCAAACCGTCATCTCATCCCGCAAAAAATGAGACCCTAGTTAAGATAATCACCCAAAAACTGAAAAAACTATGGCTCTCAGATTATGGAGACACTAAAACATGATTTTTTTTTTCAAAAATGATATTATTTTGTAAAACTTACATAAATAAAAAAAGTATACATATTAGGTATCGCCGTGTCCGTATCGACCGGCTCTATGAAAATATCACATGACCTAACCCCTCAGATAAACACTGTCAAAAATAAAAAATAAAAACTGTGCTAAATAAAACATTTTTTGTCACCTTACATCACAAAAAGTGTAATAGCAAGCGATCAAAAAAGTCACACGCACCCCAAAATAGTGCCAATAAAACACTATCTCATCCCACAAAAATTGAGACCCTACCCAAGGCAATCGCCCAAAACTGAAAAAATTATGTCGCTCAGACTATGGAAACACTAAAACATGTTTTTTTTTTTTTTTTGCTTCAAAAATGAAATCATTGTGTAAAACTTGCATAAATAAAAAAAAGTATACATATCAGGTATGACAGCATCCGTGACAACCTGGTCTATAAAAATATCACATGATATAACCTGTCAGACGAATGTTGTAAATAACAAAAAATAAAACTGTGCCAAAACAAAATTTCTTGTTACCTTGCCTCACAAAAAGTGTAATATAGAGCAACCAAAAATCATATGTACCCTAAACTAGTACCAGCAATACTGCCACCCTATCCCGTAGTTTCTAAAATTGGGCCACTTTTTCGGAGTTTCTACTCTAGGGGTGCATCAGGGGGGCTTCAAATGGGACATGGTGTAAAAAAAAACAGTCCAGCAAAACCTGCCTTCCAAAAACCGTATGGCATTCCTTTCCTTCTGCGCCCTGCCGTGTGCCCGTACAGCAGTTTACGACCACATATGGGGTGTTTCTGTAAACTACAGAACCAGGGCCATAAATATTGAGTTTGGTTTGGCTGTTAACCCTTGCTTTGTAACTGGAAAAAAATTATTAAAATGGAAAATATGCCAAAAAAGTGAAATTTATAAATTGTATCTCTATTTTCCATGAATTCTTGTGGAACACCTAAAGGGTTAACAAAGTTTGTAAAATCATTTTTGAATACCTTGAGGGGTGTAGTTTATAGAATGGGGTCATTTTTGGGTGGTTTCTATTATGTAAGCCTCTCAAAGTGACTTCAGACCTGAACCGGTCCCTAAAAATTGTGTTTTTGAAAATTTCTGAAAAATTTCAAGATTTGCTTCTAAACTTCTAAGCCTTGTAACATCCCCAAAAAATAAAATATCATTCCCAAAATGATCTAAACATGAAGTAGACATATGCGGAATGTAAAGTAATAACTATTTTTGGAGGTATTACTATGTATTATAGAAGTAGAGAAATTAAAACTTGGAAATTAGCATTTTTTGTTTTGTAAATTTTGTATTTTAAAAAAAATAAAAATATATATATTTTTTTTACTTCATTTTACTAGTGTCATGAAGTACAATATGTGACGAAAAAACTGTCTCAGAATGGCCTGGATAAGTCAAAGCGTTTTAAAGTTATCAGCACTTAAAGTGACACTGGTCAGATTTGCAAAAAATTGCCAAGTCCTTAAGGTAAAATAGGGCTTAAGGGGTTAAGGACCTTTTGGATTCAAGGTGAAGGACTTATTGGCTTCAGAGAGTCTCACCATTAAAGAGCTGGAAAAACAGAACCAGGCAAAGAGCTGAATATCAGTGAGTACATAACTAACTACCCTAGCCTGACACATTACTCCTAGCACAGCCTGTTACTGGGATTCATCACATCCAACCTGGATGTGTATCAGAGACTGTTTCATAACAAGATGTAAACTGTTATCAAGAACCTGGTTATAGTAAAGTTTACCATTGGATTTAAACCTGCCTCATTCTTCTAACTCTATACTACTACCACTCTCAACATTTTGCACCATTAAGGTGCTGGCGTCTCAACACTACCTAAGTCAGGGGCCCAGCCGCACAAGCACCTCGATCACCACCTGGCCGGTGTCCCCTGTAATAGAGTGTGCCCCGGAAAATCCAGTGCTGTTCTCCCCTTCACTGCACTGCTGGCCCAGGGAGGTGTCTGCTAAACCGCGAGTAACCGATGAACTGTTTTTACGCTGTGGCCCACCAGGAATCTCACGTGTTCTACCTGCTGTCATGCCCTGCTCAGGTCATGTGCGGAGGTCTGCTAGGTTAGCAGCACATGTGTAGCCTTTTTGTTATTGTTTTAGAGTTGAGCTGTATCCGCCTCCCTTCAGGTGCACTGGGTGGGGTCATTGGTATGATCTTAAATTATGCCCACTCCCAGTGTCCTGTGCGGGTTATAGCTTCTGTTTTGTTCAGAGGAAGGAAGGAGGGAAGGATTGCTGTTCCTGCTCAGTACAAGATAAGTTGGTTTTGTTTTCTTGTGATTGTCTGTCTAGGCTGTTAGAGAGATGCCTGCCCCCTCCAGGTCCTGAGGGAGCAGGCTGCCTCTTTCCCCCTTTCACCATCTTAGGGATTTTAGGGAATCTTCAGCTTAGGCACGAGGACACGTTCATTCCTACCTTCAGGGTCTAAATGTGGGTATAGAAGTCTAGGGAGAGCTGGTAGGGATTTGTCAGGAGGTGACCTTTATCCCCAGCTTCTTGCCTAGACATTTGTTTTGTTGTATTCTGTGTATCTTGTATCAGTTGCAAACTATGATGTGGGCCCTGCACACAACAAAACCCTCTCACAAAGGTGAAAATGTGAGAACGGAGCTAGAAACTATGCATTAGGGAGCCCGAGAGACATAAACCTGAGGTAATTTTACATCTTAACTTTATCCAACCACTTTCTCACTGGGGTCCTGTTATAGTCCTGCGGGAGGTCCTCATTGTCATATTATGTGATGTTGCCTATATTTCTTATACTGACTCTGAATTTAACAGCTCTGCTCTGTTGTTATGGCAGCCCAGGCTTCAACTGAGGCCTAGCAGAAGACAGAAGAGAATCTCTCTAACTACATAATTCAGGTGAATGAAACTTTGAGAGCATGTATAGCTCCAGGGCTCTGGCCAAAAGATTAATCTTTAGTTTTTCCTGGAGTGACCCTTTAAGCAATAGAGCACGCTGTAATTATTTGTGTGGATGAAAATCGGAGCCATACAGGGAAACTAGAGCTGTAATACTTGTGCATGATGACTTAGATACAGGAGCAGACTGACCATTCGGGCTCTCGGGCATGGACCGAGGGCCCGCGGCCACTAGGGGGCCCCATCAGGCCCCGATGGCCAGTGCCTCTGCTCTGCTGGCTCTGTGTGATCCTATCTTTCACTATGTGAGCCAATGGCATGGCTCGCATAGTGAAGGACTCACCGTGAATACTAATCAGCACTTCCATTTTGGAAGCGCTGATTAGTACCGGAGGATCGGGAAGCGGTAAAGGGTCGGTACTAACCGCCTCCTGGTCCTCGGCTGTCGGCTGTGCAGGGCTGCGCACAGCGTGAGTCGCTCTGTGACGTCACGCTGTGCGCGGCAGCCGACAGCAGGAGGAAGAAGATCACGGTGCCGGTGAGGAGAGTCCAGGAGCAGGAGAGGTAAGTGTTTTATTTATTTTTGTTGGGGGCATAATGGCCAGGCTGCTAGGGGCTGAGGCATAATGGGGGGCCTAAAAGGTATAATGGGGGCTGAGAGGCGCATATTGGGGGCTGAGAGGCATAATGGGGGCGGGCTGAGAGGCATAATGGGGGCTAAGAGGCATAATGTGGCCTGAGGCATAATGGGGGCTGAGAGACATAATGGGGGCTGATGAGAGGCATAAGGGCTGATAATGGGGGCTGAGAGGCATAAGGGCTGATTATAGGGTCTAATAAGTGGCATGGGGCTGATAGGAGTGATGCCAAAGAACACGTCTAGTGACCACTAGGGATGAGCGAACTCGAACTGTATAGTTCGGGTTCGTACCGAATTTTGGCGTGTCCGTGACACGGACCCGAACCCGGACATTTTCGTAAAAGTCCGGGTTCGGGTTCGGTGTTCGTCGCTTTCTTCGCGCTTTTGTGACGCTTTCTTGGCGCTTTTTGAAAGGCTGCTAAGCAGCCAATCAACAAGCGTCATACTACTTGCCCCAAGAGGCCATCACAGCCATGCCTACTATTGGCATGGCTGTGATTGGCCAGAGCACCATGTGACCCAGCCTCTATTTAAGCTGGAGTCACATAGCGCCGCCCGTCACTCTGCTCTGATTAGCGTAGGGAGAGGTTGCGGCTGCGACAGTAGGGCGAGATTAGGCAGATTAACTCCTCCAAAGGACTTGATTAACTGATCGATCTGCAGCTGTGGATCATTGAGCTGCTGATCCTCAATTGCTCACTGTTTTTAGGCTGCCCAGACCGTTTGTCAGTCACATTTTTCTGGGGTGATCGGCGGCCATTTTGTGTCTTGTGGTGCGCCAGCACAAGCTGCGACCAAGTGCATTTAACCCTCAATGGTGTGGTTGTTTTTTGGCTAAAGCCTACATCAGGGTGAAGCTGTCACACCAAGTGCATTTAACCCTCAGTAGTGTGGTTGGTCAAGCTATCACACCAAGTGCATTTAACTAGCAATAGTCTGTTCATTTTTTGGCCATATACTAAATCAGGGGCAAGCTGCGCCCGTCACCAAGTGCATTTAACCCTCAGTAGTGTGGTTGGTCAAGCTGTGACACCAAGTGCATTTAACCAGCAATAGTCTGTTCATTTTTTGGCCATATACTACATCAGGGGCAAGCTGCGCCCATCACCAAGTGCATTTAACCAGCAATAGTGTGGTTATTTTTTGGCCATATCCCAGTCTAATTCTGTCACTAAATCCATACCGGTCACCCAGCGCCTAAATACTAGGCCTCAAATTTATATCCCGCTAAATCTCTCGTTACCGCTGTCCTGTTGTGGCTGGGAAAGTTATTTAGTGTCCGTCAGAGCACATTTTTTGTTCTGGGTTGAAATACAATTCCCAATTTAGCAATTTAAAAATTTAGTGGTTTCTGCTGTATCAGAGCTATTTGAAATCTATCCCTAAAAGGGTATATAATATTCAAGGTGCACATAGGGTCATTCAGAATAACTTCACACACCCGCTACTGTGCATTTCCAAGTCTAATTCTGTCACTAAACCCATACCTGTCACCCAGCGCCTAAATACTAGGCCTCAAATTTATATCCTGCTAAATCTGTCCTTAGTGCTGTAGCTGGGCGAGTTATTTAGTGTCCGTTCAAGCACATTTCTTGTTCTGGGTTGAAATACAATTCCCAATTTAGCAATTTCATAATTTAGTGGTTTCTGCTATATCAGAGCTATTTGAAATCTATCCCTAAAAGGGTATATAATATTCAAGGTGCACATTGGGTCATTCAGAATAACTTCACACACACCCGCTACTGTGTATTTCCAAGTCTAATTCTGTCACTAAACCCATACCTGTCACCCAGCGCCTAAATACTAGGCCTCAAATTTATATCCTGCTAAATCTCTCGTTAGTGCTGTAGCTGGGCGAGTTATTTAGTGTCCGTTCAAGCACATTTCTTGTTCTGGGTTGAAATACAATTCCCAATTTAGCAATTTCATAATTTAGTGGTTTCTGCTATATCAGAGCTATTTGAAATCTATCCCTAAAAGGGTATATAATATTCAAGGTGCACATTGGGTCATTCAGAATAACTTCACACACACCCGCTACTGTGTATTTCCAAGTCTAATTCTGTCACTAAACCCATACCTGTCACCCAGCGCCTAAATACTAGGCCTCAAATTTATATCCTGCTAAATCTCTCGTTAGTGCTGTAGCTGGGCGAGTTATTTAGTGTCCGTTCAAGCACATTTCTTGTTCTGGGTTGAAATACAATTCCCAATTTAGCAATTTCATAATTTAGTGGTTTCTGCTATATCAGAGCTATTTGAAATCTATCCCTAAAAGGGTATATAATATTCAAGGTGCACATTGGGTCATTCAGAATAACTTCACACACACCCGCTACTGTGTATTTCCAAGTCTAATTCTGTCACTAAACCCATACCTGTCACCCAGCGCCTAAATACTAGGCCTCAAATTTATATCCTGCTAAATCTCTCGTTAGTGCTGTAGCTGGGCGAGTTATTTAGTGTCCGTTCAAGCACATTTCTTGTTCTGGGTTGAAATACAATTCCCAATTTAGCAATTTCATAATTTAGTGGTTTCTGCTATATCAGAGCTATTTGAAATCTATCCCTAAAAGGGTATATAATATTCAAGGTGCACATTGGGTCATTCAGAATAACTTCACACACACCCGCTACTGTGTATTTCCAAGTCTAATTCTGGCACTAAACCCATACCTGTCACCCAGCGCCTAAATACTAGGCCTCAAATTTATATCCTGCTAAATCTCTCGTTAGTGCTGTAGCTGGGCGAGTTATTTAGTGTCCGTTCAAGCACATTTCTTGTTCTGGGTTGAAATACAATTCCCAATTTAGCAATTTCATAATTTAGTGGTTTCTGCTATATCAGAGCTATTTGAAATCTATCCCTAAAAGGGTATATAATATTCAAGGTGCACATTGGGTCATTCAGAATAACTTCACACACACCCGCTACTGTGTATTTCCAAGTCTAATTCTGTCACTAAACCCATACCTGTCACCCAGCGCCTAAATACTAGGCCTCAAATTTATATCCTGCTAAATCTCTCGTTAGTGCTGTAGCTGGGCGAGTTATTTAGTGTCCGTTCAAGCACATTTCTTGTTCTGGGTTGAAATACAATTCCCAATTTAGCAATTTCATAATTTAGTGGTTTCTGCTATATCAGAGCTATTTGAAATCTATCCCTAAAAGGGTATATAATATTCAAGGTGCACATTGGGTCATTCAGAATAACTTCACACACACCCGCTACTGTGTATTTCCAAGTCTAATTCTGTCACTAAACCCATACCTGTCACCCAGCGCCTAAATACTAGGCCTCAAATTTATATCCTGCTAAATCTCTCGTTAGTGCTGTAGCTGGGCGAGTTATTTAGTGTCCGTTCAAGCACATTTCTTGTTCTGGGTTGAAATACAATTCCCAATTTAGCAATTTCATAATTTAGTGGTTTCTGCTATATCAGAGCTATTTGAAATCTATCCCTAAAAGGGTATATAATATTCAAGGTGCACATTGGGTCATTCAGAATAACTTCACACACACCCGCTACTGTGTATTTCCAAGTCTAATTCTGTCACTAAACCCATACCTGTCACCCAGCGCCTAAATACTAGGCCTCAAATTTATATCCTGCTAAATCTCTCGTTAGTGCTGTAGCTGGGCGAGTTATTTAGTGTCCGTTCAAGCACATTTCTTGTTCTGGGTTGAAATACAATTCCCAATTTAGCAATTTCATAATTTAGTGGTTTCTGCTATATCAGAGCTATTTGAAATCTATCCCTAAAAGGGTATATAATATTCAAGGTGCACATTGGGTCATTCAGAATAACTTCACACACACCCGCTACTGTGTATTTCCAAGTCTAATTCTGTCACTAAACCCATACCTGTCACCCAGCGCCTAAATACTAGGCCTCAAATTTATATCCTGCTAAATCTCTCGTTAGTGCTGTAGCTGGGCGAGTTATTTAGTGTCCGTTCAAGCACATTTCTTGTTCTGGGTTGAAATACAATTCCCAATTTAGCAATTTCATAATTTAGTGGTTTCTGCTATATCAGAGCTATTTGAAATCTATCCCTAAAAGGGTATATAATATTCAAGGTGCACATTGGGTCATTCAGAATAACTTCACACACACCCGCTACTGTGTATTTCCAAGTCTAATTCTGTCACTAAACCCATACCTGTCACCCAGCGCCTAAATACTAGGCCTCAAATTTATATCCTGCTAAATCTCTCGTTAGTGCTGTAGCTGGGCGAGTTATTTAGTGTCCGTTCAAGCACATTTCTTGTTCTGGGTTGAAATACAATTCCCAATTTAGCAATTTCATAATTTAGTGGTTTCTGCTATATCAGAGCTATTTGAAATCTATCCCTAAAAGGGTATATAATATTCAAGGTGCACATTGGGTCATTCAGAATAACTTCACACACACGCTACTGTGCATTTCCAAGTCTAATTCTGTCACTAAACCCATACCTGTCACCCAGCGCCTAAATACTAGGCCTCAAATTTATATCCTGCTAAATCTGTCCTTAGTGCTGTAGCTGGGCAAGTTATTTAGTGTCCGTTCAAGCACATTTCTTGTTCTGGGTTGAAATACAATTCCCAATTTAGCAATTTCATAATTTAGTGGTTTCTGCTATATCAGAGCTATTTGAAATCTATCCCTAAAAGGGTATATAATATTCAAGGTGCACATTGGGTCATTCAGAATAACTTCACACACACACGCTTCTGTGCATTTCCAAGTCTAATTCTGTCACTAAATCCATACCGGTCACCCAGCGCCTAAATACTAGGCCTCAAATTTATATCCCGCTGAATTTGAATACAATACATTGGGCCAAATAATATATTTGTTGTTGTGGTGAACCATAACAATGAGAAAAACATCTAGTAAGGGACGCGGACGTGGACATGGTCGTGGTGGTGTTAGTGGACCCTCTGGTGCTGGGAGAGGACGTGGCCGTTCTGCCACATCCACACGTCCTAGTGTACCAACTACCTCAGGTCCCAGTAGCCGCCAGAATTTACAGCGATATATGGTGGGGCCCAATGCCGTTCTAAGGATGGTAAGGCCTGAGCAGGTACAGGCATTAGTCAATTGGGTGGCCGACAGTGGATCCAGCACGTTCACATTATCTCCCACCCAGTCTTCTGCAGAAAGCGCACAGATGGCGCCTGAAAACCAACCCCATCAGTCTGTCACATCACCCCCATGCATACCAGGGAAACTGTCTCAGCCTCAAGTTATGCAGCAGTCTCTTATGCTGTTTGAAGACTCCGCTGGCAGGGTTTCCCAAGGGCATCCACCTAGCCCTTCCCCAGCGGTGAAAGACATAGAATGCACTGACGCACAACCACTTATGTTTCCTGATGATGAGGACATGGGAATACCACCTCAGCATGTCTCTGATGATGACGAAACACAGGTGCCAACTGCTGCGTCTTTCTGCAGTGTGCAGACTGAACAGGAGGTCAGGGATCAAGACTGGGTGGAAGACGATGCAGGGGACGATGAGGTCCTAGACCCCACATGGAATGAAGGTCGTGCCACTGACTTTCACAGTTCGGAGGAAGAGGCAGTGGTGAGACCGAGCCAACAGCGTAGCAAAAGAGGGAGCAGTGGGCAAAAGCAGAACACCCGCCGCCAAGAGACTCCGCCTGCTACTGACCGCCGCCATCTGGGACCGAGCACCCCAAAGGCAGCTTCAAGGAGTTCCCTGGCATGGCACTTCTTCAAACAATGTGCTGACGACAAGACCCGAGTGGTTTGCACGCTGTGCCATCAGAGCCTGAAGCGAGGCATTAACGTTCTGAACCTGAGCACAACCTGCATGACCAGGCACCTGCATGCAAAGCATGAACTGCAGTGGAGTAAACACCTTAAAACCAAGGAAGTCACTCAGGCTCCCCCTGCTACCTCTTCTGCTGCTGCCGCCTCGGCCTATTCTGCTGCTGCCGCCTCGGCCTCTTCCTCCGCCTCTGGAGGAACGTTGGCACCTGCCGCCCAGCAAACAGGGGATGTACCACCAACACCACCACCACCACCTCCGTCACCAAGCGTCTCAACCATGTCACACGCCAGCGTTCAGCTCTCCATCTCACAAACATTTGATAGAAAGCGTAAATTCCCACCTAGCCACCCTCGATCCCTGGCCCTGAATGCCAGCATTTCTAAACTACTGGCCTATGAAATGCTGTCATTTAGGCTGGTGGACACAGACAGCTTCAAACAGCTCATGTCGCTTGCTGTCCCACAGTATGTTGTTCCCAGCCGGCACTACTTCTCCAAGAGAGCCGTGCCTTCCCTGCACAACCAAGTATCCCATAAAATCAAGTGTGCACTGCGCAACGCCATCTGTAGCAAGGTCCACCTAACCACAGATACGTGGACCAGTAAGCACGGCCAGGGACGCTATATCTCCCTAACTGCACACTGGGTAAATGTAGTGGCAGCTGGGCCCCAGGCGGAGAGCTGTTTGGCGCACGTCCTTCCGCCGCCAAGGATCGCAGGGCAACATTCTTTGCCTCCTGTTGCCACCTCCTCCTTCTCGGCTTCCTCCTCCTCTTCTTCCACCTGCTCATCCAGTCAGCCACACACCTTCACCACCAACTTCAGCACAGCCCGGGGTAAACGTCAGCAGGCCATTCTGAAACTCATATGTTTGGGGGACAGGCCCCACACCGCACAGGAGTTGTGGCGGGGTATTGAACAACAGACCGACGAGTGGTTGCTGCCGGTGAGCCTCAAGCCCGGCCTGGTGGTGTGTGATAATGGGCGAAATCTCGTTGCAGCTCTGGGACTAGCCAATTTGACGCACATCCCTTGCTTGGCGCATGTGCTGAATTTGGTGGTGCAGAAGTTCATTCACAACTACCCCGACATGTCAGAGCTGCTGCATAAAGTGCGGGCCGTCTGTTCGCGCTTCCGGCGTTCACATCCTGCTGCTGCTCGCCTGTCTGCGCTACAGCGTAACTTCGGCCTTCCCGCTCACCGCCTCATATGCGACGTGCCCACCAGGTGGAACTCCACCTTGCACATGCTGGACAGACTGTGCGAGCAGCAGCAGGCCATAGTGGAGTTTCAGCTGCAGCACGCACGGGTCAGTCGCACTACAGAACAGCACCACTTCACCACCAATGACTGGGCCTCCATGCGAGACCTGTGTGCCCTGTTGCGCTGTTTCGAGTACTCCACCAACATGGCCAGTGGCGATGACACCGTTATCAGCGTTACAATACCACTTCTATGTCTCCTTGAGAAAACACTTAGGGCGATGATGGAAGAGGAGGTGGCCCAGGAGGAGGAGGAGGAGGAGGAGGAAGAGGGGTCATTTTTAGCACTTTCAGGCCAGTCTCTTCGAAGTGACTCAGAGGGAGGTTTTTGGCAACAGCAGAGGCCAGGTACAAATGTGGCCAGCCAGGGCCCACTACTGGAGGACGAGGAGGACGAGGATGAGGAGGAGGTGGAGGAGGATGAGGATGAAGCATGGTCACAGCGGGGTGGCACCCAACGCAGCTCGGGTCCATCACTGGTGCGTGGCTGGGGGGAAAGGCAGGACGATGACGATACGCCTCCCACAGAGGACAGCTTGTCCTTACCCCTGGGCAGCCTGGCACATATGAGCGACTACATGCTGCAGTGCCTGCGCAACGACAGCAGAGTTGCCCACATTTTAACCTGTGCGGACTACTGGGTTGCCACCCTGCTGGATCCACGCTACAAAGACAATGTGCCCACCTTACTTCCTGCACTGGAGCGTGATAGGAAGATGCGCGAGTACAAGCGCACGTTGGTAGACGCGCTACTGAGAGCATTCCCAAATGTCACAGGGGAACAAGTGGAAGCCCAAGGCCAAGGCAGAGGAGGAGCAAGAGGTCGCCAAGGCAGCTGTGTCACGGCCAGCTCCTCTGAGGGCAGGGTTAGCATGGCAGAGATGTGGAAAACTTTTGTCAACACGCCACAGCTAACTGCACCACCACCTGATACGCAACGTGTTAGCAGGAGGCAACATTTCACTAACATGGTGGAACAGTACGTGTGCACACCCCTCCACGTACTGACTGATGGTTCGGCCCCATTCAACTTCTGGGTCTCTAAATTGTCCACGTGGCCAGAGCTAGCCTTTTATGCCTTGGAGGTGCTGGCCTGCCCGGCAGCCAGCGTTTTGTCTGAACGTGTATTCAGCACGGCAGGGGGCGTCATTACAGACAAACGCAGCCGCCTGTCTACAGCCAATGTGGACAAGCTGACGTTCATAAAAATGAACCAGGCATGGATCCCACAGGACCTGTCCGTCCCTTGTCCAGATTAGACATTAACTATCTCCCCATAACCATATATTATTGGACTCCAGGGCACTTCCTCATTCAATCCTATTTTTATTTTCATTTTACCATTATATTGCGAGGCTACCCAAAGTTGAATGAACCTCTCCTCTGCCTGTGTGCTAGGCCTAAATATATGCCAATGGACTGTTGCAGTGGTGGCTGACATGAAGCCTGATTCTCTGCTATGACATGCAGACTAATTCTCTGCTGACATGAAGCCAGATTGTCTGTTACGGGACCTCTCTCCTCTGCCTGGGTGCTGGGCCTAAATTTATGACAATGGACTGTTGCAGTGGTGGCTGACGTGAAGCCTGATTCTCTGTTATGACATGCAGACTGATTCTCTGCTGTCATGAAGCCAGATTGTCTGTTACGGGACCTCTCTGCTCTGCCTGTGTGCTAGGCCTAAATATATGCCAATGGACTGTTGCAGTGGTGGCTGACGTGAAGCCTCATTCTCTGCTATGACATGCAGACTGATTCTCTGCTGACATGAAGCCAGATTCTCTGTTACGGGACCTCTCTCCTCTGCCTGTGTGTGTGCTGGGCCTAAATATATGCCAATGGACTGTTGCAGTGGTGGCTGACGTGAAGCCTCATTCTCTGCTATGACATGCAGACTGATTCTCTGCTGACATGAAGCCAGATTGTCTGTTACGGGACCTCTCTCCTCTGCCTGTGTGCTAGGCCTAAATATATGCCAATGGACTGTTGCAGTGGTGGCTGACGTGAAGCCTCATTCTCTGCTATGACATGCAGACTGATTCTCTGCTGACATGAAGCCAGATTCTCTGTTACGGGACCTCCCTCCTCTGCCTGGGTGCTGGGCCTAAATATATGCCAATGGACTGTTGCAGTGGTGGCTGACGTGAAGCCTCATTCTCTGCTATGACATGCAGACTAATTCTCTGCTGACATGAAGACAGATTCTCTGTTACGGGACCTCTCTCCTCTGCCTGTGTGTGTGCTGGGCCTAAATATATGCCAATGGACTGTTGCAGTGGTGGCTGACGTGAAGCCTCATTCTCTGCTATGACATGCAGACTAATTCTCTGCTGACATGAAGCCAGATTGTCTGTTACGGGACCTCTCTCCTCTGCCTGGGTGCTGGGCCTAAATTATGACAATGGACTGTTGCAGTGGTGGCTGACGTGAAGCCTGATTCTCTGCTATGACATGCAGACTGATTCTCTGCTGACATGAAGCCAGATCCTCTGTTACGGGACCTCTCTCCTCTGCCTGGTGTGCTGGGCCTAAATATATGCCAATGGACTGTTGCAGTGGTGGCTGACGTGAAGCCTCATTCTCTGCTATGACATGCAGACTAATTCTCTGCTGACATGAAGCCAGATTGTCTGTTACGGGACCTCTCTCCTCTGCCTGTGTGTGCTGGGCCTAAATATATGCCAATGGACTGTTGCAGTGGTGGCTGACGTGAAGCCTCATTCTCTGCTATGACATGCAGACTAATTCTCTGCTGACATGAAGCCAGATTGTCTGTTACGGGACCTCTCTCCTCTGCCTGGGTGCTGGGCCTAAATTTATGACAATGGACTGTTGCAGTGGTGGCTGACGTGAAGCCTGATTCTCTGCTATGACATGCAGACTGATTCTCTGCTGACATGAAGCCAGATCCTCTGTTACGGGACCTCTCTCCTCTGCCTGTGTGTGTGCTGGGCCTAAATATATGCCAATGGACTGTTGCAGTGGTGGCTGACGTGAAGCCTCATTCTCTGCTATGACATGCAGACTGATTCTCTGCTGACATGAAGCCAGATTCTCTGTTACGGGACCTCTCTCCTCTGCCTGTGTGTGTGCTGGGCCTAAATATATGCCAATGGACTGTTGCAGTGGTGGCTGACGTGAAGCCTCATTCTCTGCTATGACATGCAGACTAATTCTCTGCTGACATGAAGACAGATTCTCTGTTACGGGACCTCCCTCCTCTGCCTGGGTGCTGGGCCTAAATATATGCCAATGGACTGTTGCAGTGGTGGCTGACGTGAAGCCTCATTCTCTGCTATGACATGCAGACTAATTCTCTGCTGACATGAAGACAGATTCTCTGTTACGGGACCTCTCTCCTCTGCCTGGGTGCCGGGGCCTAAATATCTGAGAATGGACTGTTCCAGTGGTGGTTTCAAAGGAAAGGACCGGCACTTCGCTGATGTAGATCACAATGTAGATTTATTCAGTCACATATTCAAAATGGCATAGTGACGCGTTTCAGCACAGATGTGCTTTCATCAGACTGCATAAAACATCTTACACTCCAGCTATTTATACATAAATGAAACACAAAGGAACTGACATCATCAAAGAAGCTCCGCCTCCCTCATTAAATAAAATTCGCATATCAAATAATCGCAATGAAAAATTCGCATTGAAAAATTCGCAATTGAAAATTCGCAACTGAAAATTCGCAATTGAAAATTGAAAATTCGCAATTGAAAATTCGCAACTGAAAATTCGCAACTGAAAATTCGCAATTGAAAATTCGCAAAAAACATATCCACTCTATACTGGCGAAGATTTTCAGTCACATAGTCCATTCTTGCAGTGATTAATCACGCTGAAGAAAAAAAGAAATATATTTATCAGATTGCATAAGGCCGAATGCCTTATAGGAAGCAGGACACATTGTACTCACGATTGAGGCCCCTGGGCTCCATTGTCTGAAGACGATGGATCCAGTAAGCCTCCCTTTTCAATAACAATTTATTTCTGTCACCCCCTCGACGGGGTAATGATACACCTTCAATAATCTGATACCTCAACTGCGAGATGTTGTGTTTTTTATCATAAAAATGAAGGGGTATTGGGAGTAATAAATTCTGTTTACGGATAGTAGATTTGTGTTTACTTAGTCTGTCCTTCATTCTCATTGAGGTTTCCCCCACATATAGTAATCCACATGGACATTTAAGAATGTAAACCACAAATCTACTATCACAAGTGAACGTGCCCCTTATTGGAATATTTTCACCTGAGTGAGGGTGGGAGAAACATGAACCCTTTATAACGCTGGAACAATTGACACAGTTTAAACAAGGAAAAGTGCCCCGTCTAGGTGTAGATAAAGTACTCTGTCCTCTTTCTATTTTATTACTTCCCACATCCGCCCGGACTATTTTATCCCTAATATTTTCTGCCCGTTTATAGCATATCATGGGTGGCCTCTGGAACTCTCCTATCCGTGGATAGGACTTAGATAATATGTGCCAATGTTGATTAACAATAGTCCTAAGGCGCTGGGACCAGGGATGGTATTTAATCACTAAGGGGATCCTTGTTTCTTTCTTAGTTCTATCTGGTGGTGTAATCTCAGCTTTATTACGCTGTATTTTCAATAGATCAGGGGGGTAGCCTCGCTCTCTAAATTTATTGGTCATATCGTCTAATCTTGTTTGACACATATCCCTATCACTAACGATCCGTCTAACCCTCTGGTATTGCCGCCCTGCTTCTTACTAGAATTGTTCCAGTGGTGGGTGACGGGAAGCCAGATTCTCTGCTATGGAACCTCTCTCCAATTGATTTTGGTTAATTTTTATTTATTTAATTTTTATTTTAATTCATTTCCCTATCCACATTTGTTTGCAGGGGATTTACCTACATGTTGCTGCCTTTTGCAGCCCTCTAGCTCTTTCCTGGGCTGTTTTACAGCCTTTTTAGTGCCGAAAAGTTCGGGTCCCCATTGACTTCAATGGGGTTCGGGTTCGGGACGAAGTTCGGATCGGGTTCGGATCCCGAACCCGAACATTTCCGGGATGTTCGGCCGAACTTCTCGAACCCGAACATCCAGGTGTTCGCTCAACTCTAGTGACCACTCAACGTGCAACACTGGCATTCACGCTAAACACTCCTCATAGAAATACATTGATTCAAAGCATGTCTATGAAGCCACGCATGCGCAATAACATCCCAATGCTTCCCTATGGAAAAGCAGTGGGTTGGCTATGATATACTCACACACTGCACATTCCTGTGCATTGTATTGATGAGGTGATCTGTAATACACTTACAAACTGCACATTCCTGTGACTTAGACTACTTTCACACTGGCGTTTTGGCTTTCTGTTTGTGAAATCCGTTCAGGGATCTCAAAAGCGGTCCAAAACGGATCAGTTTTGCCCTAATGCATTCTGAATGGAAAATAATCCGCTCAGAATGCCTCAATTTGCCTCCGTTCAGTCTCCATTCCGCTTTGGAGGCGGACACCAACTTGCAGCGTTTTGGTGTCCGTCTGACGAAACTGAGCCAAACGGATCCGTCCTGACACACAATGTAAGTCAATGGTGATGGATCCGTTTTCTATGACACAATAGAAAACGGATCCGTCCTCCACTGACTTTCAATGGTGTTCAAGACTGATCTGTCTTGGCTATGCTAAAGATAATGCAAACGGATCCGTTCTGAACGGATGCAGACGGTTGTATTATCTGAACGGATCTGTCTGTGAAGATCCATGATGGATCCACACCAAACGCGAGTGTGAAAGTAGCCTTATATTGCTGTAGAGCTTGCGATACTCACACACTGCACTTTTCTATGCATTTTATTGCTGAGGTGATCTGTGATGTACTTGCACACCGCACATTACTGTGAGTTGTATTGCTGTGGAGCTATGGGATACACTGAGTCTGAGATACGCTTGTGTTGTGGTGGAAGGCTTGATTTTTAATTTTTTTTAAGTAAACATTTATTTTGAACATAGTGAAGAGAAATTCTGTACCAAGTGTAAGTGATGTGGGCGGCGTGATATGTGCGTGGGGCTGTGTGTGGGTGTGGCTTGAGGGTGGGCGGGGACACAGGGTCCCCATAATCTCCTATTGCCTGGGGGCCCCATGAGTTGTCAGTCCGTCCCTGCTTAAATATACTATTCTACTAAACTTAAAAAAAAAAACGTAATTGGAAACTCAAGGCAAGAAGGCATTGCAGAAAAATAAAATGTATTGTATGTTTGGATTTAATAGACTTAATTGCAATCAATTGACAGACTAGCCACTTACTCAATAAAGCATTCTTCTAAAACTTGTGTAATGAGACTAGTACATAATAGAGTTGTTTTTTAAACTTTTGTGTCTGACAAAACAGCAGAATTAAGTAACGTAATTTACAAGTCAATTGTATTGAACTGTCAGCTTGGAACAGAATTCAACCACATTCACATTTACCATCTACACAGTAGAAAATACCAGAGTTCTCATGGCGCTGACCACAGAGGAAATTTATATTTTCTATATACAGAGCTCTCTACATATATTAACCCCTTAGTGACCAGCCTGTTTTGGGCCTTTTTTCATTGTCACCTTCCAAGAGCAATAACTATTATTATTTATTTTTCTATCTATATAGCTGTAGGAGGGCTTGTTTTTTGCGGGACAAGTTGTAGTTTTTAAATGGTGCCCATTTGGGGTACACAAAACTTTCTGATTAACTTTTATTAACTGTTTCTGGGAGGGAGATGGGAAAAACAGCAATACTGCCACTGGGTTTTTATGTTATAAATTTTACAGCGTTCTTTTTCGGTATAAATAACATAATATTCTTATTCTCTGGTTCAGTATGAATACAGCGAATAAAGAAATAAAATCTTTTTGCATCGCGGCTTCCCAAGACCCATAACTTTTTTCTTTTTCTTTCTATCTACTTGTGTGAGGGCTTGATTTTTTCAGGACAACTTGTAGTTTTCATTGGTATCATTTTGGAGTAAATGACAATTTTTAATTGCTTGTTATTAATTTTTTTCATTGGCAACTAAGTATAAATGATTAATTCGGTCATTTAAAAAATAAATTTTTTACACCGTAGGGGAAAAGTTACATGATTTTTATATAGTGTGGGTCATTATGGACAAGGCAATACCAAACATATGGGGGAGATTTTTTATTTTGCAGGTTTTTTTTGCATATGTGCCTCCCACTTGTTAAGGAACCAAATGTAATGGGACAGAATAATAATCCTAAATCAAACTTTCACTTTTTAACCAGCTCAGCTCCCCTAGCTTAAACCCCTTTAATGACCAGACCACTTTTTACAACTCTGCACTACACTACTTTCACGGTTTATTGCTCGGTCATACAACTTACCACCCAAATGGAATCCAAATGCGTAAAAAATGCCCTGTGAAATCCTAAAGGTGCTCTTTACTATTTGGGCCCCTTTGCGCACCTAGGCTGTAAAAGACAACTTTTCCCATTTTTTTATACAAAGTTGTCATTTTACTGAGATATTTCTCTCACCCAGCATGGGTATATGTAAAAATTTACCCCAAGGCCCCTTTCACACGGGCGAGTTTTCCGTGCAGGTGTGATGCGTGCGGTGAACGTATTGCACCCGCACTGAATCCTGACCCATTCATTTCTATGGGGCTGTGCACATGAGCGGTGATTTTCACGCATCACTTGTGCGTTGAGTGAAAATCGCAGCATGCTCTATTGTCCGATTTTTCACGCGACGCAGGCCCCATAGAAGTGAATGGGAAGCGTGAAAATCGCATAGCATCCGCAAGCAAGTACGGATGCGGTGCGATTTTCACGCACGGTTGCTAGGAGACGATCGGGATGGAGACCCGATCATTAATATTTTCCCTTATAACATGGTTATAAGGGAAAATAATACATAGTAAAACAGCGCTCGAGAGGTTAAATAAAAAATAATTTAACTCACCTTAGTCCACTTGATCGCGAAGCCGGCATCTCCTTGTGTCTCCTCTGCTGATGAACAGGACCTGGGGTGAGCTGCTGCATTAAATAGAGGTTAAGGACCTTTGATGACGTCACTCCGGTCATCACATGGTCTTTTACCATGGTGAATCACCATGGTAAAAGATCATGTGACGTACCATGTGATGACCGGAGTGACGTCATCAAAGGTCCTTAACCTCTATTTAATGCAGCAGCTCACCCCAGGTCCTGTTCGTCAGCAGAAGAGACACAAGGAGATGCCGGCTTCGCGATCAAGTGGACTAAGGTGAGTTAAATTATTTTTTATTTTTTTTAACCCCTCTAGCGCTGTTTTACTATGCATTCTGTATTCAGAATGCTATTATTTTCCCTTATAATTATGTTATAAGGGAAAATAATACAATCTTCAGAACATCAATCACAAGCCCGAACTTCTGTGAAGAAGTTCGGGTTTGGGTACCAAACATGCGCTATTTTTCTCATGCGAGTGCAACGCATGACAATGTTTTGCACTCGCGCGGAAAAATCACGCATTTTCCCGCAACGCACCCGCCTCTTATCCGGGCAAAAAAACTGACGCCCGTGTGAAAGAGGCCTAAGGCCTCATGCACACGACCGTTGTGTGCATCCGTGGCCGTTGTGCCGTTTTCCGTTTTTTTCGCGGACCCATTGACTTTCAATGGGTCTGTGGAAAAATCGTTTGGCAGCCGCATCCGTGATCCGTGTTTCCTGGCTGTGAAAAAAATAGGACCTGTCCTATTTTTTTCACGGCCAACGGTTCACGGACCCATTCAAGTCAATGGGTCCGTGAAAAAACACGGATGCACACAAGATTGTCATCCACGTCCGTGATCCGTGTCCGTGATCTGTGTCCGTTTTTGTTCCTATCATTTCAATGGCAAACTTGACTTAGATTTTTTTTTTCATTTTTCATATCCGTGGATCCTCCAAAAATCAAGGAAGACCCACGGACGAAAAAATGGTCACGGATCACGGACCTACGGACCCCGTTTTTGCGGACCTTAAAAAAAAAACGGTCGTGTGCATGAGGCCTAAAACACATTGCCCTACTTCTCCTGAGTACGGCGATACCACATTTGACACTTTTTTGCAGCCTAGGTGCGCAAAGTGGCCCAAATCATCTTTTAGGAGGGCATTTTTAGGCATTTGGATTCCAGACTTCTTCTCACGCTTTAGGGCCCCTAAAATGCCAGGACAGTATAAATACCCCACATGTGACACCATTTTGGAAAGAAGACACCCAAGGTATTCCGTGAGGGGCATGGCGAGTTCCTAGAATATATACTTTTTTGGGCACAAGTTAGCGGAAATTGATATATATTTTTTTTCTCACAAAGTCTCCCTTTCCGCTAACTTGTGACAAAAAGTTCAATATTTCATGGACTCAATATGCCCCTCAGCGAATACCTTGGGGTGTCTACTTTCCGAAATGGGGTCATTTGTGGGGTGTGTTTACTGTTCTGGCATTTTGGGCGGGGCTAAATTGTGAGCAACCCTGTAAAGCCTAAAGGTACTCGTTGGACTATCGGCCCCTTTACGCACCTAGGCTGCAAAAAAGTGTCACACATGTGGTATCGCCGTGCTCAGGAGAAGTAAGGCAATGTGTTTTGGGGTGTATTTTTATATATACCCATGCTGGGTGAGAGAAATATCTCTGTAAATTGACAAATTTGTATACATTTTTTTTTTAAAGTTGTCATTTACAGAGATATTTCTCACACACAGTATAGGTATATGTAAAAATAAACCCCAAAACACATTGCCCTACTTCTCCTGAGTACGGCGATACCACATGTGTGACACTTTTTTGCAGCCTAGTTGCACAAAGGGGCCCAAATTTCAATGAGTACCTTTTAGGAGGGCATTTTTAGGCATTTGGATTCCAGACTTCTTCTCACGCTTTAAGGCCCCTAAAATGCTAGGGCAGTATAAATACCACACATGTGACCACATTTTGGAAAGAATACACCCCAAGGTATTCCGTGAGGGGCATGGCGAGTTCCTAGAATATATATTTTTTTGGCACAAGTTAGCGGAAAATGATTTTGTAAGAGAAAAAAAATAATAATAATTTTCCGCTAACTTGTGCCAAAAAAAATATATATTCTAGGAACTCATCATGCCCCTCACGGAATTCCTTGGGGTGTCTTCTTTCCAAAATGGGGTCATATGAGACTTTGTAAGAAAAAATAAAATAAAAATTCTGCTAACTTGTGCCAAAAAAAAATCTTCTATGAACTCGCCATGCCCCTCAAAATTGATCTTTATAGCGCCACAGCGACTTTACGGTGTTTTTGCAGTGATCAGAAAAAAAAAGAAATTCTGTCACTGTGGTGGGGCGGACTGAATGCAAGTGTGCGCACAAGATCAGGCCTGATCGGGCGAACACTGCATTTTTTGTAGAGCCTATAGAACATGTCCTATTCTTGTCCGCAATTGCGGACAAGAAAATACATTTTCTATATAGTTCTGGCAATGTGCGGATCCGCAAAATGCGGAAAGCACATTGCTGGTGTCCGTGTTTTGTAGATTCGCGGTACCCGTGTTTTGCGGATCTGCAGATCTGTGGATCCACGGATTCGCGGATCCGCAAAACACATCCTTACGTCTGAATGGAGCCTTACAGGGGGGTGATCAATGACAGGGGGGGTGATCAGGGGTTAATAAGGGGTTAATATATGACAGGGGGGCGTGTAGTTTAGTGTAGTGCTTAGTGCTACTTACTAAAGTGCTGCCTGTGTCCTCTGGTGGTCAATCCAAGCAAAAGGGACCACCAGAGGACCAGGTAGCAGGTATATCAGACGTTGTTAACAAAACAGCGTCTGATATACTTTTCAAGGGTTAAAAAAAATTGCATCTACAGCCTGCCAGCGAATGATCGCCGCTGGCAGGCTGTAGATCAACTAGTTTACCTTCGGATCCTGTGAACGCGCGCTCCTGTGAGCGCGCGTTCACAGGAAATCTCGTGTCTCGCGTGATGACGCGCCGGCGCGTCAACGAGGAATAACCCGACTGCCCGCAGGACGCAATCCTGCGTTAGGCGGTCGGGTAGCGGTTAATACTTGGTTGCAAATCCTTTGCAATCAATTACAGCCTGAAGTCTGGAACGCATACACTTCACCAGACGCTGGGTTTCATCTCTGGTGATGCTCTGCCAGGCCTCTACTACAACTGTCTTCACTTCCTGCTTGTTCTTGGGGCATTTTACCTTCATTTTTTTCTTCAGCAAGTGAAATGCATGCTCAATTGGCTTCAGGTCAGGTGATTGACTTAGCCATTGCATAACATTCCACTTCTTTCCCTTAAAAAACTCTTTGGTTGCTTTTGCAGTATGCTTTGGGTCATTGTCCATCTGCACTGTGAAGCGCCGTCCAATGAGTTCTGAAGCATTTGGCAAAATATGAGCAGATATTATTGCCCAAAACACTTCAGAATTCATCCTGCTGCTTTTGTCAGCAGTCACATCATAAAAAAAAAACAAGAGAACCAGTAACATATATGCTGCCATATATGCCCACGCCATGACACTACCACCACCATGCTTCACTGATGAGGCGGTATGCTTAGGATCATGAGCAGTTCCTTTCCTTCTCCATACTCTTCACTTCCTTTCCTTCTCCATACTCTTCACTTCCCATCACTCAGGTACAAGTTGATGTTGGTCTCATCTGTCCATAGGATGTTGTTCCAGAACTGTGAAGGCTTTTTTAGATGTCGTTTGGCAAACTCTAATCTTGCCTTCCTGTTTTTGAGGCTCACTAATGGTTTGCATCTTGTGGTGAACCCTCTGTATTCACTCTGGTGAAGTCTTGTCTTGATTGTTGACTTTGACAGGCATGTTTTCTTCACCAGGGAAATAATTATTTGGTCATGCACCACAGTTGTTTTCTGTGGTCTTTCAAATCTTTTGGTGTTGCTGAGCTCACCAATGCGTTCCTTCTTTTTAAGAATGTTCCAAAGTTGTTTTGGCCACGCCTAATGTTTTTGCTATCTCTCTGATGGGTTTGTTTTGTTTTTTCAGCCTAATGATGGCTTGCTTCACTGATAGTGACAGCTATTTGGATCTCATCTTGAGAGTTGACAGCAACAGATTCCAAATGCAAATAGTACACTTGAAATGAACGCTGGACCTTTTATCTGCTCATTGTAATTGGGATAATGAGGGAATAGCACACACCTGGCCATGGAACAGCTGAGAAGCCAATCGTCCCATTACTTTTGGTCCCTTAACAAGTGGGAGGCACATATGTTTTTGTAATTCCTACACTGTTCACCTGATTTGGATGTAAATACCCTCAAATTAAAGCTGACAGTCTGCAGTTAACCTCTTGCCGTCACACTAACGCTGAAAGGAGTCAGGACCGCGGCACTCTCAGGTCTCAGCGACGCCTATTATTGGTGTCATCTCAAGAGACCCGAGATTTTCTGTGAACGCGCGCTCACAGGAGCGCGCGTTCACAGGATTGCGCAGTTTACAAGTTGAACTACAGCCTGCAAACGCTGATCATTGGCTGGCAGGCTGTAGATTTTTTAAATAACCAATCAAAGAGGTATATCAGATGCTATTTTGTAAATAGAATCTGATATACCTGCTACCTGCTCCTCTGGTGATCCCTTTTGCTTGGATCGACCACCAGAGGAAAAACAAGCAGCTCTGTAAGTAGCACCAAACACCACACACACACATTACACCCCCCCACCCGTCACCTATTAACCCCTTATTAACCCCTGATCACCCCATATAGACTCCCTGATTACCCTCCTGTCACCCCCCTGTCATTGATCACCCCTCTGTAACGGTCCCTTATCACCGGTAGTTACTTAGCTACTTGTTAGGTAGTTAGCGCCCAGCCCACCGCACCGCAGTCACTGATTAGTCACTGATTAGCGTCATCGCTGTCGCTAATCAGCGCTAGTACTATATAGTATCTGTAAGTGATCAAGACTGATCGCAATCACATCTATATCAGTACATTAGGGTCACCTTAGGCTATACAAAAAACGCAGTGTTCGCCCGATCAGGCCTGATCTTGTGCGCACACTTGCGTTCAGTCCTCCCCATCGCAGTGACAGAATATTTTTTTTTTCTGATCACTGCAAAAACACAGTAAAATCGCTGCGGCGCTATACAGATCACTTTTGAGCTATCTGGATCTTTATTAGCGATCGCAGCTTTACTTCGCAAGCACTCCTGTTTACTAGGCAGGTGTGCTCTTTTTCCTGAGTAGTCTCAGAGGAATACCCACTAAATTTAGTTAACCCAAAATGTCAAAGGGGTATTCCGCTGAAGAGGTCTACAGGATTCTGGCCCTGATGGATGAAAGTGATGGGGACGCCTCTCCCGCTGAATCTAGTGGTTCAGAATATGAACCTGTAGACAGCAGTGGCACTCTAACCGCTAGTGAAGATGACAAGGTTGAGGTCCCTGCTATGGTCAGGCGTACCTGACCCAATGTCAGTGTTCTGCATACCCCGCGCGCTGATCTTTTTTATGGTGCTGCATACACCAGCAGCACAGCACATCCTGGACCGTCTACCAGCACTGCCGTATTCCCTGGTAAAGTGGCGAGCACCAGAAGGGCAGTTCAAGCTGGTACGGTGGCACGTGCAGTAACTCCCCCGTCGCAGCCACCACGTTCACAGGCCCCTAGTCTCCCAGAGGTGCTGGCATACCCAAATTGGCAATCCCCTGCTTCCGCCGCACCCGTATTGCCCCCTTTCACCGCCCAGTCTGGAGTTTGCGTGGAGACAGCTCATTAAGGATCGGCCCTTGAGTTTTTTGAGCTGTTCTTCACTGCGGATCTCTATGACTTAGTTGTGGCAAAAAAAACAACCGATACGCCACACAGTATAAAACGGCCAATCCGGAAAGCTTCTATGCCGAGCCTTTCCGGTAGAAACCAGTCAGTTTCCGAATTTAAAATATTTTTGGGCCTTATACTTAGCATGGGTCTAACTAAAAAAAATGTATTGCGGTCCTATTGGTCTAAAGACCCAATACATTATATGCCCATGTTCTCTGCTACTATGTCCAGGACACATTTTGAGGTCATCATGCGCTTTATGCATTTCACTGACAATAAAACCTGTCATCCAAGAGGCCATCCTGCTTATGACCGACCCACAAAATTCGGCCCCTCATAGACCATTTGTCATCCAGGTTTGCAGATGTGTATACCCCAATCAGAACATCTGCATAGACGAGTCCCTTGTACATTTTACCGGGCGCCTTGGCATCAAACAGTACATCCCCAGCAAGCGCGCCCGGTATGTGGTCAAACTGTGTAAGCTCTGTGAAAGGGCCACAGGCTATAGATATCGTTTTAGGGTCTATGAGGGAAAAGACTCAAAACTAGAGCCGGTCAGATGCCCTGACTACCTGGGCAGCAGTGGCAAGATTGTCTGGGACTTGGTGTCACCCTTACTCCACAAGGGGTACCACTTATACGTGGACAATTTTTACACAAGTGTGGCCCTCTTTCGGCACTTACATCTAGTCGGAATTTAATGCTGTGGCACCGCGCTACCTAGTCGCCGGGGCTCCCCCCAACGGCTCGTTAATACCCGACTTGAACGGGGGAGAAGGCTGCCTTGTGTGACCAAGAACTGCTCGCGGTGAAGGGGGGGGACAAGAGGGACATTTACCTTCTGTCCACCATTCACGCAGACACTACAGTACAAATTGAAAGGGCAACTGGAGTCATTGAGAAACCCCTCTCTGTCCACGACTATAACCTTTACATGGGAGGGGTGGACTTCAATGACCAGATGTTGGCTCCCTATTTAGTGTCCCGCCGCACCAGACGCTGGTATAAGAAGGTGTCTCTTTCTTTAATTCAATTGGCTATCTATAATAGTTTTGTTCTCTACAGTAAGGCTGGGAGAACAGGATCCTTCCTAAAATTCCAGGAAGAGATCATTTCAGAACTCCTGTATCCAGGAGGGTCCGTGCCCCAAATCCCTGATGTAGTTAGCCGGCTACATAACAGACACTTCCCAAGTGTCTATCCTGGTACCCCAACACAGTGTTCCCCAAGAAAAAGATGTTGTGTCTGTAGCAGGGCTGGAATAAGGCGTGACACACATAGGGGAGTGTTTCCACAAGTACCACACACAGGTACACTATTAGTGTAGGGATTGCGTGACAGGACAGGCACACAGGGGTCTTAGGGCCCTTTCACACAGAGCTGCTACAAACCTCTCCTTTCACCTGGGACAAAGTGCATAATGTACTTCGCAACATCTCTGGGCAATTTGCGCTTTGCACATTGTCCCATAGGGAAGGAGAGGTTTGTCCTCTAAAGGTAAAAAAAAAAAAAAAAAAAAAAGGAAGCAAAAAAGTTTATGTTCTGTTTCAAATGTTATATAAAGTTTATAAAAGTTGATGTTAATAAATTTATTGCATTGCTGCCTGTTTTTTTATTTTATTTAGCTTCTAGGTGGACCAAGCGATCAACCAGCTGCCGCCCTGAGTCGGTGTATGCGGCACTGCAAAACAAGATTTCTCATCTGCACTAAAAAAGATACGTTTCCCGAGGCTTATGAGCTAAGGGGCAGTGTTCATATGCTTTGGCAAACACTTTGTATAATAAAAAAATTATAAAAATTCTGGCAATGATTTATTCATCCACATCGATTGATGTGAATGGAGAAATCGGGTTTGCCAGGGCATACGAGCTAAAGTGGGTTTGGATGTTGGGCGGAGCTCTTATGTCCTGGCAGACGCCTTTCCCCTCTTTTTTTGGGCAGAGATTTTTTTCATCCACATTGATTGATGCAAATAAAGAAATCTGTGGCGTTCATTTTTTCTTTCAGCCCAGAGGCTGAATGGAAAAAAAAAATCTCATTACCTGTATGCTCAAATATAAGGAGAATAGCAGAAACTCCTAATGCTGGCCATACATGTAATGATTGTGGAGACCCTCAAATGCCAGGGCAGTACAAACACCCCACAAATTACACCATTTTGGAAAATAGACACCCCAAGGTATTCGCTGAAGGGCACATTGAGTCCATGAAAGATTGAACTTTTTGTCACAAGTTAGCGGAAAGGGAGACTTTGTGAGAAAAAAATAAAAATAAATTTCCGCTAACTTGTGCCAAAAAAAATAATCTTCTATGAACTCGCCATGCCCCTCACGGAATACCTTGGGGTGTCTTCTTTCCAAAATGGGGTCACATGTGAAGTATCTATACTGCCCTGGCATTTTAGGGGCCCTAAAGCGTGAGAAGTAGTCTAGAATCCAAATGTCTAAAAATGCCCTCCTAAAAGGTACTCATTAGAATTTGGGCCCCTTTGCGCACCTAGACTGCAAAAAAGTGACACACATGTGGTATCATCGTACTCAGGAGAAGTAGGGCAATGTGTTTTGGGGTGTATTTTTACATATACCTATACAGGATGAGAGAAATATCTCTGTAAATGACAACTTTTTAAAAAAATGTATACAACGTTGTCAATTTACAAAGATATGTCTCTCACCCAGCATGGGTATATGTAAAAATACACCCCAAAACACATTGCCCTACTTCTTCTAAGTATGGCAATACCACATGTGTCAAACTTTTTTGCAGCCTAGGTGAGTTCATGTAAGAAAAAAACTTCTATGAACTCGCCATGCCCCTCACGGAATACCTTGGGGTGTCTTCTTTCCAAAATGGGGTCACTTGTGGGGTATTTATACTGCCCTGGCATTTTAGGTGCCCTAAAGCGTGAGAAGTAGTTTGGAATCCAAATGCGTAAAAATGCCCTGTGAAATCCTAAAGGTACTCATTGGAATTTGGGCCCCTTTGTGCAACTAGGCTGCAAAAAAGTGTCACACATGTGATATTGCCGTACTCAGAAGAAGTAGGGCAATGTGTTTTGGGGTGTATTTTTACATATACCCATACTGTGTGTGAGAAATATCTCTGTAAATGACAACTTTAAAAAAAAAATTATACAAAGTTGTCAATTTACAGAGATATTTCTCTCACCCAGCATGGGTATATGTAAAAATACACCCCAAAACACATTGCTCTACTTCTTCCTAGTACGGCGATACCACATGTGTGACACTTTTTTGCAGCCTAGGTGCGTAAAGGGGCCGAAAGTCCAACGAGTACCTTTAGGCTTTAGAGGGTTGCTCACAATTTAGCCCCGCCCAAAATGCCAGAACAGAAAACACCCCCCACAAATGACCCCATTTCGGAAAGTAGACACCCCAAGGTATTCACTGAGCGGCATAGTGAGTCCGTGGGAGATTATTTTTTTTTTTTGCCAGAAGTTAGCAGAAATGGAAACGTTATTATTTTTTTTTTCCTCAAAGTGTCATTTTCCGCTAACTTGTGAAAAAAAAAAATTAAATCATACATGAACTCACCATGCCCCTCCGCGAATACTTTGGGGTCATTTTGGGGGTATTTATACTATCCTGGCATTCTAGCACCTCAAGAAACATGACAGGTGCTCAGAAAGTCAGAGCTGCTTCAAAATGCGGAAATTCACATTTTTGTACCATAGTTTGTAAACGCTATAACTTTTGCGCAAACCAATAAATATACACGTATTGGATTTTTTTTTATCAAAGACATGTAGCACAATAAATTCTGACACAAACTTGTATAGAAATGTAATTATATTTGAACAATTTTACCAGAAAAATTTAAAAATACACTTTTTTTTAGAAAATTGCTGTCTATTTTGATTAATATCCGAAAAATGAAAAATCTCAGTAGCAATCAAATACCACCAAAAGAAAGCTGTATTTGTGAGAAGAAAAGGAGGTAAAATTCATTTGGGTGCCAAGTTGCATGACCGAGCAATAAACCGTTAAAATTGTGAAGTGCCGATTTGTAAAAAAGGGCCTGGTCACTAGGGGGGTATAAACCTGTGGTCCTTAAGTGGTTAAAGCACATCTTGTTTGTGTTGTTTCAAATCCATTGTGGTGGTGTATAGATGAAATTTTTTTGAATTGTTTTGATGTCCCAATATTTATGGACCTGACTGAATGTTCTAAAGCCCTTTTTGGCATGAATTAGTGGCAAAAAAAAAATATTTTTGCCATTCAGCGGTGCAGTTATATGCTCTAAAGCCTTTTTTGGGCGTGAATTAGTAGCAAAAGAAAAATATATTTGCCATTCAGCGATGTAGTTATATGTGCAGTGGCAAGATTGTCTGGGACTTGGTGTCACCCTTACTCCACAAGGGGTACCACTTATACGTGGACAATTTTTACACAAGCGTGGCCCTTTTCGGCACTTACATCTAGTCGGAATTTAATGCTGTGGCACCACGCTACCGAGCCGCCGGGGCTTCCCCCAACGGCTCGTTAATACCCGACTTGCACGGGGGGAGAAGACTGCCTTGTGTGACCAAGAACTGCTCGCGGTGAAGGGGGGGGACAAGAGGGACATTTACCTTCTGTCCACCATTCACGCAGACACTACAGTACAAATTGAAAGGGCAACTGGATTCATTGAGAAACCCCTCTCTGTCCACGACTATAACCTTCACATGGGAGGGGTGGACTTCAATGACCAGATGTTGGCTCCCTATTTAGTGTCCCGCCGCACCAGACGCTGGTATAAGAAGGTGTCTGTTTCTTTAATTCAATTGGCTATCTATAATAGTTTTGTTCTCTACAGTAAGGCTGGGAGAACAGGATCCTTCCTAAAATTCCAGGAAGAGATCATTTCAGAACTCCTGGATCCAGGAGGGTCCGTGCCCCAAGTCCCTGATGTAGTTAGCCGGCTACATGACAGACACTTCCCAAGTGTCTATCCTGGTACCCCAACTCAGTGTTCCCCAAGAAAAAGATGTTGTGTCTGTAGCAGGGCTGGAATAAGGCGTGACACTACAGTTCTTTGTCCCGACTGTCCTGTCCAGCCTGCCCTATGCATAGGGGAGTGTTTCCGCAAGTACCACACACAGGTACACTATTAGTGTAGGGATCGCGTGATACAGGACAGGCACACAGGGGTCTTAGGGCCCTTTCACACAGAGCTGCTACAAACCTCTCCTTTCACCTGGGACAAAGTGCATAATGTACTTTGCCACATCTCTGGGCGATTTGCGCTTTGCACATTGTCCCATGGGGAAGGAGAGGTTTGTCCTCTAAAGGTAAAAAAAAAAAAGGTAAGCAAAAAAGTTAATGTTCTGTTTCAAATGTTATATAAAGTTTATAAAAGTTGATGTTAATAAATTTATTGCGTTGCTGCCTGTTTTTTAATTTTATTTAGCTTCTAGGTGGACCAAGCGATCAACCAGCTGCCGCACTGATGTGCATTCTGACAGAAGCATTGCACTGCAGTCAGATTACACAAAGTCGGTGTATGCGGCGCTGCAAAACGAGATTTCTCATCTGCACTAAAAAAGATACGCTTGCCGAGGCTTATGAGCTGAGGGGCGGTGTTCATATGCTTTGGCAAACACTTTGTATAATAAAAAAAATAATAAAATTCTGGCAATGATTTATTCATCCACATCGATTGATGTGAATGGAGAAATCGGGTTTGCCAGGGCATACAAGCTAAAGTGGGTTTGGATGTTGGGCGGAGCTCCTATGTCCTGGCAGACGCCTTTCCCCTCTTCTTTTTTTTGGCAGAAATTTTTTTTCATCCACATTGATCGATGCAAATGAAGAAATCTGTGCCGTTCATTTTTTATTTCAGCCCAGAGGCTGAACGGAAAAAATAATCTCATTACCCGTATGCTCAAATATAAGGAGAATAGCAGAAACTCCTAATGCTGACCATACATGTAATGATTGTGGAGACCCTCAAATGCCAGGGCAGTACAAACACCCCACAAATTACACCATTTTGGAAAAAAGACACCCCAAGGTATACGCTGAAGGGCATATTGAGTTCATGAAAGATTGAACTTTTTGTCACAAGTTAGCGGAAAGGGAGACTTTGTGAGAAAAAAAAAAAATATATCAATTTCCGCTAACTTGTGCCAAAAAAAAAATCTTCTATGAACTCGCCATGCCCATCACGGAATACCTTGGGGTGTCTTCTTTCCAAAATGGGGTCACATGTGGGGTATTTATACTGCCCTGGCATTTTAGGGGCCCTAAAGCGTGAGAAGAAGTCTGGAATCCAAATGTCTAAAAATGCCCTCCTAAAAGGTACTCATTGAATTTGGGCCCCTTTGCGCACCTAGGCTGCAAAAAAGTGTCACACTTGTGGTATTGTCGTCCTCAGGAGAAGTAGGGCAATGTGTTTTGGGGTGTATTTTTACATATACCCATACAGGGTGAGAGAAATAACTCTGTAAATGACAACTTTTTTTTTTTTTATACAAAGTTGTCAATTTGCAGAGATATTTCTCTCACCCAGCATGGGTATATGTAAAAATACACCCCAAAACACATTGCCCTACTACTTCTGAGTATGACGATACCACATGTGTGACACTTTTTTGCAGCCTAGGTGCGTAAGGCTGGGTTCAGACCTGAGCGTTTTACAGCACGTTCTCACACGCGGTAAAACGCTCAACAGGCAAGAACCAATGATTCCCTATTGGAATGGTTCTCACTTGAGCGTTTTACAGCGCGTACGATCGCGCTGTAAAACGCCCGATGCCCCAAGAAGTAGAGGAGCTTTTTTGGGGCGTCTTGTCACGCGTTCCCGTACATAGACTTCAGCGGGAATGCGCGACAATGGGCGTTCGCTTGTCTATGTATGCGCGATTGCAAACGCCCGTACAATCGCGCATACAGAGCGTACGTTCAGTACGCTCAGGTCTGAACCCAGCGTCAAGGGGCCGAAAGTCCAACGAGTACCTTTAGGCTTTACAGGGTTGCTCACAATTTAGCCCCGCCCAAATTGCCAGAACAGAAAACACACCCCACAAATGACCCCATTTCGGAAAGTAGACACCCCAAGGTATTCACTGAGCGGCATAGTGAGTCCGTGGGAGATTTTTTTTTTTTGCCAGAAGTTACCAGAAATTGAAACTTTATTATTATTTTTATTCCTCAAAGTGTCATTTTCCGCTAACTTGTGAAAAAAAATTAAATCATGCATGAACTCACCATGCCCCTCCGCGAATACTTTGGGGTCATTTGGGGGGTATTTATACTATTCTGGCATTCTAGAACCTCAAGAAACATGACAGGTGCTCAGAAAGTCAGAGCTGCTTCAAAATGCGGAAATTCAAATTTTTGTACCATAGTTTGTAAACGCTATAACTTTTGCGCAAACCAATAAATATACACTTATTGGATTTTTTTATCAAAGACATGTAGCACAATAAATTCTGACACAAACTTGTATAGAAATGTAATTATATTTGAACAATTTTACCAGAAAAATTTAAAAATACACTTTTTTTGAGAAAATTGCTGTCTATTTTGATTAATATCAGAAAAACGAAAAATCTCAGCAGCAATAAAATACCACCAAAAGAAAGCTGTATTTGTGAGAAGAAAAGGAGGTAAAATTCATTTGGGTGCCAAGTTGCATGACTGAGCAATAAACCGTTAAAATTGTGAAGTGCCGATTTGTAAAAAAGGGCCTGGTCACTAGGGGGGTATAAACCTGTGGTCCTTAAGTGGTTAAAGCACATCTTGTTTGTGTCGTTTCAAATCCATTTTGGTGGTGTATAGATAAAAATGTTTTGAATTGTTTTGATGTTCTAATATTTATGGACCTGACTGAATATTCTAAAGCCCTTTTTGGCATGTATTAGTGGCAAACGAAAAATATTTTTGCCATTCAGCGGTGCAGTTATATGTTCTAAAGCTGTCTGCGGTGTGTTTAAATGGAAAAAAGTAAGGAATATTTGCTGTTCAGCGGTGCAGTTATATGCTCTAAAGCCTTTTTTGGGCAGTGAATTAGTGGCAAAAGAAAAATATATTTGCCATTCAGCGGTGCAGTTATATGTTTTAAAGCCTTTTGTGGCGTGTGTAAGTGGCAAAAGAAAAATATATTTGCCGTTCAGCGGTGCTGTTATATGTTCTGAAGTCTTTTGCGGTGTGTATAAGTGGAAAAAAATAAGGGATATTTACTGTTCAGCGGTGCAGTTATATGCTCTAAAGCCCTTTTTTGGCATGTATAAGTGGCAAAAGAAAAATATATTTGCCATTTAGCGGTGCCGTTATATGTTCCAAAGCCTTCTGCGGCGTGTATAAGTGAAAAAAAATAAGGGCGTATTTGCTGTTCAGCTGTGCAGTTATATGCTCTAAAGCCCTTTTTGTCATGTAGAAGTGGAAAAAAATAAGGGACTATTTGCCGTTCAGCAGTGCAGTTTTATGTTCTAAAGCACTTTATGGTGTGTATTAATGTCAAAAGAAAAATATATTTACCGTTCAGCGGTGCAGTTATATGTTCTAAAGCGTTTTGTGTCATGTATAAGTTGAAAAAAATTAGGGCCTATTTGCCGTTCAGCGTGCAGTTGTATGTTGTAAAGCCTTTTGTGGCATGTATAAGTGGAAAAAAAATAAGGGCCTATTTGCCATTCGTTGGTGCATTTATATGTTCTAAAGCCCTTTTTGGCGTGTATTACTCGCAAAAGAAAAATATATTTGCCGTTCAGCGGTGCAGTTATATGTTCTACAGCCCTATTTGGTGTGTATTAGTGGCAAAATAAAAATATATTTGCCATTGAGCGGTAAAGTTCCATTGTACTGCAGCCATTTACATGGTGTATTAATAGGATAGATACGTACGTCCTATTAGCCGTTATGTGGTAAATTGTGATTGTTCTATTTATTCTTTTGGGGTGTATTAATAGGAAAAAGAAAACAGCATAATTGATGGGTGATTGTTGACTTTCTTCTGTATGAACTGAATTACATTGATTCATTGGTGAATTTTTTTTGTGAAACAGCCTTTATGGGTAAAATAGATGGGTGATTGTTGACTTTCTTCTGTATGGTCCAAATTACGACGATTAGTCATTTAGTGGTGAAATTTGTTTGTGATACAGCGCTTTTAGGGAAAATTGGCCAGTAGCTGTAACCATGGTCAAGGACAATATATGTCCTTTACTGCCCACTGGGTAAATGTGGTTCCTGCCCAGCCACACCAGCAACTTGGCCAGGTGATGCCACTTCCGCTCCACATTCTCACGTTGTTGGTCCTGCGACAATGTCTGCCTCTACCTCCCTGTGCTCCACTGTGTCATCAGCCTCCAATGCAGGGATAATTCATAGTGTTCCTCCAGAATAACTCATGTGCAGGGGACTTCGGTACCACACTGTTCTACACCTCGTTTGCCTGGATGAATGGAGTTACATCGGGGATAAACAGCTCTGTGTCCTTCATCAAGAAATTGAATCCTTGGGGGGCTGAACTGGAGGAGGAGGAAATTGGAGCACAAGCAATATGTAGCAAAATGGGTGGTTTTTACATGCAGATGGCAGGAGAGCTGGACCAGGAGCAGCCAGAAGAGCTATAGGGCGATGATGAAGACGAGGCAGAGGACCCAGACACACCATGGCAGTATTCAGTGGAGGTGGAGGCAGGAAGGCCTTCTAAGTCACTTGCACAAATGGCCCGATGCATGCTCACTTGCTTGCGCAGTGACAGCCAAATTGCACACAAGAATTTAAACCAGACCCACTACCAGAGAATTGGCTGGAGAAGGATCAGAAAGCATACAGCTGTGTATTTTTTGGTACTGGCTGGTACCTTGGTTCCAAAGCCCACTTCGGATTCCTGTTTTAAATTATTTTTAGATATGTAAATTAGTGATGAGCGGCAGGGGTCATATTCGAATTCGAGATATTTCGCAAATATTTTGTAGAATATTCTCAAATTCGAAAATTCGCGATTTTTTTTTTACTCGAAAAATCGGCAAGGTAATGATTGTGTAATATGCAAATTTTCGTAATGCGAATTTTCGGATTCAAATTTTTTATTGCGAATTTTTCAACTTATAACTATTAGACAAAGAAGATTATAGCACTATATTAGCTAAATTGCTCTATATTCCATTTTTTTCGAATATTCGCTATATTGCTATAACTTCATTTTTTCGAATATTCGTAATATTCTAAAAACAAGAATATATAGCAATATAGCGAATATTCGAAAAAAAACGAATATAGAGCAAAATTCGCAAACACTACTACTCCTAAAGTCAAATATATTGCAGCCTTCTTATTGGCCCACAAGCTAGAAGCAGGGAGGGATCATGTGTACTGATAAAAAAAAAAATCTAATAAAAAAAAGGGGAAACAAAATGTCAATATTCGAAATTACGAATATATATAACTATATTTGAAATATTCGTGAATTTTCGAAGTACCTATATTCGCGATAGAAATTCGAATATTCGTGATCAACACTAATGTAAATATGAATACAGTTTTAATTCACTGAAGTTTTGCTTAACTTCAGACAAGACGAAATTTGTCTCCATGGAGCCAATACATTTTAATGTTGTACGGAAACAGCATTAACATCAAAGTCTAAGAACGAATTGACTTCAGATCTATGATCCGAAGGTCGATTCACTCAAGCCTAGTTATGTCATCAAAGGTAAGGAGAATCTTGTTTGTAAATTTCAATATTCTCTATGGCCTCAAACAATCAGCAAGAGTATGGAATACCAAAATGAACAAAGTTGTGTTGGAAGAAGGATTTAAAAGACGTCAAGCAGATCCATATTTATACATAAGATGCGTAGATGGAAAATGGATGTGCATTCTTTAATATGTGGATGATTAAAGGGGTTGTCCCATCTCAGACAATGGGGGCATATCGCTAGGATATGCCCCCATTGTCTGATAGGTGCGGGTCCCACCGCTGAGACCTGCACCTATATCAAGAACGGGGCTCCGCAAGTAAAGGATGGCGCACTGCGCATGTGCAGCCTACCTTCATTAATTTCTATGGGGCCCCTATAGAAATGAATGGGAGCCTGGGCCGCGCATGCGCGGTACACTCCCATTTACTTCTATGGGAGCAGTGCTTGGTGGTGGACGAACCCCGGGAAATCTGGGGTTCTCCAGCCACAGCTCTCCCCGCTCCGTTCTCATTATAGGTGTGGGTCCAAGCAGTGCGACCCGCACCCATCAGAGCATAGGGGAATACCCCTTTAACCCCTTAGGGACCGGGCTCATTTTCAACTTAAGGACCATGCCATTTATTGCAAATCTGACCAGTGTCACTTTATGTGGTGATAACTTTAAAACGCTTTGACTTATCTAGGCCGATCTGAGATAGTTTTTTTTTATAACATATTGTACTTCAAGACAGTGGTAAAATGGAGTAAAAAAAAATCATTTTTATTTATAAAAAAATACCAAATTTACAAAAAATTTGGAAAAATTAGAAAATTTCCAAGTTTCAATTTCTCTACTTCTGTAATACATAGTAATAACTGCAAAAATAATTACTACTTTACATTCCCCATATGTCTACTTTATGTTTGGATCATTTTGGGAATTACATTTTATTTTTTGGGGATGTCACAAGGCTTAGAAGTTTGGAAGCAAATCTTGAAATTTTTAAGAAATTTAAAAAAAAACACTTTTTAAGGACCAGTTCAGGTCTGAAGTCACTCTTACATAATATAAACCATCCCAAAAAGACCCCATTCTATAAACTACACCCCTCAAGGTATTCAAAGCTGATTTTACAAACTTTGTTAACCCTTTAGGTCAGGCATCCTCAAACTGCAGCCCTCCAGCTGTTGTAAAACTATAACTCCCACAATGCCCTGCTGTAGGCTGATACCTGTAGGCTGTTCGGGCATCCTGGGACTTGTATTTTTGCAACAGCTGGAGGGCCGTAGTTTGAGGATGCCAGCTTTAGGTGTTCCACAAGAATTAATAGAAAATGGAGATAACATTTCAAAATTTCACTTTTTGGGCAGATTTTCCATTTTAATAATTATTTTCCAGTTACAAAGCAAGCCAAATAAAACTCAATATTTATGGCTCTGATTCTGTAGTTTACAGAAACACCGTATATGTGGTCGTAAAATGCGGTACGGGCACACGGCAGGGCGCAGAAGGAAAGGAATACCATACGGTTTTTGGAAGGCAGATTTTGCTGGACTGGTTTTTTGACACCATGTCCCATTTGAAGCCCCCCTGATGCACCCCTAGAGTAGAAACTCCATAAAAGTGACCCCATTTTAGAAACTACACCCCTCAAGGTATTCAAAACTGATTTTACAAACGTAGTTAACCCTTTAGGTGTTCCACAAGAATTAATGGAAAATAGAGATAACATTTTATAATTTCCCTTTTTTGGAAAATTTTCCATTTTAATATTATTTTTTAAGTTACAAAGCAAGGGTTAACAGCCAAACAAAACTCAATATTTATGGCCCTGATTCTGTAGTTTACAGAAACACCCTATATGTGGTCGTATAGGTCGTGTATGGGCACATGGCAGGGCGCAGAAGAAAAGGAATGCCATACGGTTTTTGGAAGGCAGATTTTGCTGGACTGGTTTTTTGACACCATGTCCCATTTGAAGCCCCCCTGATGCACCCCTAGAGTAGAAACTCCAAAAAAGTTACCCCATTTTAGAAACTACGGGATAGGGTCACAGTTTTGTTGGTACTATTCTAAGGTACATATGATTTTTGGTTGCGCTATAATACACTTTTTGTGAGGCAAGGTAACAAGAAATAGCTGCTTTGGCACCGTTTTTTTTTAAATTTACAACATTTATGCATATGGTGTTCAGACATGCATCAGTGCCTATTTCTTTTGGCCATATACATAGTATATAAAAAAAAAGAAAAAAAATTTGAAGTTGATCTAACGCAAATAACATAGAGACTTACCACGTGTGACCAGAGATTAGAGTTTTTTTTCAGTTGTTTCAATTGGAGAGGAGATGAACGCCCCAGAAGAAGCGGACAGTAAATCCCGAGTCGGGCAAATTGATTTTATATGCCTTTTTTGTTTGTTTGTTTGTTTCTCTTTTACATAACAAAGCATATATATATTTTTTTTATAATTCTTTAGTGTCTCCACATTCTGAAAGCCATAGTTTTATTTATTTAATTTTTTTATGCCATTCATCTGAGGGGTTAGGTCATGTGATACTTTTATAGAGCAGGATATTATGGACGTGGTGATACCTAATATGTATACATTTTTTTTATTTATGTAAGTTTTACACAATGATTTCTCAGTTTGAAACAAAAAATCATGTTTTAGTGTCTCCATAGTCTGAGAGCCATGTTTTTTTTTTTTTTTGGAAGATTATCTTGGGTAGGGTATGATTTTTGCGAGATGAGATGAAGGTTTGATTGGCACTTTTTTGGGGTGCATATGACTTTTTGATCACTTGCTATTACACTTTTTGTGATGTAAGGTGACAAAAAATGGCTTTTTTTACACCGTTTTTATTTTTACTTTTTTACTGTATTCACCTGAGGGGTTAGGTCATGTGATATTTTTATAGAGCAGGTTATTACGGACGCAGCAATACCAAATATATACTTTTTAAAATTTATGTAAGTTTTACACAATGATTTCATTTTTTAAACAAAACAATTCATGTTTTAGTGTCTCCATAGTCTGAGAGCCATAGTTTTTTCAGTTTTTGGGTGGTTATCTTGGGTAGGGCATGATTTTTGAGGGATGAGATGAAGGTTTGATTGTCACTTTTTTGGGGTGCATATAACTTTTTGATCGCTTGCTATTACACTTTTTGTGATCTAAGGTGACTAAATGGCTTTTTTTACACCGTTTTTATTTTTTACGGTGTTCACCTGAGGGGTTAAATCATGTGATATTTTTATAGAGCATGCTATTAAGGACATGGCGATACATAATATGTATACTTCTTTTACTTTACTTAAGTTTTACTTTACTTAAGTTTTTACTTTACTTAAGTTTTTAGTTTCTCCATATTCTGAGCTATAGTTTTTTTTTTTTTTTGGGGAGATTGTAGAGACTTAGGTAGGGGCTCATTTTTTGCGGGATGAGGTGACGGTTAGATTGGTGTTATTTTGGTAGGCATACGCCTTTTTGATCGCTTGCTGTTGCACTTTTAGTGATGTAAGGTGACAAAAAAATATTTTATTTAGCACAGTTTAAATTTTTTTATTTTTTCACGGTATTCATCTGAGTGGTGATTTGATATGTTTATAGAGCCGGTCGATATGGACGCGGCGATACCTAATATGTCAACTTTTTTTTTTCCTATTTTTTACCAATTTTTTTTTTACTTTATTTGGGGTAAATTACATGTTTTTTTACTTGAAACTTTTAATTTTTTGGGGGGGGAAACTTTATTTTTTCAACTATTTTTTTCACTTAATTTTTTGTTCCACTTTGGGACTTCAACTTTTGGGGGTCTGATCCCCTTTACAATGCATTCCAATACTGTATTGGAATGCATTGGCTGTATGAGTAATACAGTGTATTTCTCATACAGCTTCCTGCGTGTGAGATCCAGGAGGTGTCTGCTCAAATAATTAAGCAGGCACCTTGGGTCAATGCCCAGTTGGTCCTGTGACCCCCCCCCCCCCCCATGTCAGCAATCGCAGAAAACCGCAGGTCAATTCAGACCTGCGGTTTGCGGCGTTTAAGGGAGTATGAATTGAACTGCGGTTTGCTGTGATCACTGACACAGGGGGGTCATAGGACCCCCTTGGGCATTGACCCAAAGTGCCTGCTCAATGATCTGAGCAGGCACCTTGTTCCGATCACCGCCCGCCGCGCGGCGGTGATCAGAAATAAACAGGACGTACAGGTACGCCCTGTGTCCTTAAGTACCAGAACATTAGGGCAGGGGTGTAACTATAGGGGGAGCTGGGGAAGGAGCTGCTTTGGGGCCCTGACCCAGAAGGGGCCCATCCAGGAGGTAGAGGACTAAAAGATTTTGTCAGGGCCCCCTCAACAGTATTACACAATGAAATTATATACAGTGACAGTATAGACAGCGTAGAAAATGGAAGGAACAGCTGCCAGGCCTGGTCTGAGAGAGCGATCTTTAATAGCCACAGGAATGGGGGCGGCATAAAAAAAAAGGGTTGCGAAAAAATTACTGGAGGAGGGGGGCCCCCATTCAAAAAATTTCTGTGGGGCCCAGTCATTTCTAGCTACGCCACTGCATCAGGGCGTACCTGTACACCCTGTGTCCTTAAGAGGACAAAGGATCTTGGAAATAAAACATATTATCTAGGAATTCAGATCCAAAAAAAAAGAATATGGATGCTTCTTCTTAGTCAAGGTGCTAAAATCACTACAATTCTGAAACAGTTTGGAATGTTGGCTGCTAAAGGTGTTTATTCTCCAGTGGATCCATCCTAGAAGATGCTCTGTTACCTGACAATATAAGTTACAGTCAAGCAGTGTGTATGTGGGCGGGGGGGAGCAAACACGATTCGCCCAGATATCACAGCAACAGTTGGAATTCTCTGCAGACACGTAAGCAAATCATGTCAAAGAGACTGGAACGCTGTGAAGATAGAGTTTTTAGATATCTGAAAGCAACTGAAAATACAAGTTTGAAGATATCTGCCTCAGGAGCTCTTAAACTCATAGGCTATGTAGATGTAGATTGGACTGGTGATTAAGAGGACTGTAGGACTGTAACTCCACAAGTGGTAACATAGTCAAGTTAGGCAAAGGTTCAAATTGCTGGTCCAGCAGAAAACAGGTTTCTGTTGCTTTGTCTTCTACTGAAGTGAAATATGTATCTGCAGCCTACGCCACTCAAGAAGTAATCTGGTTGAATGAACCCTTGTAAGATCTTGGTGGGCCAAGGGGCCCACTGGGGGTCATATACTGCATGAAGGAGCCATCATACTGGATGGGGCACTGGGGGGTCTTTATACTGTGTGTGGGCACTGGAGCAATTATACTGTATGGGGGGCACTTGGGATGATCATACTGTATGGGGGGCCACTGGGGTCATTATACTGTATGGGGGTACTGGGGGTCATTATAATGTATAGGGGGCAACTGGGTCCATTATACTGTATAGGGGGCACTGGGGGTCATTATACTGAATGGTGGCATTGGGGTCATTATACTGTATGCAAGGCCACTGGGGGGTCATTATACTGTATGAGGGGCACTGGAGGTCATTATACTGCATTGGAGCCACAGGCGGACATGTAAATATAAAAATGTATTTTTTGTGTATTTAGTGACAGAGAAAGGATCTGCCCTGGGTGCCAAATATCCTAGATAAGTCCATAGCCTTAAGTAAACAAGCCAGAGAGCAGAAGATCACTGAACACAGTTAGGGGCACCACTACCATACACTAGGGGGCTTATTTTTGAAGGGACCCAATGCTGGAATACTGTACCCCTCTAAGCTAAATGTTTAGAAAATGTTGTTATGTGTAACTGGAGATGACATTGTGTACAGGGCCAATCACAACAATAAAAAATAACCAATAGACAATTAGTGTATGTGTAGTGTAATGTGTATGAGATGCTCCTGACTCTTCCTCTTCAGATGATATCAGGGGACAGAACGACCAGGCGAACTGAAGTTTTTCACCTGATCCTTTGGTTCTCCCAGGAGATAAACCACCACTCTCTCCTCTCTCCTCAATGACAATACATAAACACTCAGACGAACCGAAAGTGTACATTTTACTCTATGTATAAGAAAGTTACAAGGGAATCAGACATAGCTGTTAGGCTACTTTCACACCAGCGTTTTTGCTAGATCCGCCATGGATTAGCAAAAATGCTTCTGTCTTGATAATAGAACTGTCTGCATCCATTATGAACGGATCCGATGGTATTATCTTTAAAATGGCCATGACGGACCCGTCATGAACACCATTGAAAGTGAACTGGAAACTGATCCGTTTTCTATGGTGTCTGAGAAAACTGATCCTTCTCTATTGACTTACATTGTCTTGCTCTGCATCCCAGGACGCACTCAAAAACGCTGCTTGCTGCGCTTTTGTGTGCGTCATGGGAATGCAACCAAACAGAACGGAATGCATTCTGGTGCACTCCGTTTCGGTCAGCTCATTTTTGTCCCCATTGACAATTAATGGGGACAAAACTGAAGTGTTTTCCTCCGCCATTGAGATCCTATGACGGATCTCAATAGCGGAAATTGAAAATGCTGGCGTGAAAGTAGTCTTAGTCAAAAAACTGTTTGGCCAAGAGTTATTGAATGTGAATGGATGGTTTTATTCTCTATCCTGTGGCTAAGGGATAAGATTCTTTGTGAGAACAGCCCTTTAAATATTACGGTCATACAACAATGTGATATTAGCCTATTTACTTATACTAGAAATTGATTAGACAATTGCTACTATATAAAGCATAGTTAGGCCTTCTGTAAAGGTCATATATCTCAGTCTGAATGTGTATATATGCAGATCCAGGGCTAAACTAAACTCTATTATAAACGACCACATGCCAGAGATTTTGTATTATCTAGATAGACATCTCTTAACCGTCAGATAGTGAATTAAGCTGTCACTTCCAGACGGAATTATAATGTTTCAACAGCAGTGCCATTTTATCGTTTTTACATAAAGCAGATATTGAACTGAATAAACCCTACAAAGTGATAGTCAGTGATTTAGAACTTTTGACACTGAGTGCCTGTGATGGATTTTCATTATCCGGCAGCAACATTGACATGCCAATCATAAGATAATATAATAATTCAAGCATAAGAATTGACTTTCTAACAAGCAGGACTAGAGCATGGAGTATGATCAATACAATGCAGTACAGTCTCCGCTATAGATAAGACTTGTAACACCAGGTTCTTTAGCATATCAAAAATAAATAATACATATACAGTACATTTATTATTTCTATTACCTAAGAGACATGCCCAGCTGTAGTAATGTGATGTGCCAAGAGCAGACTACACGTCACATTCAATTTTCCAGCAGTTTTTGCATACACGTAATCTTAAAATGAAGAGGGGGTTTAATAGGGTATTTCCATCATAGAATGTAATGGCGTATCATTGGCTTATTCCATATTAAAGAAATATATTAAATAAAGCAATTGCAGAGGGAGAAAAAGAAACATTTGTATAGACGGCACAAAATAAAAGTATAAAATGGCTTCAAGACGTGAACTAAACATTAGGTCTGAGTCATTGAGCACTAAAGCCTGGCAAACTCATTCACATTTACTGATGGATGGGCTGAGGTCCACTCCTCGACTGCAATCCTTTCTACAATTCAAATACCCCTTTTACACCACATTGACTCCGTTACAAAATGCTGATTAGAAACCTGGAGCCAGAACATAAGTAAGATAAAAGGCGAAAAGTACCAAAAAGTGCAATCTCAATGGTGCGCAGGATTGCAGTTTAGAAAATATTTTATATTAAATGAACAGAGTGTGTAATAAAAGAAAGAGAACAATTCAGAAACATACTAACGTGATGGCAACGGTGCTTCATTATTCTATCTATAAAAGATTTATTGTTTCACTGTGTTTTCTCATTTGCATTATTATCTAATTTACAGCTAAATGCCTCAAAATGTTTCTGTCAGAAGGGAAATAAAAAGTTTTAATATATTCATGAATTTTAATGGTTTTTGGAGAGGTGCAGAAGACATTATAAACATTCATGAATATGGTTGTGTTTGCATGTGCAAAACCAAACATCCACTATTAACACTTCCTTAACCTTTGGCTTTAAGGCTATGTTCAGATTAGATGGAGTTGTCATAGGTTTTTGATAAATTTGAAGTACAATACGTGTTAATGACGTTTTCCCCACATGGTGGGAAAGGGGGGCATCAGCTCCGAAAAAAAGGGAATGCTGAGGGTTTTCAAATTCACAGTAATCCCAATCTGTTGCAAAAATTGGACTGGATTTCCACAGCAGATTTCACTCTTTGCAATGCATATGGCAAAATCTACAGCAAATCTGCAACAGAATCTGCCTGTAACACACGGCAGAATCTGAGGAGGCAATTCTCTGCTTCATTTGGAGACCCCCTAAATGGATGTAAGAGGTACATATGTGGTGCTGTGTGAAGCTGTATGTTCTCTATGCTTAATGTAATGTTTTCCAAGTATGTCTTTCAAGGGGTTGTCCGCTTTTTTATCCGTATGAGCGATGCCTTCTCTGCTCTGTTTACCTGGTCACCACTGCAACTGCAACAGCGAGCAGGTGAACAGAGCAGAGAAAGCAGTTCTCATATGGGCGCTGCCCTCTATTAAAACAGCTGATTGGCGGAGGTACCGGGAGAACCCCGCCAGTCTGATATTGATGACCTATCTTGAGCAAAAGAGGACAACCCATTTAACAGTAGGACTGGAGGGAATGGGTTGAGAATTTGGCATGGGGGGGACATTTTAATTTTTGCCTACACTGAGGGAAGGTGGGAGGGGGGGCCCAAGCTGAACTCTTGCACCAGGGCCCATGAGCCTTTAACTACGCCCCTGTACAGCAACAGCCATTGAATACCCAGCTACTGGAGTTCTTATAGTCAGCAGTATAGACCAGAGAACAGAGCTCCAACTATCTGTAATAAATATTATTAAAGGTTCTGTAATCATCTCCCATGTCATGCTGAAGAAAGTGTCTAGGGATAGCTAGAAACTTGGTGAAGCATGCCTATAGGCGGCATGGCTCCTAGGTAATTCCCCTATTACTTTAGATGCCCGCCTTTGAACCTATTCAATCTCTATGTCTTTTTTGTGCACAAATATCCAAAATTGCACATAATTTTCCATGTAGTGTCTGACTAGTGACTTGTAAATAGTAAACCTATGTTCCTGTCATGTGTGTCCTTGACCCTTTTGATGCAACCTATTATCTTATTAGCCTTATATTTATCAATGTTAAACCCAAGCCTCAAACTTATCCAGATCTATCTGAAGCAGTATACTGTCCTTTTCTGTGTTAATTACTTTACACAGTACACAGCAAAAATGAGAACATTTTCTGTACAGCCCCTCTACAAGATCATTAATAAATGTATTGCAGAGAATAGGGCCCAATACTGACCCCTGAGGTACCCCACTAGTGACAGTGACCCAATCTGAGTGTGTAGCATTAATACCCACCCTCTGTTTTCTATCCCTTAGCCACTTACTTACCCACATACAGATGTTTTCTCCCAGTCCGAGCATTGTCATTTTATATACTAACCTTTTATGTGGTACAGTGTCAAATCCTTTGGAGAAGTCCAGATATACGACATCCATTGATTTGCGGCAGTCAAGTCCAGAACTTACCTCCTCATGGAAACTGATTAAAGGGTTTTTGTCACCCCAATTTTCGCTATTAAACAGGCTGACATTATAGATGTGAAAATGTCACCCCAATTTAAATTAATTTGAGATGACCGATCCCTCATGAAGCCATGCTGATATGGCATTATTTGCTTATTTTCATTGAGGTACTCCAGAATACTTTGAACTATTTACCAAGAATAGAGGTTAAACTTATAAAGCCTTTAGTTTCTGGACCCCATTTGCCATGCACCAATCCTGTGCTACAGACTGTCAGTATATGGTCTTTTATAGTGACTTTTCTTGTGAGGAGTTCACTTTAAAGGTGCTATACATATAATTTCCAACAAAAGAACCTGGGAAGAACTCATTTAAAATGAATAAAGCCGCCAAACTATTCATCCTTCAAGCGTGAGAATAGAATTTCTGTTTTATTTCTTATGATAAAGATACAAGACATATATTCTTAATGAGAAATCATTTCCAGTGTATTGTAAAATTTACAGACATAAAATATAATTTCTCCTTGCTGCTGAAAGTGAATTCTAATTAAATAAAAACTCATGGGCGTCTTAATAGGATTTTTGTCATAAGAACTCACAATAATAGTAGGAAGACACGCTGCATTACACTTTTGTCCCAGTATTTTTATTTTTATTGTTTTAAGCCAACATGCACATCTTTCCCCTCAGACCCATGTTTTACCTCAATCTGACTGGTACTGTTAGTAATGGCACCATCTGCCTGGCACAGTTCATAGTGGTCATACAGTATTTATTGGGGCACTCGTTCCAGCACTGTATATGGGAGTAGTTCAGCTAGCACTGGGAATGGGGATAATATGGGAGTACTGGCTAGTATTATGATATGTCATGTGCATCTATGACTTTTTCGATGCACCCTGTGATAATATTTCCCTAGACAGCAGCTGCCTGGCTTTGGTTACTAGTAGGGCTCTTTTACATTAGCAATACAGATTGTGTCAGGATTTGGGTTGAGCAAACCTGTGGAAGTTCGGGTTCACTGGGTTCGGCTGAACTTCAGGTCAAACTTTGGGTTCGGGAACTGAACTTGACCCAAACTTCACCCCGACTCCGGACCCCATTTAAGTCAATGGGGACCCAAACTTCACTTTATTATTTTCCGTTTTAACATAGTTATAACGGAAAATAATAGCATTCTTAAAACAGAGTGCTAAATAAAATGTCTATTGGGTTAAAAATAAAAACTCACCTCATCCACTTGATCATGCAGCCGGTATCTTCTTTTCTTCAGGACCTGCAAATGGACCTGCGGTGACGTCACCACTCTCACCACATGATAAACGCATTGCATTCAGATGCCTTCCGATTTTCATGCAAACCCTATTCACTTGCACAATATAGAACATGCTGCGATTTTTATGACTAGAACAGAGGTGGGAGGGTTGGGCGATGGTCCTGATCTTCAACTGCCAGGTACTAATGGCGATGTCCCCTCTTTTAAATCCCTAGGTTTCCCACCAACAGCGGATCCAGCCAATCAGCTGAGAAGAATTCTCCCGCCTCAAGACACCGGAACCAATGAACAGCTGGAACATCAGGAACCGTCGCTGGGCAGAAGAACCGAGACCGGCTAGAAATGGATTAACCTCAGGTAAGACCTGTGAACACAAAACACAAACATAGGGGAGGAGGGAGAACACAAAAAACACCTAACAGCCAAAACATTAAAAACATTAAAACTGCTGGGGGTGAAAAACATACATTTACATAAAAAGCTTCTTACTGCAGATGATAAAGGTCTACTCCATTTCAAACCCCTTACACAGCAGCAGCAAAAAAAAAAAAAAAAAAAAAAAAAAAGCATTTTATTGGACTCAAATGATAAGTTCTCAGAGTAAAACCTCTTCCCTGCTCTCTTCTGAGCCCAATAAATGAACGAATATCCAATAACCCATACGATTAATGATTAACCTGAAAAACATAAGATCAATCTAACAAATCTGGTCTCACATATAGTTTATATCTGTTAGAAGACCAACGGCCTATCTTGCTAATTACTGTATCCTCCAATCCCATCCTAGCTGCTTTCGTAGCCGCTCCAATTCTGAAATAATTGGAGGATATCCGGAGGGGACTCAGATTCAATGTACTTAAACATTTCTTAAGCAAAGAATTGAATTGAAATTTCATCAGCAGGCTTAAATTAGAGTGAATTAAAAAAGTACCTTTCACTACCGATCTACCTTCCAGCCAAGCTGTAACAGCTCTGACTGGACATAAAGAATTGGACCAACTATTTAACAAAATAAATCTACCCCAGTCTAACTGATCAATCTTAGAACGTCTAATCCTAATTTTTATCATGCCCTTACAAACTACGACATCCGAAACCAACAGACTTAATTCAGAAGATTTAGAACTAGCCACCAACTCCCCGATCCTGAAAGCCCCGAAAAGTGCCAAGGTGAAAGCCATTCTAAACAGAAGCACCTCAAATAGATTTTTTTCAACATTGGGAAGAATGCCCAACATTTTTTCCAACAGCAAGAGATAGGACATCTCAAATCTGAGTTTAAATTAGCCTTGCTATATCCTTTCAACATCTGCTTAATAATAAATACACTAGCAAGAGGTGCCTGATAGAGTTGAGCGAACACCTGGATGTTCGGGTTCGAGAAGTTCGGCCGAACATCCCGGAAATGTTCGGGTTCGGGATCCGAACCCGATCCGAACTTCGTCCCGAACCCGAACCCCATTGAAGTCAATGGGGACCCGAACTTTTCGGCACTAAAAAGGCTGTAAAACAGCCCAGGAAAGAGCTAGAGGGCTGCAAAAGGCAGCAACATGTAGGTAAATCCCCTGCAAACAAATGTGGATAGGGAAATGAATTAAAATAAAAATTAAATAAATAAAAATTAACCAAAATCAATTGGAGAGAGGTTCCATAGCAGAGAATCTGGCTTCCCGTCACCCACCACTGGAACAGTCCATTCTCAGATATTTAGGCCCCGGCACCCAGGCAGAGGAGAGAGGTCCCGTAACAGAGAATCTGTCTTCATGTCAGCAGAGAATTAGTCTGCATGTCATAGCAGAGAATGAGGCTTCACGTCAGCCACCACTGCAACAGTCCATTGGCATATATTTAGGCCCAGCACCCAGGCAGAGGAGGGAGGTCCCGTAACAGAGAATCTGTCTTCATGTCAGCAGAGAATTAGTCTGCATGTCATAGCAGAGAATGAGGCTTCACGTCAGCCACCACTGCAACAGTCCATTGGCATATATTTAGGCCCAGCACACACACAGGCAGAGGAGAGAGGTCCCGTAACAGAGAATCTGGCTTCATGTCAGCAGAGAATCAGTCTGCATGTCATAGCAGAGAATGAGGCTTCACGTCAGCCACCACTGCAACAGTCCATTGGCATATATTTAGGCCCAGCACACACACAGGCAGAGGAGAGAGGTCCCGTAACAGAGGATCTGGCTTCATGTCAGCAGAGAATCAGTCTGCATGTCATAGCAGAGAATCAGGCTTCACGTCAGCCACCACTGCAACAGTCCATTGTCATAAATTTAGGCCCAGCACCCAGGCAGAGGAGAGAGGTCCCGTAACAGACAATCTGGCTTCATGTCAGCAGAGAATTAGTCTGCATGTCATAGCAGAGAATGAGGCTTCACGTCAGCCACCACTGCAACAGTCCATTGGCATATATTTAGGCCTAGCACACAGGCAGAGGAGAGAGGTCCCGTAACAGACAATCTGGCTTCATGTCAGCAGAGAATCAGTCTGCATGTCATAGCAGAGAATGAGGCTTCACGTCACCCACCACTGCAACAGTCCATTGGCATATATTTAGGCCTAGCACACAGGCAGAGCAGAGAGGTCCCGTAACAGACAATCTGGCTTCATGACAGCAGAGAATCAGTCTGCATGTCATAGCAGAGAATGAGGCTTCACGTCACCCACCACTGCAACAGTCCATTGGCATATATTTAGGCCTAGCACACAGGCAGAGGAGAGAGGTCCCGTAACAGACGATCTGGCTTCATGTCAGCAGAGAATCAGTCTGCATGTCATAGCAGAGAATGAGGCTTCACGTCAGCCACCACTGCAACAGTCCATTGGCATATATTTAGGCCTAGCACACAGGCAGAGGAGAGAGGTCCCGTAACAGACAATCTGGCTTCATGTCAGCAGAGAATCAGTCTGCATGTCATAGCAGAGAATGAGGCTTCACGTCACCCACCACTGCAACAGTCCATTGGCATATATTTAGGCCCAGCACCCAGGCAGAGGAGGGAGGTCCCGTAACAGAGAATCTGTCTTCATGTCAGCAGAGAATTAGTCTGCATGTCATAGCAGAGAATGAGGCTTCACGTCAGCCACCACTGCAACAGTCCATTGGCATATATTTAGGCCCAGCACCCAGGCAGAGGAGGGAGGTCCCGTAACAGAGAATCTGTCTTCATGTCAGCAGAGAATTAGTCTGCATGTCATAGCAGAGAATGAGGCTTCACGTCAGCCACCACTGCAACAGTCCATTGGCATATATTTAGGCCCAGCACCCAGGCAGAGGAGGGAGGTCCCGTAACAGACAATCTGGCTTCATGTCAGCAGAGAATCAGTCTGCATGTCATAGCAGAGAATGAGGCTTCACGTCACCCACCACTGCAACAGTCCATTGGCATATATTTAGGCCCAGCACCCAGGCAGAGGAGGGAGGTCCCGTAACAGAGAATCTGTCTTCATGTCAGCAGAGAATTAGTCTGCATGTCATAGCAGAGAATGAGGCTTCACGTCAGCCACCACTGCAACAGTCCATTGGCATATATTTAGGCCCAGCACCCAGGCAGAGGAGGGAGGTCCCGTAACAGAGAATCAGTCTTCATGTCAGCAGAGAATTAGTCTGCATGTCATAGCAGAGAATGAGGCTTCACGTCAGCCACCACTGCAACAGTCCATTGGCATATATTTAGGCCCAGCACCCAGGCAGAGGAGGGAGGTCCCGTAACAGAGAATCTGTCTTCATGTCAGCAGAGAATTAGTCTGCATGTCATAGCAGAGAATGAGGCTTCACGTCAGCCACCACTGCAACAGTCCATTGGCATATATTTAGGCCCAGCACACACACAGGCAGAGGAGAGAGGTCCCGTAACAGAGAATCTGGCTTCATGTCAGCAGAGAATCAGTCTGCATGTCATAGCAGAGAATGAGGCTTCACGTCAGCCACCACTGCAACAGTCCATTGGCATATATTTAGGCCCAGCACTCACACAGGCAGAGGAGAGAGGTCCCGTAACAGAGAATCTGTCTTCATGTCAGCAGAGAATTAGTCTGCATGTCATAGCAGAGAATGAGGCTTCACGTCAGCCACCACTGCAACAGTCCATTGGCATATATTTAGGCCCAGCACACACACAGGCAGAGGAGAGAGGTCCCGTAACAGACAATCTGGCTTCATGTCAGCAGAGAATTAGTCTGCATGTCATAGCAGAGAATGAGGCTTCACGTCAGCCACCACTGCAACAGTCCATTGGCATATATTTAGGCCCAGCACACACACAGGCAGAGGAGAGAGGTCCCGTAACAGAGAATCTGTCTTCATGTCAGCAGAGAATTAGTCTGCATGTCATAGCAGAGAATCAGGCTTCACGTCACCCACCACTGCAACAGTCCATTGGCATATATTTAGGCCCAGCACCCAGGCAGAGGAGGGAGGTCCCGTAACAGAGAATCTGTCTTCATGTCAGCAGAGAATTAGTCTGCATGTCATAGCAGAGAATGAGGCTTCACGTCACCCACCACTGCAACAGTCCATTGGCATATATTTAGGCCTAGCACACAGGCAGAGGAGAGGTTCATTCAACTTTGGGTAGCCTCGCAATATAATGGTAAAATGAAAATAAAAATAGGATTGAATGAGGAAGTGCCCTGGAGTCCAATAATATATGGTTATGGGGAGGTAGTTAATGTCTAATCTGGACAAGGGACGGACAGGTCCTGTGGGATCCATGCCTGGTTCATTTTTATGAACGTCAGCTTGTCCACATTGGCTGTAGACAGGCGGCTGCGTTTGTCTGTAATGACGCCCCCTGCCGTGCTGAATACACGTTCAGACAAAACGCTGGCTGCCGGGCAGGCCAGCACCTCCAAGGCATAAAAGGCTAGCTCTGGCCACGTGGACAATTTAGAGACCCAGAAGTTGAATGGGGCCGAACCATCAGTCAGTACGTGGAGGGGTGTGCACACGTACTGTTCCACCATGTTAGTGAAATGTTGCCTCCTGCTAACACGTTGCGTATCAGGTGGTGGTGCAGTTAGCTGTGGCGTGTTGACAAAAGTTTTCCACATCTCTGCCATGCTAACCCTGCCCTCAGAGGAGCTGGCCGTGACACAGCTGCCTTGGCGACCTCTTGCTCCTCCTCTGCCTTGGCCTTGGGCTTCCACTTGTTCCCCTGTGACATTTGGGAATGCTCTCAGTAGCGCGTCTACCAACGTGCGCTTGTACTCGCGCATCTTCCTATCACGCTCCAGTGCAGGAAGTAAGGTGGGCACATTGTCTTTGTAGCGTGGATCCAGCAGGGTGGCAACCCAGTAGTCCGCACAGGTTAAAATGTGGGCAACTCTGCTGTCGTTGCGCAGGCACTGCAGCATGTAGTCGCTCATGTGTGCCAGGCTGCCCAGGGGTAAGGACAAGCTGTCCTCTGTGGGAGGCGTATCGTCATCGTCCTGCCTTTCCCCCCAGCCACGCACCAGTGATGGACCCGAGCTGCGTTGGGTGCCACCCCGCTGTGACCATGCTTCATCCTCATCCTCCTCCACCTCCTCCTCATCCTCGTCCTCCTCGTCCTCCAGTAGTGGGCCCTGGCTGGCCACATTTGTACCTGGCCTCTGCTGTTGCCAAAAACCTCCCTCTGAGTCACTTCGAAGAGACTGGCCTGAAAGTGCTAAAAATGACCCCTCTTCCTCCTCCTCCTCCTCCTCCTGGGCCACCTCCTCTTCCATCATCGCCCTAAGTGTTTTCTCAAGGAGACATAGAAGTGGTATTGTAACGCTGATAACGGTGTCATCGCCACTGGCCATGTTGGTGGAGTACTCGAAACAGCGCAACAGGGCACACAGGTCTCGCATGGAGGCCCAGTCATTGGTGGTGAAGTGGTGCTGTTCTGTAGTGCGACTGACCCGTGCGTGCTGCAGCTGAAACTCCACTATGGCCTGCTGCTGCTCGCACAGTCTGTCCAGCATGTGCAAGGTGGAGTTCCACCTGGTGGGCACGTCGCATATGAGGCGGTGAGCGGGAAGGCCGAAGTTACGCTGTAGCGCAGACAGGCGAGCAGCAGCAGGATGTGAACGCCGGAAGCGCGAACAGACGGCCCGCACTTTATGCAGCAGCTCTGACATGTCGGGGTAGTTGTGAATGAACTTCTGCACCACCAAATTCAGCACATGCGCCAAGCAAGGGATGTGCGTCAAATTGGCTAGTCCCAGAGCTGCAACGAGATTTCGCCCATTATCACACACCACCAGGCCGGGCTTGAGGCTCACCGGCAGCAACCACTCGTCGGTCTGTTGTTCTATACCCCGCCACAACTCCTGTGCGGTGTGGGGCCTGTCCCCCAAACATATGAGTTTCAGAATGGCCTGCTGACGTTTACCCCGGGCTGTGCTGAAGTTGGTGGTGAAGGTGTGTGGCTGACTGGATGAGCAGGTGGAAGAAGAGGAGGAGGAAGCCGAGAAGGAGGAGGTGGCAACAGGAGGCAAAGAATGTTGCCCTGCGATCCTTGGCGGCGGAAGGACGTGCGCCAAACAGCTCTCCGCCTGGGGCCCAGCTGCCACTACATTTACCCAGTGTGCAGTTAGGGAGATATAGCGTCCCTGGCCGTGCTTACTGGTCCACGTATCTGTGGTTAGGTGGACCTTGCCACAGATGGCGTTGCGCAGTGCACACTTGATTTTATCGGATACTTGGTTGTGCAGGGAAGGCACGGCTCTCTTGGAGAAGTAGTGCCGGCTGGGAACAACATACTGTGGGACAGCAAGCGACATGAGCTGTTTGAAGCTGTCTGTGTCCACCAGCCTAAATGACAGCATTTCATAGGCCAGTAGTTTAGAAATGCTGGCATTCAGGGCCAGGGATCGAGGGTGGCTAGGTGGGAATTTACGCTTTCTATCAAATGTTTGTGAGATGGAGAGCTGAACGCTGGCGTGTGACATGGTTGAGACGCTTGGTGACGGAGGTGGTGGTGGTGGTGTTGGTGGTACATCCCCTGTTTGCTGGGCGGCAGGTGCCAACGTTCCTCCAGAGGCGGAGGAAGAGGCCGAGGCGGCAGCAGCAGAATAGGCCGAGGCGGCAGCAGCAGAAGAGGTAGCAGGGGGAGCCTGAGTGACTTCCTTGGTTTTAAGGTGTTTACTCCACTGCAGTTCATGCTTTGCATGCAGGTGCCTGGTCATGCAGGTTGTGCTCAGGTTCAGAACGTTAATGCCTCGCTTCAGGCTCTGATGGCACAGCGTGCAAACCACTCGGGTCTTGTCGTCAGCACATTGTTTGAAGAAGTGCCATGCCAGGGAACTCCTTGAAGCTGCCTTTGGGGTGCTCGGTCCCAGATGGCGGCGGTCAGTAGCAGGCGGAGTCTCTTGGCGGCGGGTGTTCTGCTTTTGCCCACTGCTCCCTCTTTTGCTACGCTGTTGGCTCGGTCTCACCACTGCCTCTTCCTCCGAACTGTGAAAGTCAGTGGCACGACCTTCATTCCATGTGGGGTCTAGGACCTCATCGTCCCCTGCATCGTCTTCCACCCAGTCTTGATCCCTGACCTCCTGTTCAGTCTGCACACTGCAGAAAGACGCAGCAGTTGGCACCTGTGTTTCGTCATCATCAGAGACATGCTGAGGTGGTATTCCCATGTCCTCATCATCAGGAAACATAAGTGGTTGTGCGTCAGTGCATTCTATGTCTTTCACCGCTGGGGAAGGGCTAGGTGGATGCCCTTGGGAAACCCTGCCAGCGGAGTCTTCAAACAGCATAAGAGACTGCTGCATAACTTGAGGCTGAGACAGTTTCCCTGGTATGCATGGGGGTGATGTGACAGACTGATGGGGTTGGTTTTCAGGCGCCATCTGTGCGCTTTCTGCAGAAGACTGGGTGGGAGATAATGTGAACGTGCTGGATCCACTGTCGGCCACCCAATTGACTAATGCCTGTACCTGCTCAGGCCTTACCATCCTTAGAACGGCATTGGGCCCCACCATATATCGCTGTAAATTCTGGCGGCTACTGGGACCTGAGGTAGTTGGTACACTAGGACGTGTGGATGTGGCAGAACGGCCACGTCCTCTCCCAGCACCAGAGGGTCCACTAACACCACCACGACCATGTCCACGTCCGCGTCCCTTACTAGATGTTTTTCTCATTGTTATGGTTCACCACAACAACAAATATATTATTTGGCCCAATGTATTGTATTCAAATTCAGCGGGATATAAATTTGAGGCCTAGTATTTAGGCGCTGGGTGACCGGTATGGATTTAGTGACAGAATTAGACTTGGAAATGCACAGAAGCGTGTGTGTGAAGTTATTCTGAATGACCCTATGTGCACCTTCAATATGATCTACCCTTTTAGGGATAGATTTCAAATAGCTCTGATATAGCAGAAACGACTAAATTATGAAATTGCTAAATTGGGAATTGTATTTCAACCCAGAACAAAAAATGTGCTTTGACGGACACTAAATAACTTTCCCAGCCACAACAGGACAGCGGTAACGAGAGATTTAGCGGGATATAAATTTGAGGCCTAGTATTTAGGCGCTGGGTGACAGGTATGGGTTTAGTGACAGAATTAGATTTGGAAATGCACAGTAGCGGGTGTGTGAAGTTATTCTGAATGACCCTATGTGCACCTTGAATATTATATACCCTTTTAGGGATAGATTTCAAATAGCTCTGATATAGCAGAAACCACTAAATTATGAAATTGCTAAATTGGGAATTGTATTTCAACCCAGAACAAGAAATGTGCTTGAACGGACACTAAATAACTCGCCCAGCTACAGCACTAGGGACAGATTTAGCGGGATATAAATTTGAGGCCTAGTATTTAGGCGCTGCGTGACAGGTATGGGTTTAGTGCCAGAATTAGACTTGGAAATACACAGTAGCGGGTGTGTGTGAAGTTATTCTGAATGACCCAATGTGCACCTTGAATATTATATACCCTTTTAGGGATAGATTTCAAATAGCTCTGATATAGCAGAAACCACTAAATTATGAAATTGCTAAATTGGGAATTGTATTTCAACCCAGAACAAGAAATGTGCTTGAACGGACACTAAATAACTCGCCCAGCTACAGCACTAGGGACAGATTTAGCTGGATATAAATTTGAGGCCTAGTATTTAGGCGCTGGGTGACAGGTATGGGTTTAGTGCCAGAATTAGACTTGGAAATACACAGTAGCGGGTGTGTGTGAAGTTATTCTGAATGACCCAATGTGCACCTTGAATATTATATACCCTTTTAGGGATAGATTTCAAATAGCTCTGATATAGCAGAAACCACTAAATTATGAAATTGCTAAATTGGGAATTGTATTTCAACCCAGAACAAGAAATGTGCTTGAACGGACACTAAATAACTCGCCCAGCTACAGCACTAGGGACAGATTTAGCGGGATATAAATTTGAGGCCTAGTATTTAGGCGCTGGGTGACAGGTATGGGTTTAGTGCCAGAATTAGACTTGGAAATACACAGTAGCGGGTGTGTGTGAAGTTATTCTGAATGACCCAATGTGCACCTTGAATATTATATACCCTTTTAGGGATAGATTTCAAATAGCTCTGATATAGCAGAAACCACTAAATTATGAAATTGCTAAATTGGGAATTGTATTTCAACCCAGAACAAGAAATGTGCTTGAACGGACACTAAATAACTCGCCCAGCTACAGCACTAGGGACAGATTTAGCGGGATATAAATTTGAGGCCTAGTATTTAGGCGCTGGGTGACAGGTATGGGTTTAGTGCCAGAATTAGACTTGGAAATACACAGTAGCGGGTGTGTGTGAAGTTATTCTGAATGACCCAATGTGCACCTTGAATATTATATACCCTTTTAGGGATAGATTTCAAATAGCTCTGATATAGCAGAAACCACTAAATTATGAAATTGCTAAATTGGGAATTGTATTTCAACCCAGAACAAGAAATGTGCTTGAACGGACACTAAATAACTCGCCCAGCTACAGCACTAGGGACAGATTTAGCGGGATATAAATTTGAGGCCTAGTATTTAGGCGCTGGGTGACAGGTATGGGTTTAGTGCCAGAATTAGACTTGGAAATACACAGTAGCGGGTGTGTGTGAAGTTATTCTGAATGACCCAATGTGCACCTTGAATATTATATACCCTTTTAGGGATAGATTTCAAATAGCTCTGATATAGCAGAAACCACTAAATTATGAAATTGCTAAATTGGGAATTGTATTTCAACCCAGAACAAGAAATGTGCTTGAACGGACACTAAATAACTCGCCCAGCTACAGCACTAAGGACAGATTTAGCGGGATATAAATTTGAGGCCTAGTATTTAGGCGCTGGGTGACAGGTATGGGTTTAGTGCCAGAATTAGACTTGGAAATACACAGTAGCGGGTGTGTGTGAAGTTATTCTGAATGACCCAATGTGCACCTTGAATATTATATACCCTTTTAGGGATAGATTTCAAATAGCTCTGATATAGCAGAAACCACTAAATTATGAAATTGCTAAATTGGGAATTGTATTTCAACCCAGAACAAGAAATGTGCTTGAACGGACACTAAATAACTCGCCCAGCTACAGCACTAAGGACAGATTTAGCGGGATATAAATTTGAGGCCTAGTATTTAGGCGCTGGGTGACAGGTATGGGTTTAGTGCCAGAATTAGACTTGGAAATACACAGTAGCGGGTGTGTGTGAAGTTATTCTGAATGACCCAATGTGCACCTTGAATATTATATACCCTTTTAGGGATAGATTTCAAATAGCTCTGATATAGCAGAAACCACTAAATTATGAAATTGCTAAATTGGGAATTGTATTTCAACCCAGAACAAGAAATGTGCTTGAACGGACACTAAATAACTCGCCCAGCTACAGCACTAAGGACAGATTTAGCGGGATATAAATTTGAGGCCTAGTATTTAGGCGCTGGGTGACAGGTATGGGTTTAGTGCCAGAATTAGACTTGGAAATACACAGTAGCGGGTGTGTGTGAAGTTATTCTGAATGACCCAATGTGCACCTTGAATATTATATACCCTTTTAGGGATAGATTTCAAATAGCTCTGATATAGCAGAAACCACTAAATTATGAAATTGCTAAATTGGGAATTGTATTTCAACCCAGAACAAGAAATGTGCTTGAACGGACACTAAATAACTCGCCCAGCTACAGCACTAGGGACAGATTTAGCTGGATATAAATTTGAGGCCTAGTATTTAGGCGCTGGGTGACAGGTATGGGTTTAGTGCCAGAATTAGACTTGGAAATACACAGTAGCGGGTGTGTGTGAAGTTATTCTGAATGACCCAATGTGCACCTTGAATATTATATACCCTTTTAGGGATAGATTTCAAATAGCTCTGATATAGCAGAAACCACTAAATTATGAAATTGCTAAATTGGGAATTGTATTTCAACCCAGAACAAGAAATGTGCTTGAACGGACACTAAATAACTCGCCCAGCTACAGCACTAAGGACAGATTTAGCGGGATATAAATTTGAGGCCTAGTATTTAGGCGCTGGGTGACCGGTATGGATTTAGTGACAGAATTAGACTGGGATATGGCCAAAAAATAAACAGACTATTGCTGGTTAAATGCACTTGGTGTGACAGCTTCACCCTGATGTAGGCTTTAGCCAAAAAACAACCACACCATTGAGGGTTAAATGCACTTGGTGACAGGCGCAGCTTGCCCCTGATTTAGTATATGGCCAAAAAATGAACAGACTATTGCTGGTTAAATGCACTTGGTGTGACAGCTTCACCCTGATGTAGGCTTTAGCCAAAAAACAACCACACCATTGAGGGTTAAATGCACTTGGTGATGGGCGCAGCTTGCCCCTGATTTTGTATATGGCCAAAAAATGAACAGACTATTGCTGGTTAAATGCACTTGGTGTGACAGCTTCACCCTGATGTAGGCTTTAGCCAAAAAACAACCACACCATTGAGGGTTAAATGCACTTGGTCGCAGCTTGTGCTGGCGCACCACAAGACACAAAATGGCCGCCGATCACCCCAGAAAAATGTGACTGACAAACGGTCTGGGCAGCCTAAAAACAGTGAGCAATTGAGGATCAGCAGCTCAATGATCCACAGCTGCAGATCGATCAGTTAATCAAGTCCTTTGGAGGAGTTAATCTGCCTAATCTCGCCCTACTGTCGCAGCCGCAACCTCTCCCTACGCTAATCAGAGCAGAGTGACGGGCGGCGCTATGTGACTCCAGCTTAAATAGAGGCTGGGTCACATGGTGCTCTGGCCAATCACAGCCATGCCAATAGTAGGCATGGCTGTGATGGCCTCTTGGGGCAAGTAGTATGACGCTTGTTGATTGGCTGCTTTGCAGCCTTTCAAAAAGCGCCAAGAAAGCGTCACAAAAGCGCGAAGAAAGCGACGAACACCGAACCCGAACCCGGACTTTTACGAAAATGTCCGGGTTCGGGTCCGTGTCACGGACACCCCAAAATTCGGTACGAACCCGAACTATACAGTTCGAGTTCGCTCATCCCTAGTGCCTGACCAATTAACCTCTGAGAAAATGACACCCCAGACACTATTTAATAATATGAGAATAAGAAAACATTTTGGACATGAGTAATGAAACAAACAGCAGGCCTAACTTTATTTAATATTACCTGACATTCTCTTGAACTGAATGACTAAACGACAACCAATCCCCTCATGCGGCTGCATAATAAGCCCATATTCTAGGTGCCACAGAGCTACGGATACTATCAGCTACTAATCCTGCAGCAGGTCCCATAAGTGTGAAGGACAAGTGGTCCCTACTTGCACTGCTGATGGAACCAACTCCCGAAATCTCCTCCACTGGAAACGAGACAAAGAGTCAGCTATATAATTTTTTCTACCAGGAATGTGCTTTGCTTTCAACCAAATGTTAAATACATACAGCACAACACCAAATGTCCCAAACAAACCGTCCTCTTACATTTAGAAGACAGTGTATTGATGGCAAAAACTACACCTTTATTATCTGTGAAAAGACAAATTCTCTTATTTTTAAAAAACAAACCCCAAACTACTATTGCAACTAAAATTGGGAATAGTTCTAAGAGCACAATATTAGCTATAAATTTCTTCTCTACCCCAAAATCTGGCCAACTTCCTGCAGACCATTTGTTATTCCAGAAGGCACCAAAACCAAAGCTCGCTGCTACGTCAGTAAATAATTTGAACAAATCTGAATTCTGAAATTCTTCCTGCCAACAACTCCTACCTTTAAACTTACTTAGGAATTCCTCTTTAATGCTTGGTGTTAAATGAAAGCCTAGAGGCAATAATTCACAAGACAACGCCTCTTTAACACAGGCTTCAGAAAACACCAAAACTCTTATCCAGTACAGGAATAGTTTGACTCTAAATTGTCGCCTTGGGCTGATTAAGCCAGACCCCAAAAGGCGATGTAATATTCCCTTTCTGAATAAAATCTGAAAAAAGGGAATATAAGCCAGAAACAATTTTTCTATTGGAAAGTAGATTAGACATGGACTGAACATTGATTCTCTTAACACTAGATGGTGCCTCCTTACCAGGATCAAAGGAATGAAGATTCTTTGCCTCCAGCTTCCGAGGATCTTCACTCTGGACTTCAGGTAAGATTGCTGGGAAAAAAGGCAGGATACAGGAACCCTGGCTGCTGCCTGGAACATTGTAGATCCACTGTGGGTCTTTAAATGCGCTTGGCTCCACACCCTGCTGCCTCTTCCTTGGATATAATCAGCATTGCTAGTCCCCAGTGTCAGACTGGGGTACCTAGGGACCACCAGTAAAATTTATTTTGGGGGCCCACCGTACGGATGCATTCAAATAAAATAAATAATCTAACATTTTTTTTATATGAACATAAGTTGGTTGATGTGCTGTACATTGAATATATGTATGTAGTGTACTAAATCTACTGTGTTATGTGCCACTTGTGCAGGGGATTGGAGACTAGGGGCCCACCTTGCTCGGGGGCCCACCGGGGGATTCCCCTGTGGGCCAGTCCGAGCCTGCTAGTCCCAGTTGAAAGGCGCCGCTGCCCTGCATCAACAGTTGTCTTCTCACTCCTCTGCCGTTGCCGCCTCTCCACCGCTGACTCCCTGGATCTGTCCCTCCTTCTTATGGCCTCAGAGGGCTGAGTATAGGCACGCCATGCCCTGCAAGCTCTTTTGCTAGGCAGCGCCTCTAACTCCACCCCTGACAGCCTGCTGCTTTCCTGCACTGCTCCCTGTCACTACTCCGCCGGCTCTCCAAGCTTCGGTTCCTCCGTCGCTTCAGCCACATCTTCAGGCTGGGCAAGGTAATTCCACAGCTACTCCTCACCATCGGCAGACTACGCTTGCAGAATCATCTGCCGCAGAAGGTCCTCCATCCCTGCGCTGGTCCTGATCTTCTTTAACTGCCAGGTACTAATGGCGATATCCCTTCTTTTAAATCCCTAGGTTTCCCGCCGCCAGAGGATCCAGCCAATCAGCTGAGAAGAATTCTCCCGCCTTAAGACACCGGAACTAATGAACAGCTGGAACATCAGGAACAGTCACTGGGCAGAAGAACCGAGACTGTTTAGAACTGGATTAACCTCAGGTAAGACCTGTGAACACAAAACACAAAGGGGGGAGGGAGAACACAAAAAACACCTAACAGCCAAAACATTAAAACCACTCAAAAACCCACACATAAGTCTAGTGACTGTGTCCCCATGAGTTCCCCAAGCTAAATGCTCTGGGGGGTCCCTATACATTCTATTAAAGGAAACTCCACTGAAAGCATAATTCCACAAGTTAATGTGCACTATGTGAATATCAGCAGAATGTGCCTTGGGTGCATTGCAAGTCAAAATTCCATGGATGCTCGGGATGAAAACCACACATTTACATAAAAAGCTGCTTCCTGCATATGATAAAGGTCTACTACGAGCCGCTCGCTGACCCTTCTTTGAGTGGAGGCTGTGGCATGCATGGGGGACATTAATATTTATTGTTTTAAAATAGTTTATCGTTTTTTCACAAAGTTTAACAGAAAAACAAATAAGCTTCCATGGATAGGCTACTTTGCATGCAGGACTTTCGTCTCCACTCAAAAATCATATTCTGAGTGGACACCGAACTGACCCCATTATAGTCTATGGGGTCTTTAGGCTCTGTACGCTCAGTTAGGTCTCAGTTATCTGCAGAATCCGTCCTTTTTGTTCTCCTGCTCCTCAACGGAGCCGGAGAACGGAAAGGATGTGAACAAGGCCTTAGGTGTTGCATATTGTCCGTGTATATTTGATGCACTTGAGACTCCCGATCATCCCAAAAAGGCACAGTTCCGAAGAGGTGGGGATGTGACTCCTGCAAATCTCCGATAGTCTTGCAAACCTTCTGATAATAAGGAGTTATCTTAGGGCAGTCCCACCAAATGTGGCCATGAGCGCCTGTTTCAGATCTACATCTCCAACACTCAGGTCTACAGTCTGGAAACATACGGTTGAGACGTTGAGGTGTATCATACCATTGTGTTAATACCTTGTAGCTATTTTCTTGCAACTCAACATACCTGGACACCTTGGAAGGGGCTATCAGAGCATATTGCAGTTCTTTTGGGGAGAATTTAATGTTTAATTCTGATTCCCAGTGCGTAATATAAGGGTATGAATCAAGACATATTAGGGCAATTAAAAGGTTGTATAATTTGGATATTTTTTCTTTTGGTTCTTTGGTTTGGAGGGCTAATTTTTCGAATGTTGAGTGCTCCTGTGGACTGGCGAAATTCATTATTTTTTTATAGAATGAATAAAGTGCGCTATGTGGAAGGTCGATAGACTAATCAGCTAGGAATGTCCTCGCAGGTCAACATAACAAAGGAATGTCGTTGTCAGAGCATAAAGCTAAAACAGGGGTCGAGAGTTTTTTTGCCCTTTCAGGTAAAGTCTCTCGGAAGTGGGTATCAGAGTTAAAAAACACATCTCTGACTTGTAAGTGTGGGATAGTTTGAAGTTAAATAAGCTAAACATTTATAGTTTCTCTATGTGCTCCACGTATATGTAGTAATAGAGCTATGTGTGTGCAGTATTTTACTTGTTTGAGAGTGATCTAAAAAAAAAGCAGAGAATGCAATGGGACAATACTATTTAGCCTACACTACAGACACAGCATTGTTCAGCAACCTCACTGTGTGGGTACTATGTGGTTCTACTGTAATGTCTTCTGTGAGCACAACACTTTGGAGTAATAAGCGTCATTGTAAAGTAGAGCTACACAGCATATTATGTAGATATTACAGAAGCACACCTTTTCTGTCTTCATACACATTCACACAATGTGCAGTCTGACATTCAGCATGAACCATTCCGGTCTTCCAAATAAGAGGACTGTTTTCTGTAGTCTAACTTGTTTATTGGTCAACACAGGATTGTGAATTGGTAAAACTACAAGAATACAAATGGCTTGTATAAGTAAAACATATATAGGGTGGGCCATTTATATGGATACACCTTTAATAAAATGGGAATGGTTGGTGATATTAACTTCCTGTTTGGGGGACATTAGTATATGTGAGGGGGGGAAACTTTTCAAGATGGGTGGTGACCACGGCGGCTATTTTGAAGCAACACCGATAGCAACACCGCAGGAGAAATGCTAGCACAGGCTTCCAGTATCCGTAGTTTCAGGTCCTGCACATCTCGGATCTTCACAGCATATGCAGCACCTGAAACTACGGATACTGGAAGCCTGTGCTAGCATTTCTCCTGCGGTGTTGCGATCAGTGTGTGAAGAGTGGGAGAAGAGGGTTGCATTGACAATCCAACACAATGGGCAGCACATTGAACACATTTTATAAGTGGTCAAAGACTTGTAAATAACTCATGAAAGAATAAAGGTACGTTAAAACCAAGCACACCATTGTTTTTCTTGTGAAATTCCCAATAAGTTTGATGTGTCACATAACCCTCTTCCTATTGAAACAAAAGTTGGATTCAAAATGGCCGCCATGGTCACCACCAATCTTGAAAAGTTCCCCCCCTCACATATACTAATGTGCCACAAACAGGAAGTTAATATCACCAACCATTCCCATTTTATTAAGGTGCCTGTGAAGCCATTTTTATGCAACGCAATGATGGCTGCACGCGTTTCTTTGCAGGTCACTATGGTTAACAATGGAAGAACAATGATTTCAAGCATCACCCTCCTTTTAACAGGTCAAGTCTGCCATTTTAACCAAATCAGCCTGACATAATGATCTCCAGCCTTGTGCTCGTCAACATTCTCACCTGAGTTAACAAGACGATTACTGAAATGATCTCAGCAGGTCCTTTAATGACAGCAATGAAATGCAGTGGAAAGTTTTTTTGGGGATTAAGTTAATTTTAATGGCAAAGAAGGACTATGCAAATCATCTGATCACTCTTCATAACATTCTGGAGTATATGCAAATTGCTATTATAAAAACTTAAGCAGCAACTTTTCCAATTTCCAATATATATGCAATTCTCTAAACTTTTGGCCACGACTGTAGAGTAGATATTTCAGGTCGAATTTCTTCATCGGCATCTGGGTCTACCAATTTGAATGTGTCGGATGCGATATTGCAAGACGTTGAACGGTGCAGAAATGAAAGACCCGTAAACCATGTTGTGTCTTTAAGGTCGCTTGGTGCAACGGATCTAGTCTCATGGTCCACAGGATTATGCTGTGTGGGCAAGTAGTGCCACTGTTTAGGACAAGTGGATCTCCTGATCCTTAGCACCCAATTGCAGACATAGACGTAGAAATTTTTTTTTTTTTTCTTGCAGATATATCCTAGGACTACTTTGCTATCCATAAAAAACTCAACATCCTCGATTTCCAGGTTCATTCCTGATGTTATAAGTTCAGCCAACTACACTGCAAGCACAGTGGCGCCAGTTTGGTCTGGCTCATGACAAATCCTATATGGCATTGTTCTTGACATCAATAGTCTGTAGGTAAAGTCAGGTCCATAAATATTGGGACATCGACACAATTCTAACATTTTGGCACTATACACCACCACAAGGGATTTGAAATTAAACAAACAAGATGTGCTTTAACTGCAGACTGTCAGCTTTAATTTCAGGGTATTTACATCCAAATCAGGTGCACGGTGTTGGAATTACAACAGCTTGCATATGTGCCTCCTACTTGTTAAGGGACTAAAAGGAATGGGACAATTGGCTTCTCAGCTGTTCCATGGCCAGGTGTGTGTTATTCTCTCATTATCTCAATTACAATGAGCAGATAAAAGGTCCAGAGTTCAATTTAAGTGTGCTATTTGCATTCGGAATCTGTTGCTGTCAACTCTCAAGATAAGATCCAAAGAGCTGTCACTATCAGTGAAGCAGGCCATCATTAGGCTGCAAAATCTAAACAAACCCATCAGAGAGATAGCAAAAACATTAGGCGTGGCCAAAACAACTGTTTGGAACATTCTTAAAAAGAAGGAACGCACCGGTCAGCTCAGTAACATCAAAAGACCACAGAAAACAACATTGCTTACCGGTAATTGTTTTTCTCGATACCCATGACAGCACCCCATGCGACCAGGGACCTCCCATCCGGGACAGGAAACCTGAGAAGATAAAAGGTTCACACCCCCACCAAGCACCAGTGATAGTAATAAACAGTACTCCGGAGGTGAATACACAAGAGAGAGAGAAAGAAAAAGAGAGAAAAAGAGAAGAAAAAAAAGAGAGAAAAAAAAGAGAGAGAAAAAAGAGAGAGAAAAGAGAGAGAGAAAAGAGAGAGAGAGAGAGAGAGAGAGAGAGAGAGGTTTTCTTCCAACCTCCAGGCCGAGGTAGACTCCAAATAAGCAAGCAAACATCTTTTGACGTCCAGGCAATGATACTCCCTTTCTAAATCATTAGAGGGATTTGGGCAAAAGGATGGAAGGACAACATCCTGACTTCTGTGAAAGTCCGTAACCACCTTTGGCTGGAAGGACGGGAGAGGCCTAATAATAACTTTGTCATCTAAGATCTGGGTATAAGGAGGAAATGCCGAGAAGGCTTGAATCTCTGAAATCCTCCTAGCTGAAGTAATGGCCAGTAAAAAGGACATCTTAAAGGAGAGCATATCTATGGGTATGTCTGACAGGGGCTCAAAAGGTTTTTGTGACAGGGCCGTCAAGACCGTGTTTAGGTCCCAAGGAGGGGACAAAGGTCTTATCGAAGGGCGGATCCTGGAGGCTGCTGACAGAAACCTTTTAACCCAAGGATGAAGGGCCAGCTGAGTATCAAAAAAGTAACTTAAAGCTGCCACATGTACTCTTAGGGTGGAAGCCCTAAGCCCCTTATCCAGGCCAGCTTGTAAAAAGTCTAGGACCCTAGAGACATTTGGAGGAGAGAAGGGGTCAGGATTGATCCCTAAAAAGGAGGAGAAGACCTCCCAGATCTTATTATATTTCCTAGCTGTGGTAGCTTTTCTACTTCCCAGAATGGTGGACACTACTGATTGGGACAGACCCCGACCTAACCAAATCTCCCTCTCAGTCTCAACACTGCCAGGTGCAAGATTTTTGGATTGGGATGCAGGATCAGGCCTTGATATAATAGATCCTCCCGGAGAGGTAGAATCCAAGGGGGGGCTATCGTTAGGTCTAGGAATCAGGACCTTTTCGGGCCACACTGGGGCAACTAAGGTAATTGTCGCTTTCTCCCTCTGGACTTTCTTCAGGACCTGCGGAATAAGGGAAAAAGGAGGGAAGGCGTAACCCTCCTCCTGAGACCAGTTCTGTGCGAATCCGTCTAAAGCTGTTGGATCGTCCAGACGATTTAGGGAGAAGAATCTTTCCACTTTCCTGTTCTTCCTGGAGGCAAATAGGTCGACTGTGGGGAGGCCGAATTTTTGCGTTAACTGGGAGAAAACCTCTGGGTTCAGGCACCAGTCTCCCTGTTTTAGCTGGGTGCGACTCAGAAAATCGGCTACTATGTTCTCTTTCCCCTTTATGTGGACTGCTGACAGGGATAGATGTTTCTGTTCTGCTAGCTGAAAGATCTGGTGACAGTGTTGCCAGAGAAGGTACTCTTGTTCCGCCTTGATGGTTGATGTATGCCACTGTTGTCAAATTGTCCGAGTATAGAATTATCTTCCTGAAGGATATGTCCGGAACTATCGCTTTTAATGCCATTTCTACTGCTTTTAGTTCTTTGAAGTTCGAGGTGGCTCTTCTGGTATTCAAATCCCACCTCCCTTGCCAACCTTTGTTCTCCGAGTGAGCCCCCCATCCCCACGGGCTGGCATCCGTCATTATTACTATTGGATCCTGAAAAGACCATGGTACTCCTGCTGAGAGATTCTCTGCCACAGTCCACCAAAGAAGAGACACTCTCGCCTCTGCGGATAAGTGGAAAAGCCGGTCTAACGACTGTTTGCAGCCGTCCCTTTGGTGCAGAATGCATGACTGTAGCTTCCTTGTGTGGGCCTGCGCATATAGGACCGCTGGAAAAGTTGCTGTCAGGTGGCCCAGTACTGCCATTGCCCTTCTGAACAAGCAGAGGTAGGATCTGAAAAGATCCTAAACATGCTCCCTGATGGAGAATATCTTGGCGGACAAGAGGAAGGTCTTCTCTACTCGGGAGTCTAAAAGGATGCCTAAAAATACACAAGTCTGAGATGGTGTCAGGCAAGACTTTTCCCAATTTATTTTCCAGCCCAGGCTCTTTAACAGGGCGCAGGAAACCCCGATGTTTTGAATCAATCCTTCTTTGGTCTGGGAAATAAACAGGAAGTCATCTAAATATGGCAGCAACGGAACCCCTGACAATCTTAGGAAGGAGGCCATCTCCGCAATCACTTTTGTGAAGATTCTGGGGGCTTGTGAAACCCCAAAGGGCAGGGCTCTGTATTGCAGGTGTAGACATTCTCCCTGAACCCAGACTGCTGTCCTCAAATATTTTTGGGAGGACACATGAATTGGCACGTGGTAGTACGCATCCTCTAAGTCCAGAGTCGCCATCCAGCAATTCTTTGATAGGAGATCTATGGCTGATCTTATGGTCTCCATGTGAAACTTTGTGAATTGGTAAAACTACAAGAATACAAATGGCTTGTGTAAGTAAAGCACATAGAATAGCATGTACAGTAATACATTGACAGAGAAAGCATATGTCCAAAATGGCTGCCTATACATAGATTGCATGGCTAGCTAACAGAAATAACTCGCTGATTGACACTTATACCTAGCTGAAGAGCTCTGCATAACATACTGTCCCTGAAACAAAGGTGGATGTCACTCACCAGATATACTTGCACAAAGATGGTGGAGTTTAAGAAGAACTGCATGGAACAGCTCTGCTGATGTCCTGTAGTCTGTATATACACTGAAGACTGGGGCTTCTCCTTCCCAGAATGCCTTGCACTACCCACAATGCCTAGCACCTCCCACAAAGCAATAATCTTTATTAACAAGAAAACAAGGTGCAATACATTTTTAGCACCGCTAGATGGTGCTGTTACCTAACTAATAACTATAGGAACACAAAAATTGCAGCAGAATGAATTAGAAATTAAATAGACATGAACTGAAATTAATCTCCCTCTGCTGGAGGCAGAACACCACCTTTTAGTGTAGTATTAATACTGTGATACAGCGCACAAATATTGCTGTAAGATGGTGAAATGATACTGTCCAATCAATAAAGTAGGCAATATAACTGCACCCTCTGTACCAGTAGGCTCACAGTTAAAAGCATCATATGGCCAGTAGCAAGTGAGTGGCCTTGTTCAAGAACAGAGGTTGCACACCCTTAAAGGCGTTCTCCGAGAATAAAAAAAATAAAAGTATATTCCCAAATAACTTTCATTAATTAACTTAGCTTGTTTTGTCTGGGGAGCAATCATTAGGAGTAATAAAATGGCCGCCATTAGTACACACAAAACCTGGCCTAATCACACAGCAGGACACGTTACTTCACAACATTGAGATGAAGAGCCGCCTCATCCACCTCACCTACTTGTCAGGGATTATGGTTCTGAATGCAGCTGATAAGATCTTGAGCTGAATCTCTGTAGGAATAGAGTTCATGAGGAGACCTGAAGTAATGAGAGGACAGACAGGACAGACTGTGGTAATGTGGGGCTGTGGTAATGGAGACTGCATACAAGTTCTGCTGCTCATTAGCCACATGTCTACCCTCCCATCATGTCTCCTCATCATCTCCATGCCCACAGAGATTCATTTGAAGATCATATTAAACTGTATTCAGGATTATGATCCCTGACAAATAGGAGAAGAAGATGAGGCAGGTCTTCAGCTCAATGTTGTGAAGTAATGTGTCCATTTGTATGATTAGGAAATGTTTTGTGTGTACTAAAATGTCAGCAGACATTTTATTTCCCCAGATGATTGCTCACTAGATAAAACAAGACATTATACCTAATGAAAGGTAATTGGGAATTTATTTCAAATAAAGTAATATTTAAGTATTTTTTTATTTTCTTAATTTACAGTGAACCCTTTTAAGGTCAGCACTGATAGCATCATACCCCAGCAACTACATAATACCAAAATAAGACTTAAAGATTAACCCTCAAAGAACCTCAAAAATATATTTTGGGACACATTTGGGACCTTCAGCTCTGCATCTGTGCATTTTTGACATGACAAAACATATTGACTATAGAACAAATTGTCTAAGAATATTCTTGTTTTAAAAAAGGAAACACTTCCACCTAGTGGCTATTTGCCTTATTGCACAAATATTCTGGGTTTACTTTTATGTAAATACATTTTCTATCTTTTGACAAGTTTGCAAACAAACAATAGTTATTCTATAATAGTAATACAGTATGTCATAAAGCATGGTAAGGAGAAACCCCCCTGCAGAACTCACTACATCCACATATTAGTCACTGTCTCATTCTTCAAACTTTCCAAGGACACTTTAAAGTGGTTTTCTATGGATAGGTCATCAGTATCTGATCAGTAGTGGTCTAACACCCAGGACCCCTGCTGGTTCCCTCTCATATATAAAGGCAGTATATTACAGGACAGGTCCACTCTCCTATGTAAGGGCAGTATATTACGGGACTGATCCACTGTCATACGTAAGGGCAGTATTTTACAGGACAGGTCCTCTCTCTTATGTAAGGGCAGTATTTGACAGGACAGGTCCTCTCTCCTATATAAGGGCAGTATACAGGGGCATAGCTAAAGGATCATGGGCCCTGGTGCAAGAGTTCAGCTTGCCCCCCCCCCCCCCACACACACACACACACACACACACTTTCACTCGGCGTTCGTGCACCTAGCTTTTTTGCTTTTCTGCTACCTGTGGCAAAAACTGAAATGGCCCCCCTCCATGCCAAATTTTCAACCTAACCGTTTCCCTACAGTCCTACTGTTAAAGGGGTTGTCTTTTTACTACTGATGACCTGTCCTCAGGATAGATCATCAATATCAGATCGGCCGGTGTCCTCCAGCACCCCCGACAATCAGCTGTTTGAAGAGAGGGCAGCACTCATATGAGAGCTGCTTCCTCTGCTCTGTTCACCTGCTCGCCATAGCATTTGTAGTGATGAACAGGTAAACAGAGCAGAGCAGGCAGCGCTTGAGCGAAAAATAAAATAAACTGACAACCCCTCTAAAGACATACTTGGAAAACATGACATACAGCGCTAGAGCCCTCCAGAGCCCCATTAGACCTCCAGACCACCATTAGACCTCCAGACCCCCCATATCTGATCCCCAGTCAGACCTCCAGACCCCCCCATTAGACCACTCCAGACCCCCCAGTCAGACCTCCAGACCCCCCATTAGGCCACTCCAGACCCCCAGTCAGACCTTCAGACCCCCAGACCCTCTATTAGACCACTCCAGACCCCCAGTGAGACCTCTCCAGACCGCCAGTCAGTCCACTCCAGACCCCCCAGTCAGACCTCCAGATGCACTGCATCTGGCTTAGGGGCCCAGTCACATCTACGAATGCTGCGACCCCTATAGGTACGCCAGTGGCAATATATTACAGGGCAGGTCCTCTCACCTATATAAGGGCAGTATATTACAGGACTGGTCCATTCTCCTATATTAGGACAGTATATTACAATACTGGTCCACTCTCCTATATAAGGGCAGTATATTACAGAACAGGCCCTCTCTCCTATATTTGTCACGAGGGTATACCCGGGGTCAGGAAGTCGCAGCGGTTGGCTGCACGCTCTATTTAAGATAGGGCTGTTTTCCTTATGGTAGCTTTCTGGGTTTGCTTTGCAAACCCTTTTGGCTCACTCAGGGATCCGTAGTTCCTTCTCCTCAGCTGTTCCTTGTCCAGCACTCCCAAACCTCCTTATATTCCTCTCTCACACTTCTCTGGTTGCCAGAGATAGAGCTTCCTGCCTGGACATCTATCCTGACCCACTGGAGCTGTGTTGCTGCGTTCTCTGACTGTTGATTCAGAACGCTACCCTCCGGATCCCTGTTGGACCTTTGTGGACTGCTGTGGTCGCCCACCTGGGTGTTTGTGTTTGTCTGTGTTTGTCTGTCCTCTCCCTGGTGTTTCCCTCTTAGTGCAGTGGTGCGGACTAGCGATCCCACCGGCCCGTTCACTATCTAGGGCTCATTTCAGGGAAAGCCAGGGTTTAGGCACGTGATCGGCGTACGGGTGAGGAACCCGTCTAGGGACGTCAGGGCAGTCAGGTGCCAGCCGCAAGGTGAGTTAGGGGTCACCACCTCTCCCTCTCCCTTGGGCAGGGCTTTCCCTGTTTTCCTCCCTGTGTGTGACGTCGGTCATTACAATATTACAGGACAGGCCCTCTCTCCTATATAAGGGCAGTATATTATAGGACTTGTCCACTGTCATATAAAGACAGTATATTACAAGATAGATCCACTCTCCTGTATAAGACTAGTATATTACAGGATTGGTTCACTATCATATATACAGGCAATATATTACAGGACTAGTCCTCTCTCCTATACAGTATATTACAGAACAGGTTCTCTTTCCTTTATAAGGGCAGAATGTGACAGGACAGGTCCTCTCTGCTATGCAGTATATTACAGGACAGGTCCTCTCTCCATTATGAGGACAGTATATTACAGGGCAGGTCCATTATCCTATATATGGACAGTATATTACAGGACTGATCCACTGTCATACATAAGGGCAGCATTTAACTGATGCGCCCACTCTCTTATGTAAGGGCAGTATATTATAGGACTGGTCCACTCTCCTGTATAAGGACAATATATTACAGGACAGATCCACTCTCCTATATAAGGGAAGTATGTTACAGGACAGGTCCTGCCTCCTATATAAGGGCAGTATATTACAGCATATATAATAGGACAGGTCTACTTTCCCCTTTAAGGGAAGTATATTACAGGACTGGTCCTCTCTCCTATATAAGGGCAGTATATTACTAGTGTTAGGCGCGAATATTCTAATCACGAATATTAGTCGCGAATATCGACACTTTGAGAATTGAGAATATTTCAAATATATATATTCATAATTTTGGATATTCTAGACTTTTATTCATCAGTAACCTCCCTATATTCGATATAGTGCTATATATTAGTTTTTTTAGAATATCCGTCATTGTTTTCCATCTGAAGTCATGATTCCTCCCTGCTTAAATTGCTTGACAAGCAACTTAAGCAGGGAGGAATCATAACTTCAGATGGAAAAAAATTACTAATATTCTAAAAACGAAAATATAGCACTATATTCTATAGTGCTATATATTCGTTTTTGACCCACACCTGTAGTGATCACGTAATATTCGCATATTACGCGATCATTACCTTGCCGATTTTGCGAGTAAAAAAAAGATGAATATTCGAAAAACATATATATAGCACTATATTTCAAATATTCGAGAATTCTCGAAGTTGTGATGTTTGCAAAAAATATTCGTCATTCGAATATTCACGCTCAACACTACCCAGCAGCCCTTGTATGCAGTATTTTACAGATCTGAGAGAGACAGCAGTGTTTTTGCTGTGTTCTCTGCTTTGCTGTGTCATTACATTAGATTAGTTAGATAGCTTATATACAGTTGCAAGAAAAAGTATGTGAACCCTTTGGAATGATATGGATTTCTGCACAAATTGGTCATAAAATGTGATCTGATCTTCATCTAACTCACAACAATAGACAATCACAGTCTGCGTAAACTAATAACACACAAAGAATTAAATGTTACCATGTTTTTATTGAACACACCGTGTAAACATTCACAGTGTAGGTGGAAAAAGTATGTAAACCCTTGGCTAATGACATCTACAAGAGCTAATTGGAGTGAGGTGTCAGCCAACTGGAATCCAATCAATGAGATGAGATTGGAGGTGTTGGTTACAGCTGTCCTATAAAAAAAAAACAAAAAGAAAACACACACACCAGTCCTGGGTTTGCTTTTCACAAGAAGCATTGCCTGATGTAAATGATACCTCGCACAAAAGAGCTCTCAGAAAACCTACGATTAAGAATTGTTGACTTGCATAAAGCTGGAAAGGGTTATAAAAGTATCTCCAAAAGCCTTGCTGTTCATCAGTCCACGGTAAGACAAATTGTCTTTAAATGGAGAAAGTTCAGCACTGCTGCTACTCCCCCTAGCAGTGGCCGTTCTGTAAAGATGACTGTAAGAGCACAGCGCAGACTGCTCAATGAGGTGAAGAAGAATCCTAGAGTGTCATCTATAGACTTACAAAAGTCTCTGGCATATACTAACATCCCTGTTAGCGAATCTACGATACGCAAAACACTAAACAAGAATGGATTTCATGGGAGGATACCACTGAGGAAGCCACTGCTGTCCAAAAAAACATTGCTGCACGTTTACAGTTTGCACAAGAGCACCTGGATGTTCCACAGCAGTACTGGCAAAATATTCTGTGGACAGATGAAACCAAAGTTGAGTTGATTGGAAGAAACACACAACACTATGTGTGGAGAAAAAGAGGCACAGCACACCAACATCAAAACCTCATCCCAACTGTGAAATATGGTGGTGGGGGCATCATGGTTTGGGGCTCCTTTGCTGCGTCAGGGCTTGCTATCATCAAAGGAAAAATGAATTCCCAAGTTTATCAAGACATTTTGCAGGCGATCTTAAGGCCATATGTCCACCAGCTGAAGCGCAACAGAAGATGGAGGTTGCAACAGGACAACGACCCAAGGCATAGAAGTAAATCAACAACAGTATGGCTTAAACAGAAGAAAATTCACCTTCTGGAGTGGCCCAGTCAGAGTCCTGACCTCAACCCGATTGAGATGCTGTGAGATGACATCGAGTAAGAGATTCACACCAGACATCCCAAGAATATTGCTGAACTGAAACAGTTCTGTAAAGAGGAATGGTCAAGAATTACTCCTGACCGTTGTCCACGTCTGATCTGCAACTACAGGAAATGTTTGGTTGAAGCTATTGCTGCCAAAGGAGGTTCAACCAGTTATTAAATCCAAGGGTTCACATACCACCTATTTTCCACCTACACTGTGAATGGTTTACATGGTGTGTTCAATAAAAACATGGTAACATTTAATTCTCTATTGTTGTGACTTAGATGAAGATCAGATTACATTTTATGACCAATTTGTGCAGAAATCCATATCATTCCAAAGGGTTCACATACTTTTTCTATCAACTGTGTATATAATATAGATAGTTTGTGGGAGATAGTCAGTCTAGGTTATATCCTGATATAGTGTAGCTGATAGGTTCTGATGTCCATACATACAGTACAGACCAAAAGTTTGGACACAGCTTCTCATTCAAAGAGTTTTCTTTATTTTCATGACCATGAAAATTGTAGATTCACACTGAAGGCATCAAAACTATGAATTAACACATGTGGAATTATATACTGTCATGGTCTTACCTTCTCACTGTTCTCCTTCGTTTGACATGTGCTGGCGGCCATCTTGGTTTCTGGGTTTCTTGTAGCCTCCCACCCTGTGGCTCCTCCTTCCCACTGGGAGGAGCTGGATGCCTAGCTCATATATATAAAAGGTCTGTGGCTTCAGTTCCTTGCTTGGTCCTCCTGTGTTCACATGCTTCTAAGACTGCTGCTGCTTCTGGTTCCTGATCCTGGTCTCGTCTGACTACCCCGTTGGTTCCTGATCCTGGCTTCGTCTGACTACCCCGTTGGTTCCTGATCCTGGCTTCGTCTGACTACCCCGTTGGTTCCTGATCCTGGCTTCGTCTGACTACCCCGTTGGCTCCTGATCCTGGCTTCGTCTGACCACCCTCCTGGTTCCTGACCTCTGTCTACGCAAGACCCTGCTTCGGTTTAGCCATCCGTTTGGACTTTTGCTACGGCTTGATTTCCAATAAAGCCTTCTTATTTCCACTCATCTCTGTTGTACGTCTGGTTCATGGTTCCATGACATTAGGACCAAGCCATGAATTCTGACGGTACAGGGCCATTCTTGCTACCTACGCTGGTTGCCAGACTTGATCAGCAGGATCACCTGTTGGGTCGGTTCGCTGTGGCGTTGCAAACCCTGCTTGAACGCACGGCTCATTTCGCTTCCGTTGCCGATGGGTTGGTTGCCGCTCCTGGGCCCGCTCCTACTGCCGCTCCGGTTGTTGCGCCAGAGTCTACCCCGACACCTGTTGCTGCGCCTGCGGTGTCTCGGGGTATGACCGGTTCTGCCCCCCTTCCACAGCGCTTTGGGGGAGAGCCAACTCAGTGCCGAGGTTTCCTTAACCAGGTGGGCATTTATTTCGAGTTGCTGCCACATGCCTTTCCTACTGAGAGATCAAAGGTGGGCTTCTTGATCTCGCTGCTCTCGGACAAGGCCTTGGCCTGGGCCAGCCCTTTATGGGAGAACAACAATCCGGTGGTTGCCGAGTTTTCCGGTTTTGTTGCTTCTCTTCGGAAGGTATTCGATGTGCCGGCTCGTGCTGCCTCTGCTTCGAAGCTCCTTATGTCCATCAGACAGGGTTCACGATCCGTAGCTGAATACGCCATTGAGTTTCGTACCCTGGCAGCAGAGGTGGGCTGGAATAATGAGGCTCTGGTCGCTGCTTTCTCTCATGGTCTCTCGGATGCCTTGAAGGATGAGGTTGCAGCTAAGGACCTACCAGTGGAGCTCGAGTCTCTTATTTCTTTCCTGATTTTGATTGACACCAGACTCAGGGAGAGACCTTCCTTTAAGGAGAGCCTGCGGAGGTCTCCTAACAGATTGGCGCCTACGTTTGCTGTCCCACCCGTGCCTCCCTCTCCTCCCACGCCTCCTGGGGATGACTTGTCTGGGGGTGAACCCATGCAGCGGGGGTTTGCTCGCCTGTCTGAGGGGGAGAGGGTACTCCGGAGACGCGAGGGCCGATGCATGTACTGTGGTCTCGGTGGGCATTTTCGGTTGGCATGTCCGAACCGTCCGGGAGAACGCTCGCACCTGAGGTCCTGTCGGGGGCAGATCTTGGGTGGAGTCTCCTCGTCCCCGGTTTCCCGTGTTGACAAACCACTGATCACGGTTGTCCTCTCCTGGGTCGGGGGCTCGGTGACGACCCAGGCGTTGGTGGACTCTGGTGCTGGTGGTTTGTTCATTGATAGAGTGTTCGTTGCCGCCAATTCCATTCCTCTGCAGCCTCGAGGTTCCCCACTGGCTCTTGAGGCGATAGACGGCAGACCCCTTCTGCCGCCACACGTGACTCATGAGACCCTTCCAGTGGGGATAGCCATTGGTGCCGTTCACAGAGAGTCGGTCTGTCTCCAGGTTATTTCGTCTCCACACTACTCGGTGGTCTTGGGGTACCCCTGGCTCCAGAAGCATAATCCGACTTTTGATTGGAGATCGGTCGAGATCCTCTCGTGGTCACCGCAGTGTGGGGCTAGTTGCATCCATGGGCCTGTCAAGTTGCTGTGTACTTCCTCGGACTCTCTGTTGCCTCCTGAATACGAAGAGTACCGGGATGTATTCGATAAGGTGCGCGCGGTTGCCCTACCTCCGCACCGCCCATACGATTGTGCCATAGAGTTACAATCCGGTGCCGTTCCTCCTCGTGGCAAAGTCTATCCACTGTCGGTAGCGGAGAATGAGGCCATGGAGGAGTACGTGAGGGAGGCGCTTTCACGCGGACACATTCGCAAATCCTCGTCCCCGGCAGGGGCTGGATTTTTCTTTGTGAAAAAGAAGGGCGGCGAGTTGAGGCCTTGCATCGATTACAGGGGTCTCAATCGCATCACGATCAAGAACGCTTACCCGATACCCTTGATTTCCGAGCTGTTCGATCGCCTCAAAGGGGCCACGGTCTTTACCAAACTCGACCTGAGGGCGGCATATAACCTGGTAAGGATCAAGGCGGGCGATGAGTGGAAGACCGCGTTTAACACCAGGACCGGTCATTATGAATCCTTGGTTATGCCCTTTGGGTTGTGCAATGCGCCCGCAGTCTTCCAGGAATTCATCAACGATGTTTTCCGTGACCTGTTGCAGCAGTGTGTGGTGGTCTATTTGGATGACATCTTGGTATATTCTGCATCCATGGAGGCCCACATTCTGGATGTCAGACGAGTGTTGCAACGCTTACGAGAGTACAAGCTGTTCGGTAAGCTTGAGAAATGCGAATTTCACCGATCCCAGGTAACCTTCTTAGGTTACATCATTTCCGCTGAGGGGTTCTCCATGGATCCTGAGAAGGTTTCGGCTGTCTTACAGTGGCCCCAGCCCAGTGGGCTTCGTGCCCTGCAGCGCTTTTTGGGCTTCGCCAATTATTATCGGAAGTTCATCAGGGACTTTTCCATGCTAGCCAAGCCTCTCACGGATCTGACCAGGAAGGGCAGTAATCCTCAGGTCTGGCCGCTCGAGGCCATCCGAGCTTTTGAGGCTCTAAAGTCCGCCTTTGTGTCGGCTCCGATTCTGTCGCATCCCAACCCTGGGTTGCCTTTTGTCCTCGAGGTGGACGCGTCTGAGACGGGAGTAGGCGCCCTCCTGTCTCAGCGTAGAACACCAGAGGGTCCTCTGCTTCCTTGTGGGTTTTACTCCCGGAAACTGTCTTCCGCGGAGTGCAACTATCAGATTGGTGACAGGGAGTTATTGGCCATCGTGCAGGCCCTTAAAGAATGGAGGCACTTGCTCGAGGGCTCGGTGGTTCCGGTTCTCATCCTGACGGACCACAAGAATCTGACCTACCTCTCTGAGGCCAAGAGATTGACACCACGTCAGGCCAGATGGGCTCTGTTCTTGTCACGTTTTAATTACGTGGTCTCCTACCTACCCGGCTCCAAGAACATCAGAGCGGATGCCTTATCACGGCAGTACTCCGAGCTGTCCGGGGAGGAGTCGATTCCGACTACGGTCATACCCCCGAATCAGATCCTGGCCGCTATTCGCACCAGCCTGACCTCTCCTCTGGGTGAGCAGATTTTGGCGGCTCAATCTGGTGCTCCCTCTGGGAGACCCAACGGCAGATGTTTTGTGCCTGAGGAGTTGCGCACTCGGTTGTTGCGAACCTACCATAACTCCAAGGCCGCGGGGCACCCTGGAAAGAATCAGCTGTCCTGGGCGGTTTCACGTCTGTTCTGGTGGCCTTCTCTACGTTCCGACATCGCCGCATATGTAGCGGCATGCTCCGTTTGTGCCCAGAGTAAGTCTCCTCGGCACCTTCCGTTGGGCCTTTTGCAACCCATAGCCACCGGGGAGCGTCCATGGTCACACCTTGGGATGGATTTCATTGTGGACCTCCCTGCATCCCGAGGCCATACGGTCATTCTCATGATTGTGGATCGGTTTTCCAAAATGTGCCACTGTGTTCCTCTCAAGAAGTTACCCTCTGCACAAGAGTTGGCCTCGATTTTTGCCAGGGAGGTCTTCCGGTTGCACGGTTTGCCCAAGGAGATTGTGTCGGATCGGGGGAGTCAGTTTGTGTCCAGGTTCTGGCGCGCCTTTTGCTCCCAGTTGGGGATTCATCTCTCTTTCTCCTCGGCCTACCACCCTCAGTCCAATGGGGCCGCAGAACGATCCAATCAGGCCTTGGAGCAATTCCTTCGTTGCTATGTCTCCGATCACCAAGACAATTGGGTTGACCTCCTGCCTTGGGCTGAGTTTGCCAGGAACACGGCGGTGAACTCTTCCTCTGGGACGTCTCCCTTCATGGCCAATTATGGGTTCCAACCTGCCGTGTTACCGGAGGTATTCTCTCCCCAGGATACTCCGGCTGTGGAGGATCACCTTTCCGTCCTACGTACTTCTTGGGTACAGATCCAGAGGTCCCTTGAGGTCTCTGCGCAACGCCAGAGACTCCAGGCTAATCGCAGACGAGCACCCGCTCCTTCCTACCAGGTCGGAGACCGTGTATGGTTGTCCACCTGCAACCTCAACCTTCGAGTGCCCACTCCCAAGCTGGCGCCTCGCTTTGTTGGTCCCTTCCGAGTGCTTCACAGGGTAAACCCGGTAGCCTATGCCCTTGCGCTTCCTCCTGGCATGCGGATCTCCAACGTGTTTCATGTCTCCCTGTTGAAGCCATTGGTGTGTAATCGTTTCACTTCCTCGGTTCCTCGGCCCCGTCCGGTCCAAGTGGGCAATCGTGAGGAATATGAGGTGAGCAATATCCTGGACTCACGCCTTGTCCGCGGTTGGTTGCAGTTTTTGGTCCATTGGCGTGGTTATGGTCCAGAGGAGCGTTCCTGGGTTCCCTCCGCAGATGTCCATGCTCCTGCGTTGCTCCGAGCCTTCCACGCACGCTTCCCTCTGAAACCGTTCCTTACTCCGCGGAGGAGGGGCCCTTGAGGGGGAGGTACTGTCATGGTCTTACCTTCTCACTGTTCTCCTTCGTTTGACATGTGCTGGCGGCCATCTTGGTTTCTGGGTTTCTTGTAGCCTCCCACCCTGCGGCTCCTCCTTCCCACTGGGAGGAGCTGGATGCCTAGCTCATATATATAGAAGGTCTGTGGCTTCAGTTCCTTGCTTGGTCCTCCTGTGTTCACATGCTTCTAAGACTGCTGCTGCTTCTGGTTCCTGATCCTGGTCTCGTCTGACTACCCCGTTGGTTCCTGATCCTGGCTTCGTCTGACTACCCCGTTGGTTCCTGATCCTGGCTTCGTCTGACTACCCCGTTGGCTCCTGATCCTGGCTTCGTCTGACCACCCTCCTGGTTCCTGACCTCTGTCTACGCAAGACCCTGCTTCGGTTTAGCCATCCGTTTGGACTTTTGCTACGGCTTGATTTCCAATAAAGCCTTCTTATTTCCACTCATCTCTGTTGTACGTCTGGTTCATGGTTCCATGACATATACATAACAAAAAAGTGTGAAACCACTGAAAATATGTCATATTCTAGGTTCTTCAAAGTAGCCACCTTTTGCTTTGATTACTGCTTTGCACACTCTTGGCATTCTCTTGATGAGCTTCAAGAGGTAGTCACCTGAAATGGTTTTCACTTCATAGGTGTGCCCTGTCAGGTTTAATAAGTGGGATTTCTTGCCTTATAAATGGGGCTGGGACCATCAGTTGCGTTGTGGAGAAGTCAGGTGGATACACAGCTGATAGTCCTACTGAATAGACTGTTAGAATTTGTATTATAAAGTAAAAAAGATACAGCGGCTCACCCCCTCTCTATTTGGAAAAGGTGCTCACCCCCAGGTCCCACCCTCAGGACCAAATGAGAAAATGCGTCCAAACAACAGGTATGGGGGGGCACACTCCAAGAGGAAACGCAAGGCAGTATAGTGATTGTACACTTTAATATGCTAAAATATTTAAGAACATACCCCTAAAACATACATAAAATAAGATTCATATATGAATATAGGTGAAAACCACACTCAGTCACAATAAATCACAATAGAACCGCAGTGGAACCGCGTGATGCTAATAGTTCCAATCCTATAATGTTGTCCACAGTCAATGACGCTGTCCACAATCAATTGTATCCAGCAAGTGTCCAGCAGATATTATAATGCTGAAATCAATTGTATTAAGCAGGTGTTATAGTGCTGCAAAGTTCTCATCCAATAGCCCACCAAACTGTTCGATACAATGATGTAGTATCGGGGCCCAATTGAGTCCAGTGCACTTGTAATATATTGCCCGCAATTGTGAGCTCAATATCGCTTTTACACACAATACCAATAGTAATCAAGCTCCAAACCGAGCCCGGTCTGGCCACTGAGGAAGGGGCGTGAGACCCCGAAACGCGTCTGGCGGTTGTTAGAGTGAGCGTTGATCCACCTAAAGCCAAAGAAAAGAAGGAAAGCCGGCAAGGAAGTAAAGTTAAGCGGACAAAGCAGCGCTGATTGGAAAGCGGTCGCACAATACCTACGTCACACGAGCGTGCATCGGTCCCCTTGGTTAACAGGTCACGTGGGACGCCACATACAGGCAGAAGCACACCATGTATGTTATAGAGAACCGTAAGGAAGATAAGTTATTTACATGGGACTGGAGGGAGAAGACTGGTGTTATTTACATAGGACTGCTTGGTATATAAGACTGAAGGGAAAGGAGTAAAGTTATTTACATGGGACTGCAAGACTGTAAGGAAGATAGGTTATTTACATGGGACACTGTATAGAAGACTGGTGGGAGATGACTGGTGTTATTTACATGGGACTGCATATTATAGAAGACTGGAGGGAGAGGACGGGCATTATAATTTATGGGGGCACTACAGAGATGATTATAACTCCAGGGAGTACGGCAGGAGGTATTATAATTATAGGGGGCACTGCAGGGAACATTATAAATACTGTGGGCAGTGGTGGAGGGTATTACTACTACTGAGGGCTCTATAGAAGTGCCTTATAGATTATAAGAGGTGCCCTATAGGCAGGCCTTATTAGTACTGAGGGCACTGTAGGGAGCCTTATTACCACTAGGGATACTATTTGGGGGTGGCTTCCGCCTGGAGGCGAGCCCGGTGATGTCACTGGCACTAATGGACATGCTTTAGCACTGCCTTAGGCCTCATGCACACGACAGTTTATTTTCACGGTCCGCAAAAACGGGGTCCGTAGGTCCGTGATCCGTGACCGTTTTTTCGTCCGTGGGTCTTCCTTGATTTTTGGAGGATCCACGGACATGAAAAAAAAGTCGTTTTGGTGTCTGCCTGGCCGTGCGGAGCCAAACGGATCCGTCCTGAATTACAATGCAAGTCAATGGGGACGGATCCGTTTGACGTTGACACAATATGGTGCCATTTCAAACGGATCCGTCCCCATTGACTTTCAATGTAAAGTCTGGAGTTCTTTTATACCATCGGATTGGAGTTTTCTCCAATCCGATGGTATATTTTAACTTGAAGCGTCCCCATCACCATGGGAACGCCTCTATGTTAGAATATACTGTCGGATATGAGCTACATCGTGAAACTCAGATCCGACAGTATATTCTAACACAGAGGCGTTCCCATGGTGATGGGGACGCTTCAGGTTAGAATATACTACAAACTGTGTACATGACTGCCCCCTGCTGCCTGGCAGCACCCGATCTCTTACAGGGGGCCGTGATCAGCACAATTAACTCCTCAGGTGCCGCACCTGAAGGGGTTAATTGTACTATCATATCCCCCTGTAAGAGATCAGGGCTGCCAGGCAGCAGGGGGCAGACCCCCCCCCTCCCCAGTTTGAATATCATTGGTGGCCAGTGCAGACCCCCCCTCCCTCCCTCTATTGTAATAAATCGTTGGTGGCACAGTGTGCGCCCCCCATCGCCCCCCCCCCTCCCTCCCTCTATTGTAATAAATCGTTGGTGGCACAGTGTGCGCCCCCCATCGCCCCCCACCGGCCGGGAGCTCCTCCTACTGGTAAGTGACAGTTCATTTAGCAATGCGCCGCACAGACCTGTCACTTACCAGTAGGTGGAGCTCCCGGCCGGACACAAACATCGCAGCAGCAAGCAGGTAACTATGAATCTTCTACTATTGTACTATTGCTAAGTAACCATGGCAACCAGGACTGCAGTAGCGTCCTGGTTGCCATGGTTACCGATCGGAGCCCCAGCGATTAAACTGGGACTCCGATCGGAACTCCGCTGCCACCAATGATCGGGAGGGGGGGGGGAGATGGGAGGCCGCACACTGGCCACCAATGTTGTTAATGCTATATAGGGAGGGGGGGCCGATGGTGGGCGCACACTGTGCCACCAACGATTTATTACAATAGAGGGAGGAAGAGGGGGGGCCCGATGGGGGGCGCACACTGTGCCACCAACGATTTATTACAATAGACGGAGGAAGGGGGGGCCCGATGGGGGGCGCACACTGGCCACCAAGCTATTATTACAATAGAGGGAGGGAGGGGGGCCCGCACTGGCCACCAATGATATTCAAACTGGGGAGGGGGGGGTCTGCCCCCTGCTGCCTGGCAGCCCTGATCTCTTACAGGGGGATATGATAGTACAATTAACCCCTTCAGGTGCCGCACCTGAAGGGGTTAATTGTGCTGATCACGGCCCCCTGTAAGAGATCGGGTGCTGCCAGGCAGCAGGGGGCAGTCTTGTACACAGTTTGTAGTGTATTCTAACTAGAAGCGTCCCCATCACCATGGGAACGCCTCTGTGTTAGAATATACTGTCGGATATGAGTTTTCACAAAGTGAAAACTTAGATCTGAAAAAGCTTTTATGCAGACGGATCTTCGGATCCGTCTGTATGAAAGCAACCTACGGCCACGGATCACGGACACAGATGCCAATCTTGTGTGCATCCGTGTTCTTTCACGGACCCATTGACTTGAATGGGTCCGTGAACCGTTGTCCGTCAAAAAAATAGGACAGGTCATATTTTTTTTGACGGACAGGATACACGGATCACGACCTGGGCTGCAAAACGGTGCATTTTCCGATTTTTCCACGGACCCATTGAAAGTCAATGGGTCCGCGAAAAAAAATGGAAAACGGCACAACGGCCACGGATGCACACAACGGTCGTGTGCATGAGGCCTTAGCCTGTAAAATGGCTAAGGCAGCGCTAAAGCCACCCATCTGTGTTGGGCCCATGTTCATATATGCCTGCATTATTGAGGAAAAAAAAGAATATTTGAATATATGCAAATTGTCCTCTAGGAGAAACGGGGGCATTACCATTACACCTAGAGGCTCTGCTGTCTCTGCATCTGCCGCTCCCTGTCTACTTTGACACGGCCTGGCAGTGAAATTGTCATGCCACCGGGCCATGTTAAAGTGCAGAGGGCGCAACAGTTAGAGAGAGTGGAGCCTCTAGGTGTAATATATATAATAAAACATAATTTTTCTCAGCAATGTAGGCACATAAGAACATTGTACAAACACAGATGCCTTCAGCTGCCGAGCGCACATGTAACTGGTCAGCCTTTTAATTGTCCCAGTGTATGAGGGAGTCCTGAGGGATAGCTGAAGGCCTAGGGAGCATTTTACCGTCAGCTATGGACTTCATTGGGGGGGAGATAACTGGCACTAAAGTGCCTAGGCCCTAGGGCAACATCAAATCTAAATATGGACCTGGCTCCACAGCAGTAGCAGGATGTAGTGTTACACATCACACTGCTGGTCTGTGTATGAGGAGGAGCGGTGCGGCTGGGAATCTGCTGTGCTCCTCCTCCTACACAGACCAGCAGAGCAATGTGTGACACTACATCCTGCTACTGCTGTAGAGCGCCAGCGGCTGAACTGTGATCATGAGGAACTAGGTGAGTATATTTTTTCAGCTTCATATGAATGGGGTACATATCTGACCATTACTACTGTGAGGGAGCACATATATTACCATTACTACTGTGAGGGGGCACATATCTGACCATTACTACTGTGAGGGGGCACATATCTGACCATTACTACTGTGAGGGGGCACATATCTGACCATTACTACTGTGAGGGGGCACATATCTGACCATTACTACTGTGAGGGGGAACATATCTGACCATTACTACTGTGAGGGGGCACATATCTGACCATTACTACTGTGAGGGGGGCACATAACTGACCATTACTACTGTGAGGGGGGCACATAACTGACCATTACTATTGTGAGGGGGCGCATATCTGACCATTACTACTGTGAGGGGGCACATATCTGACCATTACTACTGTGAGGGGGGCACATATCTGACCATTGCTACTGTGAGGGAGGCACATATCTGACCATTACTGCTGTGAGGGGGGCACATATCTGACCATTACTGCTGTGAGGGGGCACATATCTGGACATAACTACTATGTACTGGAACAAAGGGGGAATAATTCTATGTGAGGGCATTAAGGGTACTGGGTGTGTATAGTTATGCTTTGGGCAGAGTTAGATGCGTGATCTAGTATGAAAAGAATATATATACATATTGTAAACATTCAAAAGATGTTTTTTATTTGCACATATATGTTTATATTTGTATATGTGTTTTTTTTTTTTTTTTGGGGGGGGAGCTTAGGTACATTCTTTGCACAGGGGCCCTTTGCTGCCTGTATCCGCCCCTGATACAGGCGGTATATTGCAGGACTAGTCCTCTCTCCAATGCGGTATATTACAGGACAAGTCCACTCTCCTATATATGGACAGTATATTACAGGACTTATCCACTGTCATACATAAATGCAGTATATTACATGATGGATCCACTTTCCTATGTAAGGGCATTATATTACAGGACTGAGCCACTCATATATTATATATATATATATATATATATATATACACACAGTACAGACCAAAAGTTTGGACACACCTTCTCATTCAAAGAGTTTTCTTTATTTTCATGACTATGAAAATTGTAGATTCACACTGAAGGCATCAAAACTATGAATTAACACATGTGGAATTATATACATAACAAAAAAGTGTGAAACAGAAAATATGTCCTATTCTAGGATCTTCAAAGTAGCCACCTTTTGCTTTGATTACTGCTTTGCACACTCTTGGCATTCTCTTGATGAGCTTCAAGAGGTAGTCACCTGAAATGGTCTTCTAACAGTCTTGAAGGAGTTCCCAGAGATGCTTAGCACTTGTTGGCCATTTTGCCTTCACTCTGCGGTCCAGCTCACCACAAACTATCTCGATTGGGTTCAGGTCCGGTGACTGTGGAGGCCAGGTCATCTGGTGCAGCACCCCATCACTCTCCTTCATGGTCAAATAGCCCTTACACAGCCTGGATGTGTGTTTGGGGTCATTGTCCTGTTGAAAAATAAATTATGGTCCAACTAAACGCAAACTGGATGGAATAGCATGCCGCTGCAAAATGCTGTGGTAGCCATGCTGGTTCACTATGCCTTCAATTTTGAATAAATCCCCAACAGTGTCACCAGCAAAGCACCCCCACACCATCACACCTCCTCCTCCATGCTTCACGGTGGGAACCAGGCATGTAGAGTCCATCCGTTCACCTTTTCTGCATCACACAAAGACACAGTGGTTGGAACCAAAGATCTCAAATTTGGACTCATCAGACCAAAGCACAGATTTCCACTGGTCTAATGTCCATTCCGTGTGTTATTTAGCCCAAACAAGTCTCTTCTGCTTGTTGCCTGTCCTTAGCAGTGGTTTCCTAGAATATATTCTACCATGAAGGCCTGATTCACACAGTCTCCTCTTAACAGTTGTTCTAGAGATGTGTCTGCTGCTAGAACTCTGTGTGGCATTGACCTGTTCTCTAATCTGAGCTGCTGTTAACCTGCGATTTCTGAGGCTGGTGACTCGGATGAACTTATCCTCCGCAGCAGAGGTGACTCTTGGACTTCCTTTCCTGGCGTGGTCCGCATGTGAGCCAGTTTCTTTTTTTTTTTGCAAATCTCTTTTCATTATTATGAGAAATTTCACAATATGACACTCCATAGCATTATCATGAGACAGTCAGTATCATTATTACAAAGAATGCAATATATGGAAATGATCATATCCTGAATACAATAGATCCTTAGAGTACAATTAAACAAGGGAAAGAACACAGAGTAGGGGGTAGGAAAGTGAGACGGGGGGAAGGCACTTAGAGTATAGCAAATGAATAACCCTGAAAGGGTTTGATACAACCATAAGTTTACAATGGTATTTATGGCAAATAAAGAGAAAAACTAAATCAACGTATTGTTCCCAATGATTGTCACGAGGGTGTCAAGAGCCACGTCTGACTCCGTTATACCCGGGGTCAGGAAGTCGCAGCGGGTGGCTGCGCGCTCTATGCCTAAAGATCACAGTGTTTCTTAGTGTTTGTTTTCTGTGTTTGCCTTGCTATCCTTTTTGTCTCACTCAGGGATCCGTAGCTTCTCCTCCTCAGCTGTTTCTTGTCTGCCACTCCCAAACTCCTTATATTCTCCTCTCACACTTCTCTTGTTGCCAGTTATAGAGCTTCCTGCCTGGACATCTATGCTGACCCACTGGAGCTGAGAATCTGGTTGTTGTTCCAGAGTGCTACCCTCCGGATCCCTGTTGGGCTTTTGTTGTCTCCTGTTGTTGCCCACCTGGGATTATATGTTTAGTTTGTATTGTCTGTCCTCCCCTTGGTGTTTTCCTCTAGAGCTAGTGGTGCGGACTAGTGTTCCCACCGCCCTGTTCACTATCTAGGGCTCATCCTAGGGAAAGCCAGGGTTTTAGGCACGTGATCGGCGTACGGGTGAGGAACCCGTCTAGGGACGACAGGGCAGCCAGGTGCCAGACGCAAGGTGAGTCAGGGGTCACCACCTTCCCTCTCACTAGGGCAGGGCCTCCCTCTGTTCCTCCCTCCGTGTCACGTATGTGACAGTTACGCCGATCGTGATATTATAACTGGCCCTTATTTTTTGAAAAAAAAAATAATAATAATTATTTAATTTTTTTTTTCTCTACTTAGAATCCAATATGGATCCTATTGCTGCTTTGGCAAAACAGCTTCAAGGCCTGTCTTTGGAGGTGGCAGGATTGAAGGCGTCTGTCCTCCAACAGCAGCAGCAAATGCAGCAGACCGTAAGCCCAGCGGTTGCTATGGGTAACCAGGTTGTTACAGAACCCAAGGTTGTTCTTCCTGACAGATTCTCTGGGGGAAGGGACAAATTTGTGTTGTTCCGTGAGGCCTGCAAATTATATTTTAAGCTGCGCCCTTACTCCTCAGGTAATGAAGAACAGCGGGTGGGGATTGTTATTTCCCTGCTTCAGGGGGACCCGCAATCCTGGGCGTTCTCGTTACCCCCTGGTTCCCAGGCTCTCCGGTCAGTGGAGGGATTTTTTGGGGCTTTGGGTCTCATATATGATGACCCTGACCGTGTCGCCCTGGCTGAGTCGAAGTTACGGAGACTCCTACAAGGAGATCGGCCAGCAGAGGAATATTGCTCAGAGTTCCGTAGGTGGGCTACGGATACTCAGTGGAACGACCCGGCTCTCAGGAGTCAGTTCTGCTCTGGGTTATCTGAAAGGGTTAAGGATGCGCTGGCGCTGTATGAGACTCCCCTTTCCCTTGATGCTGTTATGTCCCTCTCTATCAGGATAGATAGACGTCTTAGGGAGAGATCGAAAATTCCTGAGCAATCGGTAACCTCTCCCAAGCAGCAGTTAGTCTGTACTGACTTGGATGAGCCTATGCAGCTAGGAGGAACTTCTCGTCAGGTCCGTCCTCCTGAGGTTCGCCGTAGGTGGGGGGCTTGTTTTTTCGGTGGGGAGAGGGGTCATTTCATTAATGTCTGTCCCTCCTTTCCCAAAAACAAAAGACCGTCGGAACTACTAACCCCAGGCTGTGCGGAGGATGTCAGCCGGGGGGTATACGTTTCCTCCATACGAACATCTCAATTTGTGTTGCCAGCGGTTATTGTTTTTGGCGCTAAGACGGAGACTATTTCTTTTTTTCTAGACAGTGGTGCAGGGGTAAATTTGATAGATGCCCATTTTGCCCGCACTATGGGTTTGTCTCTCTGTACGCTGCAGAGACCCATTCCCATATTCGCTATTGACTCTGCTCCTCTGTCTCAGAGAAACCTCACTCACGTTGTCCATAACTTACATCTTCGGGTAGGGGACCACCATAAGGAGCGTCTTTCATGTTACGTTCTGGAGGGCCTTCCCTCTCCTGTGGTATTGGGTCTTCCCTGGTTGGTAGCGCACAATCCAGTGGTGGATTGGCAGGCCAGGGAGATATTGGAGTGGAGTGAGCATTGCAGAGAGAATTGCTTAAATAACAATTGCTTAATCGCCTCCATAGCTTCCCTACCTACATTTATTTCGGACTTTGAGGACGTTTTTTCTGAAAAGGGTTGTCAGAAGCTACCACCTCATCGTCCTTATGATTGCCCGGTTAACCTGATTCCCGGTGCAAAATTACCCAAGTCCAGGTTGTATAATCTTTCGGGTCCCGAGAGACAAGCCATGAAAGATTATATCTCCGAGAGTCTGGCCAAGGGACACATCAGACCCTCTTCTTCACCCGTGGCTGCAGGGTTTTTCTTTGTTAAAAAGAAAGATGGGGGCCTGCGTCCTTGCCTAGATTTCCGTGAGCTAAACCGGATAACCGTCCGAGACCCATACCCTCTTCCTCTCATTCCTGACCTTTTTAATCAGATTGCGGGTGCTAGGTGGTTCTCCAAACTTGATCTTAGGGGGGCCTACAATCTGATTCGTATCAAGGAAGGGGATGAGTGGAAGACAGCTTTTAACACCCCTGAGGGGCATTACGAAAATTTAGTCATGCCTTTCGGTCTGACCAATGCCCCTGCTGTCTTCCAACATTTCGTTAATGATATTTTTAGTCATCTCATCGGCAGGTTTGTAGTCATATACCTAGATGATATCTTAATTTATTCGGCTGATCTGAAAACACATGAAGTACATGTCAGGCAAGTACTGCAGGTCCTACGGACGAATAAATTATATGCGAAAATTGAAAAATGTGTCTTCGCCGTTCAGGAAATACAATTCCTGGGATATCTATTATCTGCTTCAGGTTTCCGTATGGATCCTGGGAAGGTCCAGGCAATTTTAGATTGGGATCTTCCTGAGAACCTTAAAGCTCTACAACGGTTTTTGGGTTTCGCAAATTTCTACAGAAAGTTTATTAAAAATTATTCAGTGATCGTTAAACCCCTTACTGACATGACTAGGAAGGGGACTGATTTTTCTAAATGGTCTGACGCCGCTAAAATTGCATTTTCCTCTCTAAAAGAGAGATTTACCTCGGCACCTGTTCTAATTCAACCTGATGTCTCCCAGCCTTTTATTGTTGAAGTTGATGCGTCGGAGGTGGGAGTGGGGGCTGTATTGTCTCAGGGTCCGTCTCCTGGCAAATGGCGTCCTTGCGCTTTCTTTTCCAAAAAATTATCTGCAGCAGAAAAGAACTATGATATTGGAAATAGGGAACTGTTGGCGATTAAACTGGCGTTTGAAGAGTGGCGTCACTTCTTAGAGGGAGCAATCCACCCCGTCACGGTAATTACGGATCACAAAAACCTTCTGTACCTAGAATCGGCTAAGCGTCTCACCCCTAGACAAGCTAGGTGGTCGCTATTCTTTACCAGATTTAACTTTGTAATCACCTATCGTCCTGGGGCAAAAAATACCAAGGCAGACGCATTGTCTCGTAGTTTCCCTGGAGGGGGTAATGTTAGTGATCCGGTACCTATTTTACAAAGAGGAGTGGTTGTCTCGGCTGTACACTCTGTTCTAGAGGGAAAGGTGTTAGAGGCCTAGGGGGACGCCCCGGCCTCTTGCCCCTCAGAGAAATTGTTTGTACCGTTAAACCTGCGTCTTGAGTTATTGAAGGAACATCATAATTCGGCACTTGCTGGGCACCCGGGTAGTAAAGCAACCTTGGAGCTATTGTCTCGTCGTTTTTGGTGGCCAAGGTTGCGTCAGGATGTAATAGATTTCGTGTCTACTTGTTCTACTTGTGCACGCGCGAAAGTCTCTCATACACGTCCAGCAGGGTCTTTACTGCCACTTTTCATCCCCAATAGACCATGGACACATCTATCAATGGATTTCATCACTGACTTACCTTTGTCTGCGGGTAAAACAGTTATCTTGGTAGTAGTAGACAGGTTTAGCAAAATGGTACACTTTATTGCGCTACCCGCACTTCCTAATGCTAAGACTCTTGCTCAGGTGTTTATCAGTGAAATCGTGAAGCTTCACGGGGTCCCTTCCGATGTGGTTTCGGATCGGGGAACCCAGTTTATTTCTAAGTTTTGGAAAGCTTTTTGTACCCGTTTAGGGGTACACTTATCCTTTTCCTCAGCTTTCCATCCTCAGTCGAATGGACAGACTGAGCGTACCAACCAAAACCTAGAAACATATTTAAGGTGTTTTGCGTCTGAAAACCAAGAGGTGTGGTCATCATATTTACCGTTAGCCGAGTTTGCCATAAATAATCGCCGTCAGGAATCCACTGGCAAGTCACCATTTCTTGGTGCATACGGTTTTCATCCCCAATTTTGTACTTTCAAAGAGGGGGGGTCTTCTGGGGTTCCCGAAGAGGAACGGTTTTCTTCATCTCTTTCATCGGTATGGCAGAAGGTGCAAGCTAACTTGAAAAATATGAGTGGTAAATACAAATGCATGGCCGATAAGAAACGGTCGCCAGGTCCGGACCTAGGAGTGAATGACTATGTGTGGTTGTCTACTAGGAATATTAAGTTGAAGGTTCCCTCTTGGAAACTGGGTCCTAGGTTCATTGGTCCTTATAAAATTGTAGCCGTCATTAACCCTGTGGCTTTTCGCCTGGAGCTACCTCAGACTTTTAAGATCCATAACGTCTTCCATAAGTCGTTGCTCAAGAAGTATGTTCCACCTCTAGAACCATCACCGCTGCCACCTCCTCCTGTTGTTGTGGATGGTAATCTGGAGTTTCAAATATCCAGAATTGTTGATTCTCGTCGGGTCCGCCGCTCTCTTCAGTATCTGGTGCATTGGAGGGGTTACGGTCCCGAGGAAAGAATGTGGGTTCCAGCGTCAGAGGTAAACGCCAACAGGTTGATTCAGGCTTTCCATGTCTCTCATCCGGAGAGACCTGGTCCTGAGTGTCCGGAGGCCCCTCGTGAAAGGGGGGGTACTGTCACGAGGGTGTCAAGAGCCACGTCTGACTCCGTTATACCCGGGGTCAGGAAGTCGCAGCGGGTGGCTGCGCGCTCTATGCCTAAAGATCACGGTGTTTCTTAGTGTTTGTTTTCTGTGTTTGCCTTGCTATCCTTTTTGTCTCACTCAGGGATCCGTAGCTTCTCCTCCTCAGCTGTTTCTTGTCTGCCACTCCCAAACTCCTTATATTCTCCTCTCACACTTCTCTTGTTGCCAGTTATAGAGCTTCCTGCCTGGACATCTATGCTGACCCACTGGAGCTGAGAATCTGGTTGTTGTTCCAGAGTGCTACCCTCCGGATCCCTGTTGGGCTTTTGTTGTCTCCTGTTGTTGCCCACCTGGGATTATATGTTTAGTTTGTATTGTCTGTCCTCCCCTTGGTGTTTTCCTCTAGAGCTAGTGGTGCGGACTAGTGTTCCCACCGCCCTGTTCACTATCTAGGGCTCATCCTAGGGAAAGCCAGGGTTTTAGGCACGTGATCGGCGTACGGGTGAGGAACCCGTCTAGGGACGACAGGGCAGCCAGGTGCCAGACGCAAGGTGAGTCAGGGGTCACCACCTTCCATCTCACTAGGGCAGGGCCTCCCTCTGTTCCTCCCTCCGTGTCACGTATGTGACAGTTACGCCGATCGTGATAATGATGTGATGTATTTTACACCTTAATGGGATGTCCCCAACTGGTCCAAAACCGCAGTATCCTTCTTCTCTAGTGCTTTTTTCCATGGCGACCAAACCTCTAGATATTTGTTTCTATTGCCTCGGGCCCAGCCCATCAATTCCTCCATCCTATGCAGTTGGTGCATTCTATCATACCACATCTTAATATCTGGGGGATTGGTGTCTTTCCATTTAGTAGGGATAAGTAATTTCGCTGTGGCAATCATGTGTGTAGGGAGATTGTGTTTAGTAGGACGTAGATCGGGGGTAGGGACCCACAACAGTACTAATTCAGGAGAAAGTGTTATAGAGGTGGCACAGATCCTATTAATGGAACTTTCAACCTCTTTCCAAAATTGCTTCAGTAGGGGACAAGACCACCAAATATGAGCCATGGACCCACTTTCCGCATGACATCTCCAACACCGGTCGCTAGGAGAGAGACCAATGGCGGACAGGTAGGCTGGGGTTCTGTACCACCTTGTGACAGTTTTATAGGAGTTTTCCTGAAAGCGAGTGCATGTGGAGAATCCGTTTGCATGAGACAAAATATAAGAAGTTTCAGAATCCGTAAAGCATCTCCCTAAGTCTTTCTCCCATAGGCGTATGAAATATGGCTTAGCTCTGCTAGACAGTTTTAAAAGATTGTCATATATGATAGATATTGACCTCTTCAGAGGGTTAGGTAATATAGAGAGGTTTTCCAACCATGTAGGCTCGGAAAGCGTAAAACCTGAGTCTTTCTCAATTCTTTTACATGTGTTTTTAAAATCCCATTTTTGGATTGGGGAAGGGAGCATATTACCCAGCTTGGTGAATATGTCTTCTAAAGGTAACATGCTGTTAGACTTCATCACCTCCCCTATTTTAACACCTCCCAGTAAATGCCACCAGCTCTTAATCACACCACCCATCTTACCAAAGAGATATGGAAGAACATCTAGCGGGGCTAGTTTAGATAAATTATTCCCTTTAGGAGGGGCCAAAGGAGAGTTGCGATGGCTGAGAATCGTACTTTTGGTAAGCACACCAATCCTTGGACTAAGAGAGAGAGGGGCTTCTTGTGACCAAAGGATAGCATTCCTGTGTATCCCAAGCAACGCTCTTTCAATATCAAGAAAGGGGTTATTTATTTTATCATTGGCCAGAAGCACCCATCTAGCTAAATGGATGGCTCTGTGGTATAATGCCATATCCGGTAGTGATATACCCCCTTTATAACTTTTCTGGGAAAGGATGGAGTAAGCTAGTCTGGGTCTCTTAGTATTCCACAAAAAGGCAGAAAATAAGCTCCTGATTTGGGCGTAGTAGGAGGCAGGGATATGTATCGGAAGGGCCTGGAACAGATATAGAAATAGTGGAAGGACAAATGTGGAAAGGAGGTTTTTCCTTCCAAACCACGACATATAGGGTACTTTTAAGGAGGAGACAAAGGATCTAATTTTAGAGATTAATGGGATATAATTTAGTTTAAACAGTAGGTTCAAATTGGCGGGGACATTTACACCTAGGAACTTAATTGATGATGTGGGCCATTTAAACACAGATGAGCGTTTAAGTGAGGATAGAACATTGTTAGGTATATTAATAGGGAGGGCCTCAGATTTAGAAAAGTTTATCTTAAAATTGGATACTGCACTGTATTCATCAAATAGGGACATAATGGTAGGGAGTGCTTCTTCAGGATTGGAGATTACTAATAACAGGTCATCTGCAAATGCTGCAGACCTATGGTGGAATTGACCTAAAGATATGCCTTGTATCTTGTTTGATTGTCTGAATTTGAGGAGGAGCATTTCCAGGCATAAAATAAAAAGAGTGGGTGAAAGGGGGCAACCTTGCCTGGTCCCATTCTTAATGGGGAAGGCATCCAACAGGGTTCCATTAACCAGCACTTGCGCTGTAGGGCATGAGTATAGCGAGAAAATGGCCGAGACAAAAATTGATGGGAAACCAAATTTTTGCATGGTGGCTCTCATGAAATCCCAGTTAACCCTGTCGAATGCCTTCTCCGCATCTGTACCTAATAACAGCATAGGTGTTTTTGTGACCTGGGAATTGTGGATCAGGTGGATCAACCTCCATATGTTATGTTTCCCTTCTCTTCCTGGGACAAACCCCACCTGTTCCGGGTCGATAAGTTTATTAAGAAGAGGGGAAATCCTGTAAGCTAACAATTTAGACCACCACTTCAAGTCACAGTTTAATAATGAGATGGGTCTGTAGCTCCCACATTCCTCAGGGTCTTTCCCTTCTTTATGAAGAATAGTTATATGGGCCCTTAAGGCCTGAGGAGCTAGAGACTCACCCTTCAACAGAGAATTGCATAGATTTGTAAAGTGGGGGAGCAACCACTCCTTGAACTTCTTGTAGTAAATGATGGGGAGGCCATCTGGACCTGGGCTCTTCCCTATGGGGATAGAGCTAAGTACCCTCTCTACCTCAGTTGTGGAAAAAGGCTCAAGGAGCGACTGCTGTTCCTCTTCTGAAAGCGAGGGAACCTTAAGCGAGGATAGAAATTTCTCTATGTGACTCATGCTAGGTCTCTCAGTGGGGTCCAAGTCGTTTTTTGGGACAGCGAGATTGTATAAATTGGAATAAAATGTTTGAAAAGATTTAGCTATGAGGGGAGTGGAAGAAACTCTTGAGGAGGAATCGCATTTAATTGATGAAATAAAGGTTTTGTCTCTCCTCTTCTTAATTAGGCGGGCCATCATTTTATTTCCCTTATCTCCGTGTTCATAAATTTTGCTCTTTAAGCGTAAGAGGGACTTGGTTTCTTTTATATTGAGAAGGTCTTTAACTTTCCGTCTGAGGATTGTTAAAGCTTCTTTGTGAACTTCTGAGTTAGTTAATTTATGCAGTTTTTCTTGTGTCTGTATCTGGGATAATAGAGATAATAGTTCCTTTGTCGATTTCTTTTTAACATATGAACCTAAGGCAATTAGTTCACCCCTAATATAGGCTTTGTGGGCCTCCCAAAGTATTGGAGTGGAGGTTTCAGGAGTGGCATTATATTTGAAATAATTCTCTAGTTTGTCCCCTAAAGCGTCAAGGTGGTTTTGAGATTCCAATAGTGTGGTATTTAACCGCCACGACCATGCCTTATGTGGGAGGCACTGTAGGGATAGAGTCATATGGATGGGGGCATGATCCGAAACCAATATGTTCCCTATCTCAGTACTTTGAACACATTGAATATAGGAATCTGGTACAAACAGATAATCTAACCTACTGTACGAGTTGTGGACATGTGAAAAGAAAGTAAAATCTTTCTCTGTAGGATGTAAAGTCCTCCAGACATCAATCAAATGCAACTCTGCCAAGGCAGTCATTAATTTCACTGTTTGCTTTCTACTCAGGCTGGAGGATTTATTCGTGGGAGTATCAAGCGAAATGTTGAAGTCACCACACACTATCAACATACCTTCAGAGAAATCTTTGACCTTCTTAAAAGCTTTGATTAGCCAAGGGACCTGGCGAGAATTGGGGGCATAAATGTTAGCAATTGTAATCTTAAAGTTGAAGATGGTACCTTGGATTATAAGTAGACGACCTTCTGGGTCAGTATAAGTTTTAACAAGGTGGAAAGGAATAGATGCGCTTATAGCTATTGAAACTCCTCTAGAGGCAGATGAGTGTGTGGCATGGAACCATTGGGAGTATTTGGACTCGGGAAGATGGGGGATATGATCATGACGGAAATGGGTTTCCTGCCATAAAACTATATCAGCCCTCTGTTTATAAAGCAAGTTGATGATCTGTCTTCTCTTTTGAGGGGCGTTGAGCCCGTTCACATTATGGGACCAAACTTTTAAGCTAGCCATATCGCATCGAGACCAATGACATTGTTTGCATTCTAAGCGCCTTGAGGGTAAAAATAACTAAGGGAAACCAATTTTTACAGAAAACATCAGCAACTAAACAGATGTAAGTGTGCCCAAGAAGTGTATTCTGAAGTTGAGGTGGCAACGTTTCTTTGGGCCAATCCCCGCCACCCCTAGTTGAAATCCGAGGAGGGCAGGGTCGCCCCGCAGAAACACCCCACCCCGGCTAAGAGGGGGGAATAACCTCTGACATCTAGACTTGCTGCCTTATGCTAGCGTATAATAATGCACCTCAAATATAAACGGGTGGTGAAACCTGAGAATAAGTGCATAGAAATCTGGAAATGTACGAAAAGTCATTATAAGCGATAAGACTGTTGCAGGTAATATAAGGTATGACACCGAGGATAGAGTACGGGTGCAAACTCAGACCCACCAACCAACCTAAATTGATGGCTAGTGCGTCCGGTGAAATCAAAGGCTTACACAAATGGCCTATCATCAGTGTCATAAAGTGATTACAGAAAAAACATTCATATATAACCTTAAGACCATAACGTGGATCCTTAGAACAGAAATTATTATTAGAGGGTCGCCGAATGACCCTTAACGGTCAACAGAACTAGGTGACCATGAGATTGAGGAGGATAAGCTAAGGGATGCTGCATAGTTCCTCAAGTAACCCTCCTGTTCTTTGGAGACTTCGGCTTCTTTACCACCTGCCATGTAGGAATCTCCGGCAGGTCAGGAATACCCAGATCTTCAGGTACTGGCATCCAGGGTTGTACCTCCACAGGATCGATCTCAAGCTTTTCCCATGCATCCGCTAAGTCCTGCGGTGTTCTTATGATAATCTGTTGTCCCGCTTTAGAAGTGGCCAGGCCGAAGGGAAACAACCATCTTACTGGAAGCTTATGCGATCTAAGCGCTTCCGTTACAGGTTTTAGCGCTCTTCTTTTCGCTAATGTGCTGGAAGCTAAATCTTGATAGAACTGTATGCGGGCTCCATTGTATAAAGTCTCCTTCGATTCTCTTGCGGCCCGTAATATAGCAGCAGTGTCCAAATAATTCAAAAGTCCGCAGATAATATCCCTTGGGGGGCCATTCTCAGGCGGTTTTGACCTCAGGGCCCTGTGGGCTCTCTCAATTATAATCTGGGAGGCTTTTTCCTCTCTCACTAGAGAAGTGAAAATGGCCGCAACCGCATTAGAGATCTCCCCAGGAGGAACGGTTTCAGGGACCCCCCTTATTCGGACATTCTTCCACCTGCTTCTATTCTCCTGATCTTCTAATTGGAGAAGAGCAGAAGTAATATAAGAGTAATGGCCTTGAAGGACTTTTCGGACAGCTTCCCCGTGGGAGACAATCGCTGTCTGTGTTTCTTCTAATGCCATGACGCGCCCCCCCGATCTGTTTTACCTCAGTCTTAATGTCCGAGATGTCCTTGTGCAGGGGTTGTAGCGCTTTATACAATGTCTTCTTGAAGAAGGCTCTGGACAGCGGTAAATCCACATTCTCTGCCCCTTCCGACATGGCGCATGAACTGTCTCCACCCGAGTCTTCGGTCTGCGCGGCAGCTCTGGCACCCTCCGGCGCCATCTTGGATCTGTGTGCCGGGGAGAAACTTCTCTTTTTAAGAAAACGATCCATCTCCGCTTGAGTATGACTCGGTTTCTGCATGCCCGAGGCAGAGTCGCTTCTGTCCTTGGTAGTTTTCACCATGACAAGGGAATATATCACCCGTTATGCTAGAAAGGCAGCAGCGTCTGTGAAGAGCTCTGAGACTAAGCGGCCATCTCGGCTCACAGCTAGCTCCGCCCCCCCGTGAGCCAGTTTCTTTGTAGCGCTTGATGGTTTTTGTGACTGCACTTGGGGACACTTTCAAAGTTTTCCCAATTTTTCAGACTGACTGACCTTCATTTCTTAAAGTAATGATGGCCACTCGTTTTTCTTTACTTAGCTGCTTTTTTCTTGCCATAATACAAATTCTAACAGTCTATTCAGTAGGACTATCAGCTGTGTATCCACCTGACTTCTCCACAACGCAACTGATGGTCCCAACCCCATTTATAAGGCAAGAAATCCCACTTATTAAACCTGACAGGGCACACCTGTGAAGTGAAACCCATTTCAGGTGACTACCTCTTGAAGCTGATCAAGAGAATGCCAAGAGTGTGCAAAGCAGTAATCAAAGCAAAAGGTGGCTACTTTGAAGAACCTAGAATATGACATATTTTCAGTTGTTTCACACTTTTTTGTTATGTATATAATTCCACATGTGTTAATTTATAGTTTTGATGCCTTCAGTGCTAATCTACAATTTTCATAGTCATGGAAAGAAAACTCTTTGAATGAGAAGGTGTGTCCAAACTTTTGGTCTGTGCTGTAATAAATAAGGCTAGTATATTACATGACGGGTCTGCTCTCCTATATAATGGCAGTATATAATATGACAGGTCTACTTTCCTCTGTAACGGCAGTACATAACAGGACAGGTATGCTCTACTATGTAAGGACAGTATATTGCTGGAAAGATCTACTCTCCTATGTAAGGGTAGTATATTACAGAGAGGTTATTTTTTTTATACAGAACAAAAATGGCACAAAAATACATTACTCTGTTTGACTAATAGAAGTAATTGTAGGATGTGTTGCAGAGTCCATATTATTGACACAGTGGTTGACCAACTCTTAAATATCTGCATCTGTCCCAATGCTATGTTGCCCTTAGCCCCTGCCCATAAAATGCTGTATATGGCACTGCAAGAAGGTCATTAGTGTAAGGGGTTAAATAGACTCAGGCAGGTAAGGCCCCTTTCACACGAGCGAGTTTTCCGTGCGGGTGCAATGCATGACGTGAACACATTGCACCCGCACTGAATCCTGACCCATTCATTTCAATGGGTCTCTGTACATGAGCGTTGTTTTTCACTCATCAGTTCTGCGTTGCGTGAAAATCGCAGCATGTTCTATATTCTGCATTTTTCACGCAGCCCTGGCCCCATAGAAGTGAATGGGGCTGCGTGAAAAACGCATTGCATTTGCAAGCAAGTGCGGGTGCGATGCGTTTTTTTCACTGATGGTTGCTAGGAGATGTTGTTTGTAAACCTTCAGTTTTTTATCACGTACGTGAAAAACGCATCAAAACGCATTGCACCCGCGCGGAAAAAACTGAACAACTGAACGCAATCGCAGACAAAACTGACTGAACTTGCTTGCAAAATAGTGCGAGTTTCACTGAACGCACCCTGAATGCATCCGGACCTAATCCGTCACGCTCGTGTGAAAGGGGCCTAAGGGTACTTGTGTCGCCGGAACTGCCTGTCGGATCGGAAAATCCGTATGCAAACTGATAGCATTTCTAGACAGATATACGAATCCATCTCACAAACAGTGATGGCCAGTTCGCATTGTTCGCCCGCGTAATTCTGGAACCGGCATTATTTTCCATTGAAATGCATTAATGCTGGATCCAGCACCAAGTGTTCTGGAAAAACGGATCCACTGACCGCATTTTTTTTCAGACCGGCTTGCGCGCAGGCACAGGTAAGGGCTTACCTGTGCCTTGCCGGACTTGTGAGAAAAGATGGCAGCTCGCATGTGTTCGCGGGCGAACAATGCAAACTGGTCATCACTACTGACAAATGCATTGAAATACCAGATCCGTCTCTCTGGTGTCATCCGGAAAAACGGATCCGGTATTTATTTTTTCAAATTTTAAAAGGTCTGCGCGTGTGCAGACTGGGAAACCGGATCCGTTTTTCCAGAACACTTGGTGCCGGATCCAGCCTCATGCACACGACCGTTGTGGGCATCCGTGGCCGTTGACTTTCAATGGGTCTATGGAAAAATCGGAAAATGTACCGTTTTGCAGCCGCATCCGTGATCCGTTGACTTTCAATGGGTCTATGGAAAAATCGGAAAATGTACCGTTTTGCAGCCGCATCCGTGATCCGTGTTTCCTGTCTGTCAAAAAAATAGGACCTGTCCTATTTTTTTGAGGGAGAACGGTTCACGGACCCATTCAAGTCAATGGGTCCGTGAAAAAACACAGATGCACACAAGATTGGAATCCGCGTCCGTGGTCCGTGTCCGTAGGCTGCTTTTCGTGAAAACTCAGATCCGACAGTATATTCTAACACAGAGGCGTTCCCATAGTGATGGGGACGCTTTAAGTTAAAATATACCATCGGATTGGAGAAAACTCCAATCCGATGGTATAAAAGGGACTCCTGACTTTACATTGAAAGTCAATGGGGGACGGATCCGTCCCCATTGACTTGCATTGTAAGTCAGGACGGATCCGTTTGGCTCCGCACGACCAGGTGGACACCAAAACGACTTTTTTTTCATGTCCGTGGATCCTCCAAAACTCAAGGAAGACCCACGGACGAAAAAAAGGTCACGGATCACATACCTACGGACCCCGTTTTTGCGGACCTTAAAAAAAAACGGTTGTGTGCATGAGGCCTAAAACTGGTAATTTTTATTACGGTATTGAGCCCCTAGGACAGAACTCAATACAGGAAAAGAATAACGCTAGTGTGAAAGTACCCTAACAGATCAGCTTCAATTAAAAAAATAAGTGCAGTAAAAAGTATTTTAAAATATAAACCTAAAAGTGAAAAAATCTGTATTTTTTTAATTATAATTTATATAATTGTTATGGAGAAAGACAGCTAAAATAGAGAACAAAAGCAAAAAAATGTTCTTAAAAAAAATGTTACAACTAATAATAGAGAAAAGGAGAGTACAGGACAAATTGGTCCCATGAAAAGTATAAATGGCATCTTGGTCTTTTGTGAGTTTGAGAATTGGGAGCTATTAAATATGTTCTTTTCATCTGTATTTATGAGGGAACAGACCGGTATGGGTGTGTTTTATAACATCACTAATGACAGCACAATAACTGCCTCACTGAGGCTGACACAAGCATCGGTCCAGAAGAGATTCGGAGAAATAATGAGAAGAAGGTAGCTGCACCAGATGGCTTGCTTACATAGTCTTAGGATAACTGAGTCTATCAGAAGCCTCATTGCAAACAGGTATTTTAGCAATTGTCTGGTAATTACCGTAAGGACAATGTTTATTAAAAAAAATAGTTTAATATTACTCATTTCCCACTGACAGGTGATGGATCAGCATTTCTAAAGGAATTAGCAGAGTTAGGCTGGGTTCACATGGGCATCACGTTTTGGCTCAGGATGCGTCCCGGGTGCATTGCGGCAAACCCGCGCGAGTAGGTACGCAATTTCAGTCAGTTTTGACTGCAATTGCGTTCCGTTGTTCATTTTTTTCTGCGCGAGTTCAAAGCGTTTTGCATGCTATAACCATGTTATAAGGGAAAATAATACAGTGAATAGACTTTCATCTTAGAAACCATGCGTTAAAAAAAAAAAAAATCGCACCACATTTGCACTTGCTTGCGGATGCTTACGATTTTCAGGCAGCCTCATTTACTTCTATGGGGCCTGCGTTGCGTGAAAAACATGCAATATAGAGCATGCTGCGATTTTCATGCAACGCACAAGTGAAGCGTGAAAATCACCGCTCATTAGGGTGACCACATTTCCTTACTGCCACTTACTTTCACAAGTACATTTCGTCAAACTTATACTTGAGACTGGCAAAAACATATCTGCCTGTGCATTTTTCAGTATTTCTGCACACATTAACTGGCTAAACCAAAAAACTGTCATGTTAGCATTTAATAACTAACTAAAACCCAATCACAGCAGGTCGCAACTAGCACACGCAAGTAAATGTACAAAAACCTTATGTGCCAGCAGTCCCCCTTATGTCTGTGCCAGTAGCCCCCCTTATGTGCCAGTATTGTAATTTGTACATCTATATAAATATACTTATCTCCTCCTGGATGCGATGCAGGCCTCTTCCGGCCTGTGTCCCTCGCTGGCTCGCGCCGCCTGCACTGGCCGGCAGCCTATCAGAGGAACAGGGAGGGGGACACACTTCTCCCTCCCCTGCCGGCTGCCGCAGCACAGACATTTGTATCGCCGTCCTGAGGACGGCGATACAGATGACTATAGAGATGAGTGAGCGCTTACACAATGGAAGCGCAGCGCTCATCTCCTGCTGTGCGACGGCGGCTCAGGTCATTCCGGGACACTGCATTGTCCCGAAATGAGGGTGACCGGGACCCGGGACAGACTCTCTAAATGCAGGACTGTCCCGGGCGATCCGGGACACGTGGTCACCCTACCACTCATGTGCACAGCCACACGGGCGATATTTCTGCGCAGGTGCAATGCGTGAGGTGAACGCATTGCACCCACACTGAATCCTGACCCATTCATTTCTATGGGGCTGTGCACATCACTTGTACGTTGCGTGAAAATCGCAGTATGCTTTATATTGTGCGTTTTTCACGCAACACAGGCCTCATAGAAGTGAATTGGGCTGCGTGAAAATTGTAAGCATCCGCAAGCAAGTGCAAATGCGGTGCAATTTTCACGCATGGTTGCTAAGATGAAAGTCTATTCACTGTATTATTTTCCCTTATAACATGGTTATAAAGGAAAATAGCATTCTTTAATACAGACTGCTTAGTAGAAGTTCAATTGAGGGTTAAAAAAAATATATATATTAACTCACCTCCTCTTCTTGATCGTGTAGTTGCCAATCTCTTCTTACTTCTTTAATCATGAGCTGCCGGCTAAAGGACCTGTGGTGACGTCATGTCACATGGTCCAATCACATGATCCACCATCGCGGTGATGGACCATGTGATTGGACCGTGTGATGAGCTCAGTGAAATCAACACAGGTCATTTGACAGGTCCTGAGGAAAGAACAGGAGACTGGCAGCTACGCGATCAATTGGAGGAGGTGAGTTAATTTTTTATTTATTTTTTAACCCTCAATTGAACTTCTACTAAGCATTCTGTATTAAAGAATGTTATTATTTTCCCTTATAACCATGTTATAAGGGAAAATAATAAAATCTACACTACAACTAACCCAAACCCGAACTTCATTGAAGAAGTTCGGGTCTGGGTACCACAACGGAACGTAATCGCAGTCAAAACTGACTGAAATTGCGTACCTACTCACGTGGGTTTGCCGCAATGCACCCGGGATGCATCCTGAGCCAAAACGTCCATATCCGTTTTTGCGGTCCGCCAGTCGAGAGCCTTTATTTTACACCTTCACAAATGTCCTATTGAGATGAAAGGGTCCGCATCCGATCTGCAAAAAATTCTGATCGGATGCGGACCAGAACCACGGTTATGTGCATGAGCCGTATTGTCCATCTTAATGCTAGAACACAAAAGTTGGATAATACTTGGTGACAGGGCTGGGACAATGGGTAGCAAAGAGCCTACCTAGGACGCCATCTCGCTACCCTTCTTGGGGGGGTCAGTCTCCTCCCAATAGCTTGTATGGGCAGAAACAATAATGGTAGTTATAATACTCCTTACTTCTAGTTTCCTCCCCACACATTTCTTGGCTGCTAGGCAGCCAATAAACGTGCAGGTGATTACTGCCATCACTGTAATGCCATAGCCCTGTTGGTTACTGGCCTTACAGTGATTGGCTGGCCGGAACATATAGCACCCGATGGCGCGTGTTCGGCTCATTATAGGTCAGGGAGAGCTGCGCTTAGGAAGGGACAGACAGTGTAGGGAGTGTGATAGCAATCTATTTAGTTGAAAAACATTTCAAAGACCCCAAAGTGCTTTTAAAGGACTATTGTGTGTGGTGGCAGCAATATAATATAGCCATCAATTTTTTTCACATACTTTTCCATACTTTTTCTATAGAGGGTGTCTGCAGTGACTTGTGACATCTGTGCAATACCTTCTGTGTGTCAGGGCCAGAAATAGGAAAAATATAAGTGAAAACTAGTATATTTGTTCCATACTTTTCCTATAGAGGGTGTCTGCAGTGACTTGTGACATCTGCGCAATACCTTCTGTGTGTCAGGACAAGAGACAGAAAAAATATAAGTGAAAACTAGTATATTTTTTCCATACTTTTCCTGTCACCAACTTGCCTGTCCGAACTCCAGCGCTGCAGTCTGGGGCTCGGACACTGCAGCGTGGTGCCAGACATGCTGTCATGCCAAGTTCCTTGGTGACTCTGTGTTTAGTCCGTGCCCCCTCTCGACCGTCCGCTTTGGTCACGCTCCCTGATGAGGTCACTCCTATTTAAGGCAGCTACTGGCAATCATATTCCTCCTTCCGCTTTGTAATTGTGTTGGTATTGATCTCCTGGTTTGACTGTTTCTGGCACGACTTCCCTTGGCGTTTGTGTAACACTCCAGAGTTGTGTCACTCCTCTACCCTGCTACTATCTTCTAAGAGCCTGTATATTGTCATCTGATATGATTTTGCTCATGTCTTCACAAATGTGCATGAAAAACCATGTTAAATACAATTGTTTCCATGTCATTTTCCAGGTTTACCAGAAGGTGGCAGCAATACATTGGCCAGGTATTAGTCTCGGTTTATTGTATCTAGGCTGGAATGGATTATTCCAGCTTAGCTCCCCCTCTGTGGAAATGTGGACTGTTCCCACATCCTGCAGGATGGGTGGAGAAGGAAGTTAGAGTCAGTGAAGCCTCCCCCCTGCTAGGGGAAGGCTGTGTGATAGCGTTCAGGAGATCCCCTAAATACGGAAGACAGCAAGGATCTTTTCTTGGCTGAGACCTGATCAAATTCCCAGTCTGAGACCTGCAGCCTCATCTGGATGAGAAGAAAGCAGACAATCTCCAGAGTTCCAGGAAGAAAGCATCCCCTGAGAAATTATCTGTGAGTTAAGTCCTGAGACCTAGGAGAAGCCATATTCCACCTCAGCTAGTCTGTCCCCACAAAGCAGAAAGTACATAAAAGTGCAGAAGATTAATTCCTGCCACAGTTACAGAGCTACCAAGCAGACATCCTATCCTGCAAGCTCACATTTAAAGTGCAGAAGTATTTATTCCTGCCAATCATTGCCAAAACCTGCTGGGACCAGACACCAAACCTGTAAACTGCTTGGATACAAGTTATCTTCAGTAAATAAATATTTGAACTTCATCTAAAGGTCTGGACCTCATTTCTGCTGTAAAATTCCTCTATTACTCCTACTATCACTACACTCAAATTTATTGCAAGTGAGCGAGGAGTCCAGCCGTACCCAGGTAGGAGACACAGTTGACACCATTATCACCACCCTATAGAGACATTATAGGCCATTACACCACTCTGGCATTCCTAATCTGGGACGTGCATTATAACACCTTGGAAGGGCCCTGAGGTAGTACCCTGCGCACGCTGCAATTGGTGTCACAAACAAATATAGACTATTATACACCCGTATCCTGACCCACTGCATAAGTGGTGTCAGCGTTACCCCATATCCTGCTCATTGCATTTGTTTGTCTGCTCCTGTGTGTGAACAGGTACCTGCAGGTCCGTGGGAACTTTGTTTGTATCTCTGCACTTAGGCTACTTTCACACCTGTGTTAGGTGCGGATCTGTCTTGTATCTGCACAGACGGATCCGCACCAATAATACAAACGCTTGTATCCATTCAGAACGGATCCGTTTGCATTACCATGAACAAAACTGATAATTTTTTACTTACACTGAAAGTCAATGGTAGGCGGATCCTTTTTCAATTGCACCATATTGTGTCAGTGAAAACGAATCCATCCCCATTGACTTACATTGTAAATCAGGACAGATCCGTTTGGCTCCACATCAGGCGGACATCAAAACGCTGCAAGCAGCATTTTGGTGTCCATTCCAGAGCGGAATGGAGGCTGAACGGAGGCAAACTGATGCATTCTGAACGGATCCTTATAATGCATTGGGGCTAAACTGATCCGTTTTGGGCCGCTTGTGAGAGCCCTGAAATGAATCTCACAAGCGGACCCAGAAACGCCAGTGTGAAAGTAGCCTTACCTGTATAGGGACCGTCGACCAGTTGTGGACTTGTCACCTAGGACTTGTTCTGCAAGGAACAGTAGGAAGGGTCAGTGGGAGGGGTTCAAGTTAGGACTCACTGTGTGAGTGCATGTCCCTGCCTACGGTCGTGACTTTTTCATACTTTTTCTATAGATGGTGTCTGCAGTGACTTGTGACATCTGTGCAATACCTTTTGTGTGTCAGGACAAGAGATAGGAAAAATATAAGCAAAAACTAGTATATTTTTTCCATACTTTTTCTACAGAGGGTGTCTGCAGTGACTAATGATCGACAAACATCGGTTCTCGAACGCGATCAAATGTTCGCAAACCGCAAGTTTGTGGCGGGCCCCATTCACTTTAATAGCAGGCCGACCTGAAAAACCTTCATCTCATATTTGCAGCCACCAAATACTTAGTAGAAGTGTACAAATAGTCCCACAACATGTGACATATTAGAGGGGGATCAATGACAAAAATTCCAACAAAAAATATGTATCTTAATCAGGAGACATTTTAATGTGTCTTAAAAGTAAATTCTCTGAAATGTGCCCTGTTTAAGCCACTGGAGTAAGAGCCTTAAAAATTAGGCATTCACCTGACATAAAATAAATTCTGATTATGTGGCTTGAGGTACATTATGTGGTCAATGGATAAAAATTGTACTGTAGGCCACTGGACTACAGGCCCCAAACATTAGGCATTCACAGGACAGAAAAGATCAAGTGATTATGTGGCTGGAGGTATATTAGACGGTCAATGGATATAGATTTTACTGCAGGCCAGTAAAAATACAGCTCAAATACATACCGTATTTTTCGCCCTATAAGACAGTCTTCCCCCCCCCCCCAAAAGTGGGAGGAAAATGGCAATGCGTCTTATGGGGCGAATGCTGCAGTTTTTACACTGATACACTGCTGACCGCATGCTGCACAGCGCGGCCGGTGTGTGTATCAGCGAGGAGGGCCTGGGGGCCGGCCTCTAGTTTTGTAATGGCAGCGGGGCCCGGTGCAGTCACTGTATTCTATTGCACCAGGCCCCGCTTACTGTACTAATCGTATCTACTGTAACTGCAGGCAGGCAATATTTGACTATAGATATGTTCGATCCAGCAGCGTGTACTTACAATCATAGCAGGCTGGAGGGGCAGCGTAACTTCCTATGTCACGTGCCTGCTCCGCCCACTTTATGAATGAAGCAGGCGGCTCAGGCACGTGACTTAGTAAGTTACGCTGCCAGTGCCCGCCCGCCCAGCCTCCTGCCTGCTATGATCGTAAGTACCGGCTGTTGGATCGAACATAGCTATAGTTAAACATTGCCTGCCTCCAGTTACAGTAGGTACACAAGTACGATTAGTACAGTGAGCGGGGCCCGGTACAATAGAATACAATAACTGCACTGGGCCCCATGACTGCACTGGGCCCCCCGCTGCCATTTAAAAACTAGTGTTTATGCCAGTCCCCACCTCCTGTATTGGGGGTCATTCACAGTGGCTGACACTGTAATGGAGGGGGGATCTGTGGATGTCAAATAGCATAAGATGCTATTTATCTGTCATCCACAGATCCCCCCATAGCAGTGTCATGCCATCCACAGATTCCCCCATAACAGTGTCAGCCACAGACCCCCATAACAGTGTCAGCCACAAACCCCCATAACAGTGTCAGCCACAGACCCCCATAACAGTGTCAGCCACAGACCCCCATAACAGTGTCAGCCACAGACCCCCATAACAGTGCCATCCACAGACGCTCATAACAGTGCCATCCACAGACCCCCATAACAGTGTCATTCACAGGCTACCATTAGTTCAAAGCCCACCAAAAGCAAACATTTTTTCTCTTATTTTCCTCCTCAAAAACCTAGGTGCGTCTTATCGGCCGGTGCGTCTTATAGGGCGAAAAATAAGGTATGTTTAAAAGAACTAAAAATATAAAATTGGATTAAAAACATGGCTAATGAAATCCCCCCTCTTGAAAAAAACCCTAATGATAGTTGAAATTCGATAACACAAATGCTGCACTACCCAAATGCACTATATATCAAGTATATTATTGGTATACACTCACCTAAAGAATTATTAGGAACACCTGTTCTATTTCTCATTAATGCGATTATCTAGTCAACCAATCACATGGCAGTTGCTTCAATGCATGTAGGGTTGTGGTCCTGGTCAAGACAATCTCCTGAACTCCAAACTGAATGTCAGAATGGGAAAGAAAGGTGATTTAAGCAATTTTGAGCGTGGCATGGTTGCTGGTGCCAGACGGGCCGGTCTGAGTATTTTACAATCTGCTCAGTTACTGGGATTTTCACGCACAACCATTTCTAGGTTTTACAAAGAATGGTGTGAAAAGGGAAAAACATCCAGTATGCGGCAGTCCTGTGGGCGAAAATGCCTTGTTGATGCTAGAGGTCAGAGGAGAATGGGACGACTGATTCAAGCTGATAGAAGAGCAACGTTGACTGAAATAACCACTTGTTACAACCGAGGTATGCAGCAAAGCATTTGTGAAGCCACAACACGCACAACCTTGAGGCGGATGGGCTACAACAGCAGAAGACCCCACCGGGTACCACTCATCTCCACTACAAATAGGAAAAAGAGGCTACAATTTGCACAAGCTCACCAAAATTGGACTGTTAAAGACTGGAAAAATGTTGCCTGGTCTGATGAGTCTCGGTTTCTGTTGAGACATTCAAATGGTAGAGTCCGAATTTGGCGTAAACAGAATGAGAACATGTATCCATCATCTGATGGCTACTTCCAGCAGGATAATGCACCATGTCACAAAGCTCGAATCATTTCAAATTGGTTTCTTGAACATGACAATGAGTTCACTGTACTAAAATGGCCCCCACAGTCACCAGATCTAAACCCAATAGAGCATCTTTGGGATGTGGTGGAACGGGAGCTTCGTGCCCTGGATGTGCATCCCTCAAATCTCCATCAACTACAAGATGCTATCCTATCAATATGGGCCAACATTTCTAAAGAATGCTATCAGCACCTTGTTGAATCAATGCCATGTAGACTTAAGGCAGTTCTGAAGGCAAAAGGGGGTCCAGCACCGTATTAGTATGGTGTTCCTAATAATTCTTTAGGTGAGTGTATAACACCCCTTCTTCATTAATTTTTTTAGGGGTGGCAACTGGTATATCACACCAGTAGAAATTATTTGTTCCAATGTCGTTTGTCACTCTGTAGCTGCAGTATCACAGCAGAACCGTACACAACTGCTGCACAATACGAATGCACTATAATATACTTTCTATGTTAGAAAGTATATTATAAGTATATTACACCCTTCAGTATGTCACACATATTGATAGCACACCTATACCAGTCCTTGAAAGTAATTTTGTGGCCCTATTAGCTAGCGTTTGGTGTCCCTAACAGTCTGTCCCTGCTCCACACAGCAACCTCTCCCTACACTGGCAAAAGACTGAATGCAAAATGGCGGCCAGATCAGGTTTATTTATAAGGTAGGGGGTATGTCAATTTGATGAAACGTCTCAATTGGCTGTCCTGTACCACCTGATGGATGTGTCATGGGTCAAAGTTCTTCACAAAGTAATAGAATATGGTGCCGGTGGACATTGCCATATGATCGTTCGGCGAATCACGAACGAGCAAAGTTCGCCGCAAAACGACTGCCAGGCAATCCGCAAGGCCATCTCTACTTGTGACATCTGTGCAATACCTTCTGTGTGTCAGGGCCAGAGATAGGAAAAATGTAAGTGAAAACTAGTATATTTTTTCAATACTTTTCCATACTTTTTCTTTAGAGGGTGTCTGCAGTGACTTGTGACATCTGTGCAATACCTTCTGTGTGTCAGGATAAGAGATAGGAAAAATATAAGTGAAATCTATTTTCCTGTTTCTATACTTTTACGTACTTTTTCCATATACGGTGCTTGCTGTGAACTGTAAAATCCGTGCCACATCTTGTGTGTCAAGCAGGCATATAATATTTAATATGAAGAAGGCGAGCATTAAGGGACGGGGAAGTGGCCATGATGCTGATGGTTCACGCAGAGGCTGTGGCCCTGGGCGTGTTAAAACTGTGCCTGCTGCCAGAGCACAAGAAAAACAATCATCCACAATACCTAGCTTCACATCCCAGTTTGCAGGGCGTCACGGGACAAAACTCCTGAAGTCAGACCGGTGTGACCAGGATTGTAGCAGATAATGCTTCCAGTTGGTTAAGCACCACCCTGTGTTCCACCAAGTCTGGTCTCAGTAGCCAAGAGTCTGTTCAACAGAATCCTCACCCTGATCCTCCTTCCTCCCACCATGGAGAGTCTGGCCAAACAAGTGATCCCACACTTGGTTATTCCGACGAGCTCTTTTCATTGCCATTACTTGATTTGGCCCTCTCACCAAGCACACTTAAAGAGGGACATGAGATCTTGTGCCCTGATTCCCAACCTCTTGAGCATCCACAGTGACAACAACATGATGGTGGAGAACGGCAATTAGTGTGTAATGAGGTGGATGATGATGAGACACAGTAGCCAATGAGTCAATCGCAATTACTGTCTCAATAGGGCTGAATAGGTCAAGTAGGGTGCAATAGGGATAGATTGCTTTACCCGAGGCTTCCCTACCGCCAAGACTGATGACCTAAGGACCTGATGCCTGTATTACTATTCGGACATCTGGTATCCAAAGCCCATAAGCATGGAGTGACCATCTCCTCTACTGACATTCCACACTTTGGGAATAGTGAGGTTTCTCAACTAAACCGGTAAGACCATTCTGTGTTTTGATATAGCGTCCTGCTCGTCCCAGCATCTGGTCATGGGACTCAGGGACCCTACGCCCTGTGCTGTATGTGACCCTGATTCATCACTGTGGTCCATACCTCGTGCATTGTTTCTTGTTAGATCCAGTATTACGGTTTGGGTCCCTTTCCCATGCTAGAACCTAGCTGCATGGCACACTTATTTAGGTCCTACACCTGTTTGTCTGTTTATGTTTGTAAGGGGTTTTTATCTCCTGGATATTAGAGTTCTCATTGAGTATGATAAAAGTTCAATTTTACTATGTTACTGCTCCCCTTTTTCTGATTTTGTACCTCACCTACATGTCCAGTCTCAGTAGCCAAGAGTCTGGTCAACACAATCCTCACCATGTCGGCACACTGGGTGAATGTTGTGGAGTCCGAGAGCAAGTCGGCTGCTGACACCAGACTTGCCCTCCAATAGATTCTCGTTAACTGAAAGTGTACTCATTCCAATAACAGGACCTATTAAGAGTGCTGTATTGTTATTTATTGTCAACCCCCAGTATGCATTCTATGATTAAAACTATTTGCAGCAAAAACGTGAAACTGCCAGGAATTCCTCTGAGTCTATCGTACATATGCCTTAAACTTATTTCCTGTTTACATTTCTTCTTGCTAAAAAAAAAAAAATCATGTGAGCCCACTCCTCTCACTTATATGGAGGGTATATAATGCTAAGCCCCCACCTAATAAATTAGAGTTACGCTTTGACCTTATGTAGTGTCAGTGTTATTTCTCTCGCCGTGCATGCACGGATCTATCTATCTAATTTGGAGCAGTGCATCAACCTACCTGACCATTGATCAGAACCAGAACATTTTGGTGCCCAGCGTGGGGCTCGAAGGTTGGAACCCCCTGATCCCGTACCTCCAGAGATCAGACGTAGGAGGGGTGCACCAACAGACACTGAGATCGCTATCCGTGATATGAGGTAAGAAAACAGAGTAATCTTGCCTATACTGTGTCCCCTGGTGTAGCCTCTTGTCATCTCTCTGAGGAAGCGCTGTGGCAGCAGTTGGGGTGCCTTTGAGGGCACGCAAGTAAGAACCCCACAGTAATTGATGAGATTTTGATACACTGTGTTTTATGTGTTGTTCTGATGTCATTATGACCTTGAGCACCTGTGTATAAACTACCGAGTTACAAAAAAAGGAAGCCTACCTAATTTGCCTACATTGCGGTACAGCCAGAGGCATCTCTCCGGATAGTAGAAGGGAAGGAGGCGGTCAGAACCGGTCCAAAGGTGTACTACATGTCTGACTCAAAAAAGTACTCAGGTAGTTCAGGAACACAGGGTGCAAGCACAGGTTACGGACTAGACGGCTCCAGGAGATATTACATTATGGGAAATGTTGAAAGTGTCCCGAAGGGATGCTGATCACCGGAGCAGTACGTGGCGGACAAGAGAGGGAAACGCTTCATAAAGTGTTTACCCATGTTGGAGAAACATTATGAGACATGTATAGGTGGTACTCTTTGTGTTAATACATGGAGAGTATTGTTAAAGAAGAAGAGAAGAAAGGTAAACTTACTGATGAAAAGATAGTAAGTGCAGTGGAGGTGTGGCTTGACTGCAGCAAAGAATTTGAACAGACAGGGGGAGAACAGACATATAATGAAAAGACAGGAAGATATTACTGTATGCCCGGGCAGCCACCACCTTATAATAATGGTGTTATCAAGAAGGGGGGGGGTGGACCTGTGCCGTATGTGGGAAACAGAATCCTCCCTCCTATGTTACGTGCCTTGCATGTGGTGCTTCACGCCCACATAGCCACATTCCTGTAGCTCCCAGGCACCTCCTACCCACAGCTCTGCATGAGACACTGTCATTTTCCCAGCAGACGCCCATGGCTGGACTGTTAACCCCCGGTAACCCCTCCATCCTGCCTGTAAGCCCAAGTTCAAGCACTCTATTCCATGATAAATCCTGATGGCACATTCACAGTAGGTTGTTCAAGTGATGGTCGGGAAGAAGGAGGAGGATATGTGTTATTAACACCAAATCAGCTGTATTCAATTGTCAGTCAGTTGCCAGACCCCGAGACCCACCCCATGCCGTTTTGCCATAAATTAAATCAAATATACAAGACACATGGGTGTACGTGGTCAGAGCTACAAAGTATAGTAGAGAACAAAACTGGAGAATACTCAGCCCGCATTGTGTGCCTGTGTGTCCTGCACCGTGCATGTCTCTGTTTATCGGTGAATATAGAGTAAGAGTTAGGGGGCCATAGCTGGAAGGGGGTGTGACATTGGCATGTGTGATAAGCGAGAACACTGTCTGCAAGGCCAAAGAGATAATTAAAGGAATATTGTTGCATTCACACATGCAGGCAAGCAATACACTTGGACTGTGATGCCTCAGGGAGCACAGAATAGCCCCTCATGCTTTAGCAAAGCCATGTCCTCCGTGCTCCAACCATGGCAGGCAGACAACCCTGAGGTTGAACTCCTACAATATGTGGATGGCCTCCTCCTTTGTGCTTCAAGCTTTCAGGAATGTCTGTCCAGCTCAATCTCTCTCCTACAGTTCCTGGCCGAATCGAGCTGCAAAGTATCTCAAACCAAACTCCAATTGTGTTTACCCAAGGTAGTCTTTCTTGGCCACTGTATTGCCCAAGGTAGTAAACACTTGACGGATTCCAGGAAAAATGCGGCTTCAAACATACGGATACCAGACACTCCACACCAATTGCAGACCTTCTTAGGCCTCATTTCCTACTCCCTGATGCCTCAGTGCTGATGCAGCCTCTATATGACTGTATTCCCCAGAATGCAACCTCTCCATTCCAGTTAACAAGGGAGGCTAATGAGTCCTTTGACAAGTTGAAGACAGCAATTGCAACCGCTCCGGCCCTTCAGGCAGTATGTCATGGAACGTCAAGGTCACACTATTGGAGTTCTTAACCAAACTCATGGTGGACGCAACAGACCGCTGGGCTACTATTCCAAGCGTCTTGACCCTGTAGCCAGAGCTGCCCCTTCCTGTGTCAGAGCCGTCCATGCTGCCAGCTCTCTTCTGGATGTTACATCTGACGTTGTTCTTGGGCACTCCCTCACTATTTTGGCTCCGCATGACATCTCTGCGATCCTCCAGCAGACACAACCCAAACACCTCACTGCACAACGCCACTTCCGGCTGCAGTGTAGTCTGCTCCTGCCAGATAATGTCACCATTCAGTAATGTCACATCCTTAACCCTGCTGCACTCCTTCCTATTCCAAGGGGGAAGTATACTAGAGATTCAGGAGAAGCTTCTGAAGATTTTATTGATCTGCATGCTAAAGAAGATCTTCAGGAAGAACTATGGACCTCAAGTGACTCTATTTACCAGGAACAGGATCATGATTGCATCACAATGATGGAAGCTGAAGTAGGGACACCACCATCGGTCCAAGACACTCCTCTGACAAACCCTCATTGGATTCTCTTTGTGGACGGCTCAAGGTATGCCGATGACAAAGGGAAATTCCACACAGGCATGGCAGTCACTAGTGAGCATGAAGTGCTGTGTGAAAGAAAATTGCACCCAGACCAGTCAGCACAGGAGACTGAACTCATTGCCCTCACTGAAGGCTGCCTCATGGCAAAAGATTCCACAGCTAATATCTACATGGATTCCAGATATGCCTTTCGAGTGGTTCATGACTTTGGACTAATATGGAAGGCACGGGATTTCATCACAGCCACAGGAACCCCAATCAAAAATGCCTCAGCAGTAGCGGCCCTAATGACAGCAGTACTCTTGCCCACTCAAGTGGCAGTGATCAATGTAAAGGCCCATACATGAACTGACACTCCTGAGGCCAGAGGAAATGTCCTAGCTAATTAAACAGCAAAGAGAGCAGCAATGGAAGAGGAAGGAGCCCAGACAGAACAGATCCTGACAGTACAAGAAGATCTGGAGCAAGAAGAAGTTGCATGGGACCTACTGAAACAAATGCAGAAACAGGCCACTTCTAGGGAAAAGGAAACCTGGTTGAAAGAGTCACCCCTCGAAGAAAAATCCAGACTCTGGACACAGGGAAAGAGTATGCCTAGCCAGAACTCTCTATCCCCTAATAGCCGCAATAGCTCATGGGCCCACCCAACAATCCAAAACAATCATGAAAGAGCTAATTGATAAAATATGGTTGGCCCCAGGGATCACCCCTGTCCTGGGGAGAAATACTCAAGCATGCCTCATTTGCGCAGAGTGTAATCCAGGTAGAACCAAGCCCACGCCCCGGAAATATCTCCCAAAGGCCTTATATCCCTTTCAGAGGATACAAATCAACCACATCAAGATGCCAATGTGCCAAGGGTTTCAATATGTGCTGGTAGTGATAGACTTGTTCTCTGGGTGGCCAGAAGCCTACCCCTTCCGAAATCAGACAGCAACTAACTACTACTGCTAAAAAACGGAGGCAGGCGCTTGTCTGTAGGTTCAGAGTACCTGAGGCCATTGAGAGTGATCAGGGCCCAGCATTCACTGCCAAATTAACCCAAGAAGTCTGGGAAATGGTAGGGTCGCACCTGGAGTATCACAACCCCTACAGGCCCCAAAGCAGCGGCAAAGTTAAAAGATTGAAAAGGGTGTTGAAGTAAAAAATGTTGAAGATGACCAGGGAGACAGGGCTCAATTGGGTTCAGTGCTTGCCTATAGCACTCTTTTCAGTTAGGCCCACACCAAGGCTTCCAAACAAACTGACACCATACAAGATCCTATTTGAGATAGGGCCAAGAACGTGACAGTATTTCCCGCAACAGTTGCAAATGCATTATGAATCTGTTGCCAAATATGTGATAGCTCTGAGTAAACAATTGTCTAACATACATGCACAAGTTTTCTCTTCCATTTCAGATCGTAACTCCCTAGAAGGAAGCCCCACTCTGAAACTTGGAGAGTGGGTGGTGGTCAAGGAGCATATCAGAAGCACCCTCGAACCATGATACGAGGGACCTTACCAGGTGCTGCTGACCACCCCAGCTTCTGTAAAATTCGAAGGGAGACCTAACTGGATCCATGCATCACACTGCAAAAGAATACAAGTGCCAGCTCCAGATATTGAGGAAACCACCGCTGAATCTGCATGATGCCATTTGCAACAGTTATCGCTCTGCTACTTTTTGTCTACACCTACACGGTCACATATACACAGAATCTTCCAAAGACAGGAGGACAAGTGGCCATCACCCAACAAAAAGAGAAGGATAGCTACATATTGACCACTTTCTGGTTTAATTGCTCCAGTACTCACATGGCTGCCTTCAAATTCGATTACTGGAGTCTAGTATTGTGCCTAATGTCAGTGTGGCAATGTAGCATGTACCAAACGGGCAGCCAGAGATCCACATACATCTGTGTCACTGATAACCAGTATGGGGAACAGTGCAACTCGTGGGGAGCAGTTGGGTGGAACACGGGTGACCCATGGGGATACAGACCTCAGAGTGCCCGAGACAAAAAGACAGGCTCCAACATGCCACTTACCCTCACAATAGAAAACCCCAGCCCCAATGATGCAGGGACATACCTTATAGGCACCTGGATGGGACTAACTGCTGGGGACATCAGCATGTTCCACCTGAAAGACCTACATAATCTCACAAAGATAGAGAAGGGTCCGTCAAAACCCTACACTACCTCCCTTAGGCAAATTAAAGCCATAGCAGATCCCAGCTTTGAAGATATGATGGCCGCCGAGACAGGATTTTCTGACACCAATCTGTAGTTAGAATGGATGAAATACAATGCTGACACACACAATAGGACGAACTGTTACATATGCAGGGGGACACGCCCACACCTAGGCACAGTGCCCTTGCATCTGCCTCCTGAGACTGAAAGCTGCTTCCTCAGCCTATACACCAACACTAGCGTGAATGGCTCTGCCTGTGAAAAGTGGAAGAGGAAATACCCCTTGGTAGTAAAAAAAAACCAAACCAGGTGAAGGCATACCCAAATACCCCTGTAACTACACCTGTTACTTCAACCCTAGCAATCAGAGATTCGTGGGCAACTTCACAGAGGGTACTGCTCATCCTACAGCAACCTGTCCACTGAAACACAGAATCAGAGGGTATCTTTGGGAGACATCTATTGGATCTGTGGAGATGGAAAAATAAGAACTAGGTTAGAAGGCAATTGGTCTGGTGAATGCGCCCTAGCGAAAGCCATAATGCCCCTTCACATACTAGAAGATGACCCCACAGTTAGAGGGTATACTCAAAAAACCTATTTAGGGAGATCAAAAAGGGAGGCCTCCCCACAGGGGAGCTTTGATCCACATGTGTATATAGACACAATAGGAGTCCCAAGGGGGGTCCCCAATGAGTTTAAGGCCAGAGATCAGGTGGCAGCTGGATTTGAATCCATACTCCCAATAGTGACAATCAACAAGAACATCGACTGGATAAACTACATATATTATAATCAGCAAAGATTTGTAAACTACACCCGTGATGCCCTAAAAGGAATTGCAGAACAGTTAGAGGCTACTTCTGCTGTGGCCTTTCAGAACAGGAAGGCCCTAGATATGATCCTAGCTGAGACTGGGGGAGTTTGTAAAATGATTAGGGAAACTTGCTGCACCTACTGAAGCAATAAACAAGCTTACTAACCTCTCAGAGGAATTAAAACGTAACTCAGGGATAACAGACCCATGAGATAAGTACTTTGGATGGTTAAAAAATTGGAAATCCTTCCTCATCCAGATAGGTATGGTGATAGTCTTGATGCTAGTATTAATGTCAGTAGTGTTATGTTGCATTGTACCCTGTGTCCGAAAAATATGTGAAAAAATTGTGACTTCAACTACTGAACAGCCCATCATGCTGCTATATGGTGAAGAAGAAATGGAAACCAAAGAATTCAACACAAGTTCCCCCACCAATTACGATGTTGTACCGAAATAGTATCCTGGGATTCATCTTTCCCTATCATAAGTTCGATTAACCGGGAGTCTACCCACATACACCTATTGCGAATGGTATTTCCAGGGGTTCACTAGGCAGGGAAAGTTCTACAATAAAGAATCCAAGGGGGGACTGTTATGGAATATAATGGACACTTGCTTGTCACTTACAAAAAGGTGTCTGTCCGAGAGACAACCCCCAGTATGCATTTTATGATTGAAATTATTTGCAGCAAAAACTTGAAACTGTCAGGAATTCTATCTGTACATATGCCTTAAACTTATTTCCTGTTTACATTCCTTCTTGCTAAAAAAACAATCATGTGAGCCCACAACTCCCACTTATATGGAGGGTATATAATGTGAAGCCCCCACCTACTAAATTAGAGTTATGATTTGACCTTATATAGAGTGTCAGTGTTATTTCTCTCGCCGTACATGCACGTATCTATCTATCTATCTAATTTGGAGCAGTGTATCAACCTACCTGACCACTGATCAGAACCAGAACACCTTTCTTGGACGCTTGTGCTTTAATAACTTGTCCCACCCTCTCTGGGTGGTTGACAATTAGGAAACAAAAGGGGCAAGGCAACAACAGCCAATCAGATTTCAGCCATTGACCTCCCTTGGATGTGGTAGCCCTTTCTCAGGCTCCCTCTCCGGCATCAAACCCTGATTCCCCGTTACCCGTGATCACCATGGTAGGCACAGAAAAGAACATTGAAAGTTGATAGGGCAGACATCCAAATGGATTGTCGCCATCACGGGAACGTGCAATCGCCCAGAGGCTATCTAGAGTCACCAATGCGGCAGTAGGCCCTCGCCCCTAATGTTTTAGATGATCAGATCAGCAGGCCCTTGCTCCAAATGTTTTTGAGGGTCACCAGCAGGCAATCAATCATAATTTTTTAAGGTTGTGTATGATGCCCTCCATTATGCGTAACAAAGGGTGTTTTGGAGTGCCGGTTCCTTGTAATTTTTGTCAGCCCTTTCACTTAGTGCATAGGCTTTATGAGTCTCACTACCTGAGCTATTGTACCACAATGTGAATGAGGCCCTCCATTATGTGATATACAGGTTGTATCGGAGTACCTCTTCCTTGTAATTTTTGGCAGTACTTGCACTTTACATACAAGTAAATATACAGGAAAGAATGTTTCTTAACAATTTTTCAGGTTTTCTGCGTATTATTGTCAGTCTGTAACAGTGGCGTACTACTCGGATAACATGGCTCCCAGGAGCCATTTGGGAGTCCAAGATTGATCGAGACATGCTCCCCATGTTGTTCCCAAATAGAGTTGAGCGAACACCTGGATGTTCGGGTTCGAGAAGTTCGGCCGAACATCCCGGAAATGTTCGGGTTCGGGATCCGAACCCGATCCGAACTTCGTCCCGAACCCGAACCCCATTGAAGTCAATGGGGACCCGAACTTTTCGGCACTAAAACGGCTGTAAAACAGCCCAGGAAAGGGCTAGAGGGCTGCAAAAGGCAGCAACATGTAGGTAAATCCCCTGCAAACAAATGTGGATAGGGAAATTAATTAAAATAAAAATTAAATAAATAAAAATTAACCAAAATCAATTGGAGAGAGGTTCCATAGCAGAGAATCTGGCTTCCCGTCACCCACCACTGGAACAGTCCATTCTCAGATATTTAGGCCCCGGCACCCAGGCAGAGGAGAGAGGTCCCGTAACAGACAATCTGGCTTCATGTCAGCAGAGAATCAGTCTTCATGTCATAGCAGAGAATCAGGCTTCACGTCACCCACCACTGTAAGAGTCCATTTTCATAAATTTAGGCCCAGCACCCAGGCAGAGGAGAGAGGTCCCGTAACAGAGGATCTGGCTTCATGTCAGCAGAGAATCAGTCTGCATGTCATAGCAGAGAATCAGGCTTCACGTCAGCCACCACTGCAACAGTCCATTGTCATAAATTTAGGCCCAGCACCCAGGCAGAGGAGAGAGGTCCCGTAACAGACGATCTGGCTTCATGTCAGCAGAGAATCAGTCTGCATGTCATAGCAGAGAATGAGGCTTCACGTCACCCACCACTGCAACAGTCCATTGGCATATATTTAGGCCTAGCACACAGGCAGAGCAGAGAGGTCCCGTAACAGACAATCTGGCTTCATGTCAGCAGAGAATCAGTCTGCATGTCATAGCAGAGAATGAGGCTTCACGTCACCCACCACTGCAACAGTCCATTGGCATATATTTAGGCCTAGCACACAGGCAGAGCAGAGAGGTCCCGTAACAGACAATCTGGCTTCATGACAGCAGAGAATCAGTCTGCATGTCATAGCAGAGAATGAGGCTTCACGTCACCCACCACTGCAACAGTCCATTGGCATATATTTAGGCCTAGCACACAGGCAGAGCAGAGAGGTCCCGTAACAGACAATCTGGCTTCATGTCAGCAGAGAATCAGTCTGCATGTCATAGCAGAGAATGAGGCTTCACGTCACCCACCACTGCAACAGTCCATTGGCATATATTTAGGCCTAGCACACAGGCAGAGCAGAGAGGTCCCGTAACAGACAATCTGGCTTCATGACAGCAGAGAATCAGTCTGCATGTCATAGCAGAGAATGAGGCTTCACGTCACCCACCACTGCAACAGTCCATTGGCATATATTTAGGCCTAGCACACAGGCAGAGCAGAGAGGTCCCGTAACAGACAATCTGGCTTCATGTCAGCAGAGAATCAGTCTGCATGTCATAGCAGAGAATGAGGCTTCACGTCACCCACCACTGCAACAGTCCATTGGCATATATTTAGGCCTAGCACACAGGCAGAGCAGAGAGGTCCCGTAACAGACAATCTGGCTTCATGACAGCAGAGAATCAGTCTGCATGTCATAGCAGAGAATGAGGCTTCACGTCACCCACCACTGCAACAGTCCATTGGCATATATTTAGGCCTAGCACACAGGCAGAGCAGAGAGGTCCCGTAACAGACAATCTGGCTTCATGTCAGCAGAGAATCAGTCTGCATGTCATAGCAGAGAATGAGGCTTCACGTCACCCACCACTGCAACAGTCCATTGGCATATATTTAGGCCTAGCACACAGGCAGAGCAGAGAGGTCCCGTAACAGACAATCTGGCTTCATGACAGCAGAGAATCAGTCTGCATGTCATAGCAGAGAATGAGGCTTCACGTCACCCACCACTGCAACAGTCCATTGGCATATATTTAGGCCTAGCACACAGGCAGAGCAGAGAGGTCCCGTAACAGACAATCTGGCTTCATGTCAGCAGAGAATCAGTCTGCATGTCATAGCAGAGAATGAGGCTTCACGTCACCCACCACTGCAACAGTCCATTGGCATATATTTAGGCCTAGCACACAGGCAGAGCAGAGAGGTCCCGTAACAGACGATCTGGCTTCATGTCAGCAGAGAATCAGTCTGCATGTCATAGCAGAGAATGAGGCTTCACGTCACCCACCACTGCAACAGTCCATTGGCATATATTTAGGCCTAGCACACAGGCAGAGCAGAGAGGTCCCGTAACAGACAATCTGGCTTCATGTCAGCAGAGAATTAGTCTGCATGTCATAGCAGAGAATCAGGCTTCATGTCAGCCACCACTGCAACAGTCCATTGGCATATATTTAGGCCTAGCACACAGGCAGAGGAGAGGTTCATTCAACTTTGGGTAGCCTCGCAATATAATGGTAAAATGAAAATAAAAATAGGATTGAATGAGGAAGTGCCCTGGAGTCCAATAATATATGGTTATGGGGAGGTAGTTAATGTCTAATCTGGACAAGGGACGGACAGGTCCTGTGGGATCCATGCCTGGTTCATTTTTATGAACGTCAGCTTGTCCACATTGGCTGTAGACAGGCGGCTGCGTTTGTCTGTAATGACGCCCCCTGCCGTGCTGAATACACGTTCAGACAAAACGCTGGCTGCCGGGCAGGCCAGCACCTCCAAGGCATAAAAGGCTAGCTCTGGCCACGTGGACAATTTAGAGACCCAGAAGTTGAATGGGGCCGAACCATCAGTCAGTACGTGGAGGGGTGTGCACACGTACTGTTCCACCATGTTAGTGAAATGTTGCCTCCTGCTAACACGTTGCGTATCAGGTGGTGGTGCAGTTAGCTGTGGCGTGTTGACAAAAGTTTTCCACATCTCTGCCATGCTAACCCTGCCCTCAGAGGAGCTGGCCGTGACACAGCTGCCTTGGCGACCTCTTGCTCCTCCTCTGCCTTGGCCTTGGGCTTCCACTTGTTCCCCTGTGACATTTGGGAATGCTCTCAGTAGCGCGTCTACCAACGTGCGCTTGTACTCGCGCATCTTCCTATCACGCTCCAGTGCAGGAAGTAAGGTGGGCACATTGTCTTTGTAGCGTGGATCCAGCAGGGTGGCAACCCAGTAGTCCGCACAGGTTAAAATGTGGGCAACTCTGCTGTCGTTGCGCAGGCACTGCAGCATGTAGTCGCTCATGTGTGCCAGGCTGCCCAGGGGTAAGGACAAGCTGTCCTCTGTGGGAGGCGTATCGTCATCGTCCTGCCTTTCCCCCCAGCCACGCACCAGTGATGGACCCGAGCTGCGTTGGGTGCCACCCCGCTGTGACCATGCTTCATCCTCATCCTCCTCCACCTCCTCCTCATCCTCGTCCTCCTCGTCCTCCAGTAGTGGGCCCTGGCTGGCCACATTTGTACCTGGCCTCTGCTGTTGCCAAAAACCTCCCTCTGAGTCACTTCGAAGAGACTGGCCTGAAAGTGCTAAAAATGACCCCTCTTCCTCCTCCTCCTCCTCCTCCTCCTGGGCCACCTCCTCTTCCATCATCGCCCTAAGTGTTTTCTCAAGGAGACATAGAAGTGGTATTGTAACGCTGATAACGGTGTCATCGCCACTGGCCATGTTGGTGGAGTACTCGAAACAGCGCAACAGGGCACACAGGTCTCGCATGGAGGCCCAGTCATTGGTGGTGAAGTGGTGCTGTTCTGTAGTGCGACTGACCCGTGCGTGCTGCAGCTGAAACTCCACTATGGCCTGCTGCTGCTCGCACAGTCTGTCCAGCATGTGCAAGGTGGAGTTCCACCTGGTGGGCACGTCGCATATGAGGCGGTGAGCGGGAAGGCCGAAGTTACGCTGTAGCGCAGACAGGCGAGCAGCAGCAGGATGTGAACGCCGGAAGCGCGAACAGACGGCCCGCACTTTATGCAGCAGCTCTGACATGTCGGGGTAGTTGTGAATGAACTTCTGCACCACCAAATTCAGCACATGCGCCAAGCAAGGGATGTGCGTCAAATTGGCTAGTCCCAGAGCTGCAACGAGATTTCGCCCATTATCACACACCACCAGGCCGGGCTTGAGGCTCACCGGCAGCAACCACTCGTCGGTCTGTTGTTCAATACCCCGCCACAACTCCTGTGCGGTGTGGGGCCTGTCCCCCAAACATATGAGTTTCAGAATGGCCTGCTGACGTTTACCCCGGGCTGTGCTGAAGTTGGTGGTGAAGGTGTGTGGCTGACTGGATGAGCAGGTGGAAGAAGAGGAGGAGGAAGCCGAGAAGGAGGAGGTGGCAACAGGAGGCAAAGAATGTTGCCCTGCGATCCTTGGCGGCGGAAGGACGTGCGCCAAACAGCTCTCCGCCTGGGGCCCAGCTGCCACTACATTTACCCAGTGTGCAGTTAGGGAGATATAGCATCCCTGGCCGTGCTTACTGGTCCACGTATCTGTGGTTAGGTGGACCTTGCCACAGATGGCGTTGCGCAGTGCACACTTGATTTTATCGGATACTTGGTTGTGCAGGGAAGGCACGGCTCTCTTGGAGAAGTAGTGCCGGCTGGGAACAACATACTGTGGGACAGCAAGCGACATGAGCTGTTTGAAGCTGTCTGTGTCCACCAGCCTAAATGACAGCATTTCATAGGCCAGTAGTTTAGAAATGCTGGCATTCAGGGCCAGGGATCGAGGGTGGCTAGGTGGGAATTTACGCTTTCTATCAAATGTTTGTGAGATGGAGAGCTGAACGCTGGCGTGTGACATGGTTGAGACGCTTGGTGACGGAGGTGGTGGTGGTGGTGTTGGTGGTACATCCCCTGTTTGCTGGGCGGCAGGTGCCAACGTTCCTCCAGAGGCGGAGGAAGAGGCCGAGGCGGCAGCAGCAGAATAGGCCGAGGCGGCAGCAGCAGAAGAGGTAGCAGGGGGAGCCTGAGTGACTTCCTTGGTTTTAAGGTGTTTACTCCACTGCAGTTCATGCTTTGCATGCAGGTGCCTGGTCATGCAGGTTGTGCTCAGGTTCAGAACGTTAATGCCTCGCTTCAGGCTCTGATGGCACAGCGTGCAAACCACTCGGGTCTTGTCGTCAGCACATTGTTTGAAGAAGTGCCATGCCAGGGAACTCCTTGAAGCTGCCTTTGGGGTGCTCGGTCCCAGATGGCGGCGGTCAGTAGCAGGCGGAGTCTCTTGGCGGCGGGTGTTCTGCTTTTGCCCACTGCTCCCTCTTTTGCTACGCTGTTGGCTCGGTCTCACCACTGCCTCTTCCTCCGAACTGTGAAAGTCAGTGGCACTACCTTCATTCCATGTGGGGTCTAGGACCTCATCGTCCCCTGCATCGTCTTCCACCCAGTCTTGATCCCTGACCTCCTGTTCAGTCTGCACACTGCAGAAAGACGCAGCAGTTGGCACCTGTGTTTCGTCATCATCAGAGACATGCTGAGGTGGTATTCCCATGTCCTCATCATCAGGAAACATAAGTGGTTGTGCGTCAGTGCATTCTATGTCTTTCACCGCTGGGGAAGGGCTAGGTGGATGCCCTTGGGAAACCCTGCCAGCGGAGTCTTCAAACAGCATAAGAGACTGCTGCATAACTTGAGGCTGAGACAGTTTCCCTGGTATGCATGGGGGTGATGTGACAGACTGATGGGGTTGGTTTTCAGGCGCCATCTGTGCGCTTTCTGCAGAAGACTGGGTGGGAGATAATGTGAACGTGCTGGATCCACTGTCGGCCACCCAATTGACTAATGCCTGTACCTGCTCAGGCCTTACCATCCTTAGAACGGCATTGGGCCCCACCATATATCGCTGTAAATTCTGGCGGCTACTGGGACCTGAGGTAGTTGGTACACTAGGACGTGTGGATGTGGCAGAACGGCCACGTCCTCTCCCAGCACCAGAGGGTCCACTAACACCACCACGACCATGTCCACGTCCGCGTCCCTTACTAGATGTTTTTCTCATTGTTATGGTTCACCACAACAACAAATATATTATTTGGCCCAATGTATTGTATTCAAATTCAGCGGGATATACATTTGAGGCCTAGTATTTAGGCGCTGGGTGACCGGTATGGATTTAGTGACAGAATTAGACTTGGAAATGCACAGAAGCGTGTGTGTGTGAAGTTATTCTGAATGACCCAATGTGCACCTTGAATATTATATACCCTTTTAGGGATAGATTTCAAATAGCTCTGATATAGCAGAAACCACTAAATTATGAAATTGTTAAATTGGGAATTGTATTTAAACCCAGAACAAAAAATGTGCTTTGACGGACACTAAATAACTTTCCCAGCCACAACAGGACAGCGTTAACGAGAGATTTAGCAGGATATAAATTTGAGGCCTAGTATTTAGGCGCTGGGTGACAGGTATGGGTTTAGTGACAGAATTAGACTTAGAAATACACAGTAGCGGGTGTGTGTGAAGTTATTCTGAATGACCCAATGTGCACCTTGAATATTATATACCCTTTTAGGGATAGATTTCAAATAGCTCTGATATAGCAGAAACCACTAAATTATGAAATTGCTAAATTGGGAATTGTATTTCAACCCAGAACAAAAAATGTGCTTTGACGGACACTAAATAACTTTCCCAGCCACAACAGGACAGCGTTAACGAGAGATTTAGCAGGATATAAATTTGAGGCCTAGTATTTAGTAGTGATGAGCGGGAGGTGCCATATTCGATTTCGCGATATTTCGCGAATATTCGAATGAATATTCGTGTTATATTCGTCGAAATCGAATATTCGTAATTATTCCAATTATCGCGAATAATATACGAATTATTTTTTTTCGCGTATTGCGATTATTTATCTTGATAGTATAAGGCAACGTTCCTATGCTAATTGACTATGGCTAGGCTAATATGTGTATTTTACGAAATTTCGTGATTTGCTCTAACTTCGTCTCTTAGAATATTACGAATATTCTAAAAGACGAAGTTAGAGCAATATTACGAAATTTCGTAAAATACACATATAGATTGTAATTTAGCTAATATACTGCTATAATCCCTTTTTTTGCCTCTAATTTTTTTTTGCCTCTTCTGAACTTAAGTTTTGTAAATTATGTACACTATTAAAAAATAATACTATAGCAGTATATTAGCTTAAATACAATCTATGTGTATTTTACGAAATTTCGTAATATTGCTCTAACTTCGTCTTTTAGAATATTCGTAATATTCTAAAAGACGAAGTTAGAGCAATATTAAGAACATTTGCAAAAGCCGAAATTGCGATGCGAGTAATATAATTACAAAATAATCGCATGAAGATTTCAACTTAGCACTGCTATATTCCATATTCTAGCCTAATATGGAATATAGCTGTGCTAAGTTAGCACTGCTATATTCCATACTAGGCTAGAATATGGAATATAGCAGTGCTAAGTTGAAATCTTCATGCGATTATTTCGTATTATATTACTCGCATCGCAATTTCGGCTTTTGCAAATGTTCTTAATATTGCTCTAACTTCGTCTTTTAGAATATTACGAATATTCTAAAAGACGAAGTTAGAGCAATATTACGAAATTTCTAAAAGACGAAGTTAGAGCAATATTACGAAATTTCGTAAAATACACATAGATTGTATTTAAGCTAATATACTGCTATAGTAATATTTTTTAACAGTGTACATATTTTACAAAACTTAAGTTCAGAAGAGGCAAAAAAAATTAGAGGAAAAAAAAGGGATTATAGCACTATATAAGCTAAATTACAATCTATATGTGTATTTTACGAAATTTCGTAATATTGCTCTAACTTCGTCTTTTAGAATATTCGTAATATTCTAAAAGACGAAGTTAGAGCAATATTAAGAACATTTGCAAATTTCGCAAGTTGCGATGCGAGTAATATAACACGAAATAATCGCATGAAGATTTCAACTTAGCACTGCTATATTCCATATTCTAGCCTAGTATGGAATACAGCAGTGCTAACTTAGCACAGCTATATTCCATATTAGGCTAGAATATGGAATATAGCAGTGCTAAATTGAAATCTTCATGCGATTATTTCGTGTTATATTACTCGCATCGCAACTTGCGAAATTTCGTAAAATACACATATAGATTAGATTGTAATTTAGCTAATATGGAATATAGCAGTAAGTTGAAAACGCCACTGACTGGAGCAGCCAGGAAGCCAGGAATCCAAAGGACAGGTAAGAACAACTTTAGAGAAGTGGGAAAGAAAAAAAATATTATAATAAAAAAAAAAAAATACGAATATTCGAATTCGCGAATATATAGAACGATATTCTAAATATTCGCGAAATCTCGAAATTGCGATATTCGAGAAAAAAATTCGTAATTCGAATATTCGCGCTCAACACTAGTATTTAGGCGCTGGGTGACAGGTATGGGTTTAGTGACAGAATTAGACTTGGAAATACACAGTAGCGGGTGTGTGTGAAGTTATTCTGAATGACCCAATGTGCACCTTGAATATTATATACCCTTTTAGGGATAGATTTCAAATGGCTCTGATATAGCAGAAACCACTAAATTATGAAATTGCTAAATTGGGAATTGTATTTCAACCCAGAACAAAAAATGTGCTTTGACGGACACTAAATAACTTTCCCAGCCACAACAGGACAGCGTTAACGAGAGATTTAGCAGGATATAAATTTGAGGCCTAGTATTTAGGCGCTGGGTGACAGGTATGGGTTTAGTGACAGAATTAGACTTGGAAATACACAGTAGCGGGTGTGTGTGAAGTTATTCTGAATGACCCAATGTGCACCTTGAATATTATATACCCTTTTAGGGATAGATTTCAAATAGCTCTGATATAGCAGAAACCACTAAATTATGAAATTGTTAAATTGGGAATTGTATTTAAACCCAGAACAAAAAATGTGCTTTGACGGACACTAAATAACTTTCCCAGCCACAACAGGACAGCGTTAACGAGAGATTTAGCAGGATATAAATTTGAGGCCTAGTATTTAGGCGCTGGGTGACAGGTATGGGTTTAGTGACAGAATTAGACTTGGAAATACACAGTAGCGGGTGTGTGTGAAGTTATTCTGAATGACCCAATGTGCACCTTGAATATTATATACCCTTTTAGGGATAGATTTCAAATAGCTCTGATATAGCAGAAACCACTAAATTATGAAATTGTTAAATTGGGAATTGTATTTAAACCCAGAACAAAAAATGTGCTTTGACGGACACTAAATAACTTTCCCAGCCACAACAGGACAGCGTTAACGAGAGATTTAGCAGGATATAAATTTGAGGCCTAGTATTTAGGCGCTGGGTGACAGGTATGGGTTTAGTGACAGAATTAGACTTAGAAATACACAGTAGCGGGTGTGTGTGAAGTTATTCTGAATGACCCAATGTGCACCTTGAATATTATATACCCTTTTAGGGATAGATTTCAAATAGCTCTGATATAGCAGAAACCACTAAATTATGAAATTGCTAAATTGGGAATTGTATTTCAACCCAGAACAAAAAATGTGCTTTGACGGACACTAAATAACTTTCCCAGCCACAACAGGACAGCGTTAACGAGAGATTTAGCAGGATATAAATTTGAGGCCTAGTATTTAGGCGCTGGGTGACAGGTATGGGTTTAGTGACAGAATTAGACTTGGAAATACACAGTAGCGGGTGTGTGTGAAGTTATTCTGAATGACCCAATGTGCACCTTGAATATTATATACCCTTTTAGGGATAGATTTCAAATAGCTCTGATATAGCAGAAACCACTAAATTATGAAATTGTTAAATTGGGAATTGTATTTAAACCCAGAACAAAAAATGTGCTTTGACGGACACTAAATAACTTTCCCAGCCACAACAGGACAGCGTTAACGAGAGATTTAGCAGGATATAAATTTGAGGCCTAGTATTTAGGCGCTGGGTGACAGGTATGGGTTTAGTGACAGAATTAGACTTAGAAATACACAGTAGCGGGTGTGTGTGAAGTTATTCTGAATGACCCAATGTGCACCTTGAATATTATATACCCTTTTAGGGATAGATTTCAAATAGCTCTGATATAGCAGAAACCACTAAATTATGAAATTGCTAAATTGGGAATTGTATTTCAACCCAGAACAAAAAATGTGCTTTGACGGACACTAAATAACTTTCCCAGCCACAACAGGACAGCGGTAACGAGAGATTTAGCAGGATATAAATTTGAGGCCTAGTATTTAGGCGCTGGGTGACAGGTATGGGTTTAGTGACAGAATTAGACTTGGAAATACACAGTAGCGGGTGTGTGTGAAGTTATTCTGAATGACCCAATGTGCACCTTGAATATTATATACCCTTTTAGGGATAGATTTCAAATAGCTCTGATATAGCAGGAACCACTAAATTATGAAATTGCTAAATTGGGAATTGTATTTCAACCCAGAACAAAAAATGTGCTTTGACGGACACTAAATAACTTTCCCAGCCACAACAGGACAGCGGTAACGAGAGATTTAGCAGGATATAAATTTGAGGCCTAGTATTTAGGCGCTGGGTGACAGGTATGGGTTTAGTGACAGAATTAGACTTGGAAATACACAGTAGCGGGTGTGTGTGAAGTTATTCTGAATGACCCAATGTGCACCTTGAATATTATATACCCTTTTAGGGATAGATTTCAAATAGCTCTGATATAGCAGGAACCACTAAATTATGAAATTGCTAAATTGGGAATTGTACTTCAACCCAGAACAAAAAATGTGCTTTGACGGACACTAAATAACTTTCCCAGCCACAACAGGACAGCGGTAACGAGAGATTTAGCGGGATATAAATTTGAGGCCTAGTATTTAGGCGCTGGGTGACCGGTATGGATTTAGTGACAGAATTAGACTGGGATATGGCCAAAAAATAACCACACTATTGCTGGTTAAATGCACTTGGTGACGGGCGCAGCTTGCCCCTGATTTAGTATATGGCCAAAAAATGAACAGACTATTGCTGGTTAAATGCACTTGGTGTCACAGCTTGACGCACCACACTACTGAGGGTTAAATGCACTTGGTGACGGGCGCAGCTTGCCCCTGATGTAGTATATGGCCAAAAAATGAACAGACTATTGCTGGTTAAATGCACTTGGTGTGACAGCTTCACCCTGATGTAGGCTTTAGCCAAAAAACAACCACACCATTGAGGGTTAAATGCACTTGGTGACAGGCGCAGCTTGCCCCTGATTTAGTATATGGCCAAAAAAATGAACAGACTATTGCTGGTTAAATGCACTTGGTGTGACAGCTTCACCCTGATGTAGGCTTTAGCCAAAAAACAACCACACCATTGAGGGTTAAATGCACTTGGTCGCAGCTTGGATGCACTTGGTCGCAGCACCGCACAAGACACAAAATGGCCGCCGATCACCCCAGAAAAAAGTGACTGACAAACGGTCTGGGCAGCCTAAAAACAGTGAGTGAGCATTTGAATTTCAGCAGCTCAATGATGCACAGCTGCAGATCGATCGATTAATCAAGTGAAGTCCTTTGGAGGAGTTAATCTGCCTAATCTCGCCCTACTGTCGCATCCGCAACCTCTCCCTACGCTAATCAGAGCAGAGTGACGGGCGGCGCTATGTGACTCCAGCTTAAATAGAGGCTGGGTCACATGGTGCTCTGGCCAATCACAGCCATGCCAATAGTAGGCATGGCTGTGACGGCCTCTTGGGGCAAGTAGTATGACGCTTGTTGATTGGCTGCTTTGCAGCCTTTCAAAAAGCGCCAAGAAAGCGTCACAAAAGCGCCAAGAAAGCGACGAACACCGAACCCGAACCCGGACTTTTACGAAAATGTCCGGGTTCGGGTCCGTGTCACGGACACCCCAAAATTCGGTACGAACCCGAACTATACAGTTCGAGTTCGCTCATCCCTATTCCCAAACCATTTCGGTGGTGTTTCCATCAACTTCTGACCTTTTCCTATGAACCAGGCACCCTCCCCTCTTCAGAGCAGGGGGTGCCTGGTTGAATGCTCGGGTTCTCTCATTGACTTCTATTATGCCGACGTGTTTCGCCAGAGCACCTGAGCACTTTGGTGCTCGATCAACACTAGTTCTGGACCTTCTAAGATGGCTGATCTCTTTCCTTTAGGGATACTCTGATGATAAAGTTGTTTACTTGGCAACTGTAGTCTCATCGACAGAGGTTCTCTAGACTTGGGCCTAGTATGCAGGAGTTTGCACATTTAGCTATTGTCTGTAGCTCTGTGTTAGGGGTGCTAGCTCACCTGCGTAGGAGGGCACCGGGCAGTGTACCGGGTGGAGTAGCGGGAGACCGCAAGGAGAGAGGCGGGGTGGAGGCGTCCGGGTCGACAGCAGAGAGGTAGACTGTAGTAGAGGATCAGGCAAGAGAGTAGTCGGAGACGATTCCGAGGTTGGCAGCAGTCAAGTTGGTAGTAGTAGCAACAGAGGAACAGCGGTAGATACAGCAGGATCAAGTTCAGAAGAACAATAACCAGCAGGGGTCAGGTGCAAGAGGCTGGGCTTATAAAGAAGAAGTAGCAGGTTCAAGGAATCACAGAAATTAACAAGGCAAGGCTGGAACAAGGTAGAGCAAAGAGTTCAGTAGAAGGAAAAGTCCAGAAGGGATGTTAGCCTAGTGGCTAAAGCTACCGCCTGGGACATGGCTGGTCATGGGTTCGAATCCCGACAGTACTCCCCACCTCCAAGGTGACCTCCGGGCACTGCAGATGATGGTTTATCGTGATGTCTCTGGTGGAAAACTTTTACCAGTCTGGGGGCATGGACATTTTCCTCCGCCTCCCAGGAGTTAACCTTGGGGAAATAACCCTTCCAGCCAACTAGATATTGTACTCTTCCACGGTGGAGTCTGGAGTCAAGGATCTTGGCCACAGTGTATTCATCCTGGTCTTGTACTCCTACCGGAGGAGGAGGAGGAGGAGGAGGAGGAGGAGGAGGGGGGTGGCCTGGGAAGGTGTTCTCAACATGTGGTTTCAGGAGAGAGCAGTGTAAAACCGGGTGTAGTCGGGAAGGTCGAGTCGGAAGGCGACTTTGTTGATTCGAGCCGTGATCCGGAAAGGACCCATGTATTTTTGGCCCAACTTCCGTGAGGGAACCTTTGTGCTTAGGTTTCTGATGGAGAGCTACACCTTGTCTCCTACCTGGAATTCCGGAGCGGGTTTGCGGCGTTTATCCGCTGCCTTCTTGAAGCGGGTCTGGGCTTGATGTAGATTGTCCCGAATATTTTCCTGTGCCTGTTGTAGTCTTGCAAGACGTTTGGCCACGGCTGGGACTGTGGTGGCAATGGGCAAGTGAGGGATGAAGGTTGGGTGTAGGCCGGTATTAGCGTAGAACGGGCTGTATTGAGTAGAACTGTGCTCCGCATTGTTATAGGCGAACTCGCCCGTAGAGAGGTGGTCCAGCCAGTCGTCCTGCAGATGGGTGACGAAGCAGCGCAAATACTGCTCAAGGATTTGATTCGTTCTCTCGGTCTGCCTATTGGATTGGGGGTGGAACGCAGAAGACAGGTTCACCTTGATCCCAAGGGCTTGACAGAAGTTTCTCCAGAACCTGGAAGTGAACTGTACTCCCCGATCCGAAACCACATCGTCCGGGGCCCCATGTAGCCTAAAAACCTCTCGAAGTACGAGATCGGCCATTTGTTTGGCGGTGGGTAGGCCCTTGCAGGGGATGAAGTGGGCCATTTTGGTAAAACCCTTGGACTTGGAGGGAGGAAGGTCCACAATAAAGTCCATAGAGATTGAACCCCAGGGGCGGAGGGAACCGGGAGCTGACATAGCAAGCCCACGGGGAGGAGCGGGGGGTCTTGTTGCAGGCGCACGTCGTGCACGAGGAGACAAACCTCTTGGTATCTTTTCTGTGGGTTGGCCACCAGAAGAAACAGGAGAGGAGCTCCTGGGTCCTTCTGATACCCAGATGGCCGGCCGATTTGGAATCGTAGTTGAGTTTAAGTACGTCAAGTCGTGCAGATTCTGGTACGTACAACTGCTGATCCCGGTACAACCAGTAGCCACCCTTGAGAGTAAGATTTACATCTCCAGGTGGGTAGGTGAGGAGGTGATCGTTCTCATACCCTTCCTTGAGGGAACCCGTCCTTGATTGCCAGCAGTTCCTTATTTCCGATGTCGTAATTCTGTTCAGCGGGGGACATCTGGCGGGAGAAGAACGCGCAAGGGTGTAGGAGCATCTTTTCTCCTGAACGTTGAGACAGAATTGCGCCCACCGCAGCGTCGGAGGCATCCACCTCGATCGTGAATGATAATTCAGGGTTTGGGTGGGCCAGGATCGGGGCATAGGTGAAGAGGGACTTCAGTTTAGCAAAGGCCTCCTGTGCCTCCGGAGTCCACACGAAGGGGACAGTCTTTTTTGTTAGTTGAGTGATTGGGGCGAAGATTTTCAAAAAGTTCCTGATGAACTTCCGATAAAAGTTTGCGAAACCTACAAACCTCTGGACCTCTTTTTCGTTCTTCGGGGCAGGCCACTCAGTCACCGCCTGGATCTATCGGGGAAATAATATAGCCGAGGAATTGGGTGGAAGTCTGTTCAAGGTCTTCTGAGAAAATCTAAATATCGTCCAGATATGCTACCACAAATTGGTCAGGCATGTCCCTGAGTTCATGTTGGAAGGTAGCAGGGGCATTGCAGAGGCCGAAAGGCATGACCAGATACTCGAAGTGACCGTAGCGGGTTCGGAAGGTGGTTTTCCACTCGTCCCCCGGGTGAATTTGGACCAGGTTGTAGGCTCCTCGGAGATCGAGCTTAGTGAAGACTTTTGCCGCCCGAAGTCTCTCGAGGAGTTCAGAAATCAGGGGGAGAGGTTACCGGTTCTTCACAGTAACGTTATTGAGCTTTCGATAATCTATGCAAGGGCGTAGAGAAGAGTCTTTTTTCTCCACGAAAAAGAAGGGGGCCCCTGCAGGAGATGTGGATAAAACCCTTTTTTAGATTTTTTCGTCTAAGTACTCCTTCAGGGCCTTGAGTTCCGGCTCGAAGAGGGAGTATATACTGCCGAAGGGTATTTCGGCTCCAGGTAGCAGCTCAATCGGGCAATCATAAGGCCGATGCGGGGGCAGTTTGTCTGCATTTCTCTTGTCATAGACATCCTGGAACTTCCGATATTGAGGGGGTAAAACTTCCTTGGTGGATAGTCCGAATATGGTAGGTTTTTCGGGCGGAGGAGGGATGGATTCACGTAAACAGTTCTGAGAACAAAAGTCTGAGCGGAACCATATGCAGCGGGCGTCCCAGTCCACCGAGGGGTTGTGGGTGGCCAACCAAGGGATGCCTAGGATCACCGGAAACTTAAGGGAGGCGATCAGGGAGAAGTGAATGGTCTCCTGATGATCGGGTTTGACGAGGAGTTGAAGGTCAGCGGTCTGGTGCGTAACTGGCCCAGAAGAGAGCGGGGTCCCATTGACGGTTTCCCGATCGATGGGGACTGCCCTGGTTACCAGTGGTATGTTGTTCTCATGGGCGAAGGTCAAGTCCATGAAATTTCCGCCGGCCCCCGAGTCAAGCATTGCAGAGCAGGGAAGCTGTCGTTCCCCAATGGTGATAAGGATTGATATAATGAAGTAGGACCCGGTACCTGTAGTGTCCATGGTTTCAGAGGCCAAAGGTGAGATTGTGGCTTGTTGTAATTACCGTAATTTAGTGACAGCAATGGTTCAGCGAGTCTTATTGGGGCACCTAATAGCGAAGTGCCCTGGCTCGCCAAAGTAAAGGCAGAGGCCTGCGGCCAGTCGTCTCTCCTTTTTAGCAGCCGATAAAGTCTTGCGCAGTGCGTCAACCTGCATCGGCTCAGTGGAGGGTTGGCTAGCCGGCTGAGTCGTTGGAGTGAAAGGGTACGCGGGCCTTTTATCTAAGGACCAGAGTCTTTCTCTCCTTCTTTCCGCGAGTCTCCGGTCAATACGGATGCACAGTTGGACGGAATCATCCAGATCGTCTGGGGCGTCTACCCTGGCGAGCTCATCCTTTATAAGTTCGGAGAGTCCGCGGCGAAATTGACTTTTCTGGGCAGCTGGGTTCCAGGTGGTGTCCGTGACCCAGTGGCGGAACTCGGAGGTATACTCGGCTACAGAGCGTCTTCCCTGCCGTAAACTGTGCAGCCTAGCCTCGGCAGTTGCACAGTGGTTAGGGTCGTCGAAGACTTGGCTCATGGCTGCGGTGAAGTTGTCTAGGTTATTCAATAAAGGACTGTGGGATTCCACATATGGGGATGCCCATGCCAGGGCCTCATCAGTTAGAAGTTTGATGATGAACAGGATCTTCTTTCTGTCCGAGGAAAAGGACCCCTGCTGCATCTAAAAGTAGATACGGCACTGGTAGAGGAACCCCCGAAATTGGCGCCGATCGCCGTTAAACTTTGACGGGAGAAGCATGCGGGTGTCTGTGACCGTGCCGCATACGTCCAGTAGTTGACGCTGCAAGTTGATAATTTCCCTCTGTTGGCTCTGGATTGCGCCTTGAAGTTGAGCCATTTTCTTTTGGGCAGTGGCGCCAAACTCTTGAAGTTCGGAGATTTGTTTGCACAGGGTGGCCATCGTGAACTCCATTTTAAGGTCTGGTTATTCTGTGTTAAGGGTGCTAGCTCACCTGCGTAGGAGGGCACCGGGCAGTGTACCGGGTGGAGTCCAGTAGCGGGAGACCGCAAGGAGAGAGGCGGGGTGGAGGCGTCCGGGTCAACAGCAGAGAGGTAGACGGTAGTAGAGGATCAGGCAAGAGAGTAGTCAGGGACGATTCCGAGGTTGGCAGCAGTCGAGTAGCAACAGAGGAACAGCGGTAGATACAGCAGGAACAAGTTCAGAAGAACAATAACCAGCAGGGGTCAGGTGCAAGAGGTTGGGCTTATAAAGAGGAAGTAGCAGGTGCAAGGAATCACAGAGATTAACAAGGCAAGGCTGGAACAAGATAGATCAAAGAGTTCAGTAGAAGGAAAAGTCCAGAAGGGTTGGTAGCCTAGTGGCTAGAGCTACCACCTGGGATACGGCCGGTCACAGGTTCAAATCCCAACACTCTGCTTCAACTCACGAACCAGGAAGTGGGGATCTGTATATCACCCTTGCAACCTAACCAGTCTCCCATTTTAACAATATATGCCCATACAGAGCCATTGAATAAACAGATGGCATGATGGCATGATGGCATGATGACCTGTGACCTGGACCCAGTCTTTCAGCTTTTACTCAGATTGATAATAATTTAGCTATAATGAGTGTTTAAAACTTGTCAGGCATTTAGAGAAAGGGGCTCCCTGATGAATAGTGATGAGCGGGAGGTGCAATATTCGATATTTCGCAAATAATCGATTGAATATTCGTATTATATTTGTCGAAATCGAATATTCGTAATTATTTCATTTATCGCAATTAATATGCGATTTAAATAATCGCGTATTGCGATTTTTAACTTAAGGCTAGTACTTTCCTATTGGTTTAAATGGTTTGATATCTAGAATTAGCGAAGATGACGAATATATTCGTCATATTCCTCAAAACGAAGATAACAAAGTATTCTCCATCTTCGTTTTTAGCTATCTATTCATCAACTTCGCAAATTCTAGCAATCAAATAGGAAAGTTTACTATATAGACAGCTAAGTTTAATTCGCTATGCGATTATAATACTTAGCTTCTTTTTTTTTTTTATAAATAGAATAATTATAATACCTGATAATTATTATAATTATTCTATTTATAAAAAAAAAGCAAAGTAATATAATCGCATAGCGAATTAAACTTAGCTGTCTCTATAGTAAACTTTCTTATATGATTGCTAGAATTAGCGAAGTTGATGAATAGGTAGCTAAAACAAAGATGGAGGATACTTTATCTTTGTTTTGTGGAATATGACGAATACATTCGTAATCTTCGTTTTGTGGAATATGACGAATACATTCGTCATATTTGCTAATTCTGCCAAGCCATTTAAGCCAACCATAGTAAACCAGGTCCAAGTTGAAATCGCAATTCGATTATTATAACTTGAATTAATCGAATTGCGATTTCAACTTAGCACTGCTATATTCCATATTAGGCTAGAAATAACGAATATGGAATATAGCAGTACTAAGTTGAAATCGCCATGCGATTACTTCGAGTTATATTAATCGCATTGCGATTTCAACTTGATGCTGCTGCTGGGTCTCAACTAAACTAGGTCCAAGTTGAAATCGCAATTCGATTAATTCAAGTTATAATAATCGAATAGCGATTTCAACTTGGACCTGGTTTACTATGGTTGGCTTCAATGGCTTGGTAGAATTAGCGAATATGACGAATGTATTCGTCATATTCCACAAAACGAAGATAACAAAGTATTCTCCATCTTCGTTTTAGGTACCTATTCATCAACTTCGCTAATTCTAGCAAGCCAATCATATAGGAAAGTTTACTATAGAGACAGCTAAGTTTAATTCACTATGCGATTATATTACTTTGCTTTTTTTTTATAAATAGAATAATTGTAATAATTATCAGGTATTATAATTATTCTATTTATTTAAAAAAAAAAGCTAAGTAATATAATCGCATAGCGAATTAAACTTAGCTGTCTCTATAGTCAACTTTCCTATTTGATTGCTAGAATTAGCGAAGTTGATGAATAGATAGCTAAAAACGAAGATGGAGAATACTTTGTTATCTTCGTTTTGTGGAATATGACGAATACATTAGTTATCTTTGTTTTGTGGAATATGACGAATACATTCGTCATATTCGCTAATTCTACCAAGCCAACCATAGTAAACCAGGTCCAAGGTGAAATCGCAATTCGATTATTATAACTTGAATTAATCGAATTGCGATTTCAGCTCAGCGCTGCTATATTCCATATTAGGCTAGAATTAACGAATATGGAATATAGCAGTGCTAAGTTGAAATCGAAATTCGATTATAATAACTTGAATTAATCGAATTGCGATTTTAACGTAATTCTCAAATCTGACAGTACATACTAGTATATGGAGACGTTCCCATGGAGCACGGAAGTCGGCAGAAGCGGCAACGGGCACTGACTGGAGCAGCCAGGAATCCAAAGGACAGGTAAGAACAACTTTAAGGAAGTGGGAAAGAAAAAAAGATAACAATAAAAAAAAAAAAGAATATTCGATTTCGGGAATATATAGAACTATATTCTAATTATTCGCGAAAAATTCGCAATTCGAATATTCGCGCTCAACACTACTGATGAATTAGTGTGATGCAGAGAGCAATAGTCTGTGAACTGAGTAAAAGTGAAAGCTGTAGAAGAACAACTTTTGATTTTTTTTTATAAAGACCAAGTAAAATATATATATGTTCTTCATACAAGCTCACACAGTGTGCAGTCTGACATTCAGCATAAACCTTTCCTGTCTTCCAAATTAGATGACTGTTTTTTGTTGTCTAACTTGTTTATTGGTCAATAGGTTGTACTCTCATTTATAAGTATAACATGTATAAGTATAGCGTATAGAATAGCATGTACTGTCACATTTGCATAACGTAGGACTACATGTCTAACTAACAGTAGTAACAACTTCCAGAGTAACAATTGCAACTGACTGAACAGCTCTGCGTAACATAATATCCCTGAAAAAAAGGTAGATCTCTCACCAGATATGCATTTACAAGGATGGTGGAGTTTGAAAAGGAGATATGCAGAAGGACAGCTCTGCTGATGTGTCCTGGTGACTAGAGACTTCTCTTTCCCAGGATGCTTTGCACTCCCACAATGCTTTGCACCACCCAAAATGCAGCAGTCTTTGTAAACGGAAAAAACAAAGTATAATACAACTTAACACCAATAGATGGTGCTATAACCCCAATAATAACTACAGAAATACCAAAACTGAGGCAGATGTGATCTGTAATGATTCTCAAACTCTGCTGGGCAGAACAATATATTTTTGCCCAAAATGTGTAAAATCCAATGAGAAAAAAATCCCCCCTCCCAGGTGTCCATAGCCTTTAAGAAATATGTAGAATTGATAGCACAGTTCTTCAGTGCTTTAACCCCTTAAGGACCGGGCTCATTTTCACCTTAACCACCTCAGCCCCCCCTAGCTTAAACCCCCTTAATGACCAGACCACTTTTTACAATTCTGCACTACACTACTTTCACGGTTTATTGCTCGGTCATACAACTTACGACCCAAATGAATTTTACCTCCTTTTCTTCTCACTAATAGAGCTTTCAATTGGTGGTATTTCATTGCTGCTGCCATTTTTACTTTTTTGATATTAATCAAAATTGACCAAATTTTTGAAAAAAAATTAAATTTTTCACTTTCTGTTGTAAAATTTTTGAAATAAAACTACATTTCTATATACATTTTTATCTAAATTTATTGTTCTCTATGTCTTTGATAAAAAAAAATGCAATAAGTGTATATTTATTGGTTTGGGTAAAAGTTATAGTGTTTACAAACTATGGTGCAAAATTTTTTTTTAAAATAATTTACGCATTCTGAGCACCTGTCATGTTTCCTGAGGTTCTACAATGCCCAGACAGTAGAAACACCCCACAAATGACCCAATTCGGAAAGTAGACACCCTAAGGTATTCACTGATGGGCATAGTGAGTTCATGGAAGTTTTTATTCTTTGTCGCAAGTTAGCGGAAAATTATTTTATTTTATTTTTATTTTTATTTTTTTCTTACAAAGTCTCATATTCCACTAACTTGTGACAAAAAATAAAATTTTACATGAACTCACCATACCACTCACGGAATACCTTGGGGTGTCTTCTTTCCAAAATGGGGTCACATGTGGGGTATTTATACTGCCCTTGAATTTTAGGGGCCCTAAAGCGTGAGAAGTAGTTTGGAATCCAAATACGTAAAAATGCCCTGTGAAATCCTAAAAGAACTCATTGGAATTTGGGCCCCTTTGTGCACCTAGGCTGCAAAAAAGTGTCACACATGTGGTATCGCCGTACTCAGAAGAAGTAGGGCAATGTGTTTTGGGGTGCATTTTTACATATATCCATGCTGGGTGAGATAAATATCTCTGTAAAACAGACAACTTTTCCCATTTTCTTATACAAAGTTGTCATTTTACAGAGATATTTCTCTCATCCAGTATGGGTATATGTAAAAATACACCCCAAAACACATTGCCCTACTTCTCCTGAGTACGGCAATACCACAAGTCTGAAACTTTTTTGCAGCCTAGGTGCGCAAAGGGGCCCAAATTCCAATGAGTACCTTTTAGGAGGGCATTTTTAGACATTTGGATTCCAGACTTCTTCTCACGCTTTAGGGCCCCTAAAATTCCAGGCCAGTATAAATACCCCACATGTGACCCCATTTTGGAAAGAAGACACCCCAAAGTATTCCGTGAGGGGCATGGCGAGTTCATAGAAGCTTTTTTTTTGGGCATAAGTTAGTGGAAATTGTTATTTTTTTTGTTTTTTTCTCACAAAGTCTCCCTTTCTGCTAACTTGGGACAAAAAGTTCAATCTTTCATGGACTCAATATGCCCCTCAGCAAATACCTTGGGGTGTCTTCTTTCCAAAATGGGGTCATTTGTGGGGTGTTTGTACTGCCCTGGCATTTGAGGGTCTCCACGATCATTACATGTATGGCCAGCATTAGGCGTTTCTGCTATTCTCCTTATATTGAGCATACGGGTAATGAGATTTTATTTTTTCCGTTCAGCCTCTGGGCTGAAAGAAAAAATGAACGGCGCGGATTTCTTCATTCGCATCGATCAATGTGGATGAAAAAATCTCTGCCAAAAAATGTGCCAAAAAAAGGAGGGGAAAGGCGTCTGCCAGGACATAGGAGCTCCGCCCAACATCCAAACCCACTCAGCCCGTATGCCCTGGCAAACCAGATTTCTACATTCACATCAATCGATGTGGATGAATAAATCATTGCCAGAATTTTTAATTTTTTTTAATATACAAAGTGTTTGCCAAAGCATATGAACACCGCCCCTCAGCTCATAAGCCTCGACAAACGTATCTTTTTTACTGCAGAGGAGAAATCTCGTCTTGCAGAGCCGCATACACCGACTTTTGTGTAATCTGACAGCAGCGCAATGCTTCTGTCAGAATGCACATCAGTGCTGCAGCTGGTTGATCGGTTGGTCCACCTAGAAGGTAAAAATAAAAAATAAAAATAAAAAAAAACAGCCCGCAAAGCAATACATTTATTAACATTAACTTTATATAACATTTGAAACAGAACATTAACATTTGTAAACTTTATTGAACTTTTGGAACATTAACTTTTTTGCTTACCTGTGATTTTTATTTATTTTTTTACCTTTATAGGACAAACCTCTCCTTCCCCATGGGACAATGTGCAAAGGGCAGATCCCCAGAGATGTGCCGAAGTACATTATGCACTTTGTCCCAGGTGAAAGGAGAGGTTTGCACCAGATCTGTGTAAAAGAGCCCTAAGACCCCTGTGTGCCTGTCCTGTGTCACACAATCCCTATACTAATTGTACCTGTGTGTGGTACTTCCAGAAACACTCCCCTAAGCATAGGGCAGGGTGGTCAGGGCAGTCAGGACAGAAATAACGGGTGTCACGCCTTATTCCACTCCTGCTACAGACACAACATCTTTTTCGGGGTGACGCTTGGTTTAAAGTACCAGCAACGACATTGGGGAAATGTCGCTCGTGTAGACGGCTCACTACACTGGTGGTTGGCTCCACGGAACCTCCTGGATACAGGAGGTTCTCTATGATCTCTTCCTGAAATTTGAGGAAGGATCCTGTTCTCCCAGCCTTACTGTAGAGAACAAAACTATTGTACATAGCCAATTGAATTAGGTATGCAGACACCTTTTTATACCAGCATCTGGTCCTGCAGGAGAGTAAATAAGGAGCCAACATCTGGTCATTGAAGTCCACCCCTCCCATGAGCAAATTATAGTCGTGGACCAAGAGGGGCTTTTCAATGACACTGGTTGCCCGTTCAATTTGGATTGTCGTATCTGTGTGAATGGAGGAGAGCATGTAAACGTCACGCTTGTCTCTCCATTTCACCGCGAGCAGTTCTTTATTACACAAGGCAGTCCTCTCCCCCCCTTGCAAGACGGGTGGTAACGAGCCGTTGGGGGAAGCCCCGGCAACTAGGTCGCGTGGTGCCACAGCAGCCAATCTGTTCTAGAAACGAATGCCTGAAGAGGGGCACACTTGTGTAGAAATTGTCCACATAAAGGTGCTACCCCTTGCCAAATAAGGGTGACACCAAGTCCCAGACTGTCTTCCCACTGCTCCCCAGGTAGTCAGGGCAACCGACTGGCTCGTGTCTTTACCCTCATAGACACGAAATTTATGCGTATAGCCTGTGGCCTTTTCACAGAGCTTATACAATTTGACCCCATACCATTGCTTGGGATGTATTGTTTGAAGCCAAGGCGCCCAGTAAAATGTATCAGGGACTCGTCTATACAGATGTTTTGCTCAGGGGTATACAAATCTGCAAATTTGGTGTTAAAGTGGTCTATGAGGGGCTGAATTTTGTGGAGCCGGCCAAAAGCTGGGTGGCCTCTGGGACGAGAGGTGCTATCACTAAAGTGCAGGAAACGCAGGATGGTCTCAAATCGTGTACGTACTGGAAATGGCAGCAGAGAACATGGGCATGTGATGAATTGGACCAATATGACTGCAATTCATGCTTTTTTGTCAGGTCCATGTTGAGGAGAAGGCCCAGAATAGTCTTAAGTTCGGAAACTTGGACTGGTTTCCACCGGAAAGACTGGGCATAAAAGCTTCCCGGGTTGGCGGCTATAAATTGAGTGGCATACCGGTTTGTTTCTGCCATGATTAAGTCAAAGAGCTCCGCAGTGAAGAACAGCTCAAAAAACCCCAGTGCCGATACGATCTGAGCTGTCTCAACCCGAACTCCAGACTGGGCGGTGAAAGGGGGAACTACTGGTGTGGCTGAAGATGGGGGCTGCCAATCAGGGTTTTCAAGCACCTCAGGGACTCTAGGGGCTCTACGGGCCTGGCTGCGACGGGGGAACTACTGCACGTGCCACCGTACCAGCTTCAACTGCCCTTCTGGTGCTCGCAACTTCCCCATGTTCTACGGCAGTGCTGGTACTAGGTCCAGGATGGGCTGCGCTGCTGGTGTAAGGCTCACCACGTAATCCGACAGAGCCAGCCCCACTCTGCTGCCCTTGAAGCGGATCCTGCGCAACCTGTGGTCTAGCAACATGGGGCCGGGTACGCCAGGGTGGTATCAGGGACCTCAACCTCATCGTCCGAACTTTGGGTCAGACTGCCACTACAGGTTCGTATTCTGACCCGCTGGATTTGGCAGATGAGGGTTCTCATTCCTCATCCGACTGGGTCAGAAGCCTGTAGGCCTCTTCAGAAAAATACCCCTTCCTTGCCATTTGGTCAACTAAATTTAGGGGATATTCCCTGAGACTACCTAAGAAAAAAAGCAAGCCTGTCTTACAAATGGGAGGCTAGCGAAGTACAGGAAGCCACTGCGATTGATAAAAAATATCAAAACTGATTATTTTATTGCTGCAGCGCTTGTGTAGTGATTGTGTAGTGATAAAAAAATATATATATTTTTGTCACTGTGGCGGGGCAGGCGTGGGTGAACGCACGTGTGGGCGACCGATCAGGCCTGATCGGGCAAACACAGCGTTTTGGGTGGAGGGCGAGCCAAGGTGACACTAATACTATTATAGATCTGACTGTGATCAGTTCTGATCACTTACAGATACTATAAAGTACCAATGCTGATTAGCGATTCCCTGCGATATGCTAATCATCGAATTAGTGACTGCGGTTGCGGTGGGCTGGGCGCTAACTGAAGCTAACTACCTACCAAAGGGGCCTAAACTAACCCAAACCTAACATTCAATACTGGTGAAAAAAAAAAAAGTGACAGTTTACACTGATCTCTTTTTTCCCTTTCACTAGTGATTGACAGGGGTGATCAAGGGGTTAATTGGGGTGATGGGGGGTGAGCTGGGGCTAAATGTGTTGTGCTTGGTGTACTCACTGTGATCTGTGCTCTCTCCTGGGACCAACTGATGAAAAGGACCCAGCAGAGAGCACAGAAGCCATTTAACACATTATATTTATAAATATAATGTCTTATATGGTTTGTGATTCGTTTTTTTAAGTCACCAACCTGCCAGCGCTGATCATTGGCTGGCAGGCTGGTGACCAAATCCTTCTGCGACTTTTCCCGACCCGCACTGCGCATGTGCGGGCCGGATATGCGCGTCATCTTGCGAGATTACGCATCGATGCGTCTAGGAGGAATAGCCCGACCGCCCGCAGGACGTGTCCCTGCGTTAGGCGGTCGGGAGGAGGTTAAGGACCAGGCCATTTTTTTGCAGATCTGACCAGTGTCACTTTATGTGTGAATAACTTTAAAACACTTTTACTTATCCAGGCCATTCTGAGATAGCTTTTCGTCAACTGTTGTACTTCATGACACTGGTAAAATGGAGTAAAAAATAATCATTTTTATTTATTAAAAAAAATACAAAATGTACCATAAATGTGGACAAATTAGCAAATTTTAATTTCTCTACTTCTATAATACATAGTAATAACTCCAAAAATAGTTATTAATTTACAATCCCCATATGTCTACTTCATGTTTGGATAATTTTGGGAATTCCATTAAATTTTTTGGGGACGTTACAAGGCTTAGAAGTTTAGAAGCAAACCCACTTTTTAAGGACCAGTTCAGGTCTGAAGTCACTTTGTGAGGTTTACATAATAGAAATCACCCAAAAATGACCCCATTTTGGAAACTACTCCCCTTAAGATATTCAAAAATGATTTTACAAACTTTGTTAACCCTATAGGTGTTCCACAAGAGTTATTGGCAAATAGAGATGAAATTTCAGAATTTTAATTTGTTTGCTAATTTTCCATTTTAATAAATTTTTTCCAGTAACAAAGCAAGGGTTAACAGCCAAACAAAACTCAATACTTATTGCCCTGATTCTGTAGTTTATAGAAACAACCCATATGTGGTTGTAAACTACTGTATGGGCACACAGCAGGGCGCAGAAGGAAAGCAACACCATATGGTTTCTGGAAGGCAGATTTTGCTGGACTGGTTTATTTACACCATTTCCCATTTGAAGCCCCCATGATGCACCCCTAGAGTAGAAACTCCCCAAAAGTGACCCCATTTTGGAAACTACACCCCTTAAGGTATTCAAAACGGATTTTACAAACTTTGTTAACCCTTTAGTTGTTCCACAAGAGTTATTGGCAAATGGAGATGGAATTTCAGAATTTAAATTTTTTGGCAAATTTTCCATTTTTATTCATTTTTTCCAGTAACAAAGCAAGGGTTAACAGCCTAACAAAACTCAATATTTATTGCCCTGATTCTGTAGTTTATAGAAACATCTCATATGTGGTCATAAACTACTGTATGGGCACACAGCAGGGCGCAGAAGGAAAGCAACACCATATTGTTTCTGGAAGGCAGATTTTACTGGACTGGTTTATTTACACCATGTCCCATTTGAAGCCCCCCTGATGCACCACTAGAGTAGAAATTCCCAAAAAGTGACCCCATTTTGTAAACTACAGGATAAGGTGGAAGTTTAGTTGGGACTATTTTTAGGGTACATATAATTTTTGGGTTGCTCTATATTACATTTTTGTGAGGCAAGGTTACAAAAAATTTAAATTCTGAAATTTCATCTCCATTTGCCAATAACTCTTGTGGAACACCTAAAACAGTGATGGCTAACCTTGGCACTCCAGCTGTGGTGAAACTATGACTCCCAGCATGCTCCATTTATTTCTATAGAGTTCTGAGAGCAGCCAAGCAAGGGGGGCATCTTGGGAGTTGTAGTTTTACCACAGCTGGAGTGCCAAGGTTAGCCATCACTGACCTAAAAGGTTAAAAAAGTTTGTAAAATCAGTTTTGAATACCTTGAGGGGTGTAGTTTCATAGATAAGTTTCTACTCTAGGGGTGCATCAGGATGTCTTAAAATGGGACATGGTGTAAAAAAAATCAGTCCAGCAAAATCTACGTTCCAAAAACCATATGGCGCTCCTTTAATTCTGCACCCTGCCGTTTGGCCATACAGCATTGTACAACCACATATAGCATGTTTCTTAAAACTACAGAATCTGGGCAATAAATATTGAGATTGTTTGACTGTTAACCCTTGCTTTGTTAACGGAAAAAAAATATTAAAATAGAAAATTTGGCCAAAAATAGCTGTTTTGGCACAGTTTTTTTTTCTACTGTGTTCATTTGAGGGGTTAGGTCACTTGTTATTTTTTGTGGGATGAGAGGACGGTTTTATTGGCACTGTTTTGGGGTGCATATGACTTTTTGACTGCTTGCTACTACACTTTTTGTAAGGTGACAAAAAAAAGCAATTGTGGACAGTACAAGGACATCCCTCTTGTCCTTATATCTGACCAGCAACAGGTTTCCACTGGTAAGGGCACGGGTCTCACCCCTGGTGATAGGTACCTGGAGGGAGTGGGTAGGGTGGCCGCATTGATTTTTCCGCACGGTCCCACAAGCGGATGTGGATCTGGCGGCGAGGAACTGGAACAAGGGGATACTAGTATAAAAGTTATCCACGTACAGGTGGTAACCCTTATCTAGCAGTGGGTGCATAAGGTCCTTGGGGGACATTCTGGGGGTTCAATACAGGAATCTCGCCCCTTGTACACACAAAACTTGTAAGTGTACCCTGAAGTACTCTCACAAAGTTTGTACAGCTTCATTTTGTACGCCATACCTCGCCCACTTAGAGAGAACATACTGGCGGAAAATGTGTCTGCCCTTGAAAGCAATGAGAGACTCATCAACAGCGACCTCCCTTCCAGGTACATAGGCCTCCAAAAATTTGGCCCCGAAGTGATCGATGACCGGCCTGATTTTGACGGTCATAGGCAGGATCACCTCAGGGGGGGCATGCTGCATTATCTACATAATGCAGCCATTTCTGGATGGCCTCAAAACAGGAACGTGTCATGGCCATACAGTAGAGTGGGGTTTGGTGGAGGATGTCCCCACTCCAGTACTGCCTGACACTGGGTTTTTTGACTAGACCCATGTACAGCACGAGGCCCCAAACCATCCTCATCTCGGCTGCACTGACCGGAATCCAGCCACCGGACCTAGCCAAAAATGAGCCAGGGTGTTGAGAAACTGTTGGTGGAGCAAGTTCGTTTGCTCCACCATCAGATTCACAAAGTGGTCACTGAAAAAAAATAAAAATTGTCATATTCAGTGAAGCCCACTGTGGGAATCTGGATATCTGATTGGCCAGCAAAATCAGGAATCACGGGATCAAAATCCTCTGGGGTACACCATGCAAGTTCACCGGTAGGGGACTCAGGTGGACTTATCTGGTGGGCCAGAAAACTAGTACGAGCCCCAGAGCTGCTCGTACTAGTGTGGGCCACAGGGTCCCTGGCATGACGGACCCCTTGCTCTGCCTCACGGCGTCTCCTCCGCCTAGGGGGCTCATCATTATCACTAGATGATGAGGAGGACGCGGATGACAAGAGTAAAGTGGGGTCATCCTCATCCTCACTGGGGCTCTCGGAGTCGGAGGCAAGCAGAGCGTATGCCTCCTCGGCCGAGAACGTCTGGCAGGCCATAGGGGAGTGTGTGTGTGCGTGTGTGGAAAACTTTATTTAGTGTGTGTGTGGGGGCACGGGTGTTCGCGTACTTACCCTAAACCTAACAGAAAAAAATATTTAAAAAAATAAAAAAAATGTGAAAAAAAATTATAACTTGCTGATCAGCGGTCCAAAGCTGATCAGCGGTGTGGTGGGCGATGCGCAAACAGTGGCCGGACACTAAGAGTGCCGGCCACAGTCAGCACACGCACACAAAAAAAAAATGGTTGCGTCCCCAAAAATGTGTGTGGAGGGCTTGGGGGGCAGAGGGGGGCAAGCTTAGCACCCCTGGGGGCGTCTAGTGTCACACAGCCGAGTGTGCTGTGGACCCCAGACACCCTATCAGGGTGATGCAAAAATAAAACTTTTTTTTTTTTCTAAACTTTCCCTGAGTATCCCTGCCTAATCTAAGCTCTCCCTAACCTGTCCCTAGAGCTGGGGGAAGTCAACCCCTCCGCCCTCCCGTGCAGTCAATAGGAAGCGATCCTGAGAGGTGATATGGGGGGGGTCACAGGACCCCCCTCAGCATTGTCACAGAGTGCCTGCTGAATGATTTCAGCAGGCCCTCTGTTCCGATCACTGCCCGCCACGCGGCGGTGATCGGAAATAAACAGGGCGTACCTGTACGCCCTGTGTCCTTAAGTACCGGGACATCAGGGCGTACGTGTACGCCCTGTGTCCCCAAGAGGTTAAAGGGGTTATCCCATAACTAATGTAAAAAATGAAAATCAATAATTGGGGGGCCCTGATAAAATCTGTCTTTATGCCGATGATATTCTTATAATTTTAAAGGACGACGCTAAAGAACTCCAACATGTAATGCAAATTATAGATGAATTTTGTTTCTTCTCTGGCCTCAAAATAAATTGGAACAACTCGACAGTGCTCCCGCTAGGCTCCTTTGAAGCAAGGGGATCCACTGCTATGATAAAAGTGCTGACTAAGGAAGATCAAATCGACTATCTGGGGATAAAAATTGGTCTTAGTCTGGGTGACTACTTTGATTATAATGTCAAGCCTTTATTGGAAAAAGTAAGGGATAAAGTCAATGCCTGGTCGAGGCTACCCCTCTCTCAAGTAGATCGGATCACACTTGTTAAAATGAATCTTCTCCCCTCCATACTGTATGTTTTGACAGTCTGCCCCACTTGGATTGAGGACTCCTTCTTCTATGGGCTGGAGGGATTTATCAATGATCTCCTGTGGGGCAGAAAAAGGGTACGGATTAAAGGGGTTGTCCGGGATCAAACATTTAAAAAAAAAAACTGCTTACTCATTGTTAGTAGCCAAATCTATCTTCCTAAGATGTTTTAGGTAGCTTTTGCACTGCTGCATGGCTCCTACAGTCCCCAGCAGACTGTGTACATACATGTTTTTATGTGCCATCACTTCCTGCTGCAGTGCTTTGTGTGTCCCAGTGCAGCTCAGCAGCTCAACAGCTCCTGGTTTCTACAGTGTAAGATCATCTCCCTGCACCCGCCCCCCTCATACATATTCAGCCTCCTCCACATCAGCCACTCCTCCATAGATCCACCCCCCTCTTACATATTCCTCCCCCATAAACTCCTCCTTGCTCTGTCTCTTGCACATGTCATGTGCTCAGTGTTTGCAGACAGTGAACTAACACACAGGGAGCAGCTCCATCTTTCCACAATGGTAGATCATTTTTAGTTTTATGTGTACATTCATCATTACAATAACCAATTATTAGTAATATATCTTAGCATTGCTAATGTTTTACAATTTCCCTAGTTTTGCTCTGCTACACAGTAAGGCTATTTTCACACTCACGTTTGGTGTGGATCCATCATGGATGGATCCGCACCGATAGATAATACAAACTGCTGCATCCGCTCAGAATGGATCATGGGATTATAAATCATACCCAGAACCTATAACCAGCTACACAATACCTTAAATAATACAAAATACACACGGACACCTTGAATGGGTGGAATAAATAAGGCCACGGCCACTTTATTAAAGATTAGCTTAAAATTTAATTAACAATAAATCATCATAAAATAAATTACCAATGAATTAACTCATCATCAATATCTTATTAACAAACCAATCATTAGACCAGCCATAAGCTCGGCCTAAACTACTGACTCAACTCGTCCGCTCACCTTATCAGTGAGCGACTTTTACCCTCCTTCTAACAAAGCGGCTGTGACAGAAAACAAAATAAAAGAGGGAAGGGCGGATGGGGCAGCAAAACCTCCCTCAGATACTCGTTCTGACAGCCCTCAGCTGTCAAACTCCTCTTTTTATCACTCCAACCTGGTCCCAGCCCAAAACTTCCACCCAATCCCGAACCTGTTGCTGGGTATCCCTACACAATTCTGCCCAGCAACCAATCCCATAGGTCCCTTCCTGACCCAATCACTGACCTCCCCTACTCTGCCCAGCAACCTTCCTATTCTTAGCCATAAACCTTATCTTTTTGGCGGCAAAAATTCCCGCCAAAATCTCCTAAGTAAAACCTCTGGGATGATTATAATCCCATGAGGATCCCTCCATATTTCATTTTCTGGATCCCAACATGGGATTATAAATCATACCCAGAACCTATAACCAGCTACACAATACCTTAAATAATACAAAATACACGCGAACACCTTGAATGGGTGGAATAAATAAGGCCACGGCCACTTTATTAAAGATTAGCTTAAAATTTAATTAACAATAAATCATCATAAAATAAATTACCAATGAATTAACTCATCATCAATATCTTATTAACAAACCAATCATTAGACCAGCCATAAGCTCGGCCTAAACTACTGACTCAACTCGTCCGCTCACCTTATCAGTGAGCGACTTTTACCCACCGGAGCATGCCGACTAAACAGGCGGCATGGGCCCCACCCCACCAACTGCTAATTCAATCATCGCCTGCAAGTTTAGGTTGAAAATATCCAAACCAATTGCTAAAAAAATGGATTTTATCTGAAAAATAGAGGCCGGGCAAACCACCTTCAAGGTCCACATGGCGAAAAGGAGAATGCCCATACTAGCGGCATAAAACGAGCCATGATCCGATTAATTTGAATTCTGATCTCATCCAAGTACTTAAAATTTGGACAAGACAACCACAACAAACGAGGAATCATTTCAGAAAAAACAAGACGGGCGTCAGGAAACAACCGTCTCGTTCTGACCATAGTACTTTTCATGCAAAAGGCCAACTCAATAGTACTGAACTTTCCCACAACATTGCCTCCCGCATGAAAAATAATAACATCAGGATCATGGTATAAAGAACACATTTCCAAAACTACATCCAACAAACCCTCCCAACGCAAGCCCCTGACCCCGTTCCAATACACTCTAACGATGTCTGTAGACCAGGACAGGTTGTCACCGTACGACCTTTCCAAAGCTCTTCTATGGGCCCAATGCACGAACGAATGGCCGACGATCCATACGGTGAGTCCTGTAAAAGCTATAAACAAAAAAGCATTAAACAATGATAAAATCAGGACGCACATATAGTTTAAAATGATTAGATGACCATCTACCAATATTCTTTATTATGGACGTACTCAAACCAGACTCCGCTGCCGACGTGGCAGCACCGATCCGAAAGGAATGCGATGTGAGGCGGAAACTCTCAAGTCCCAAATCCCTTAAGCATTTTGAAAGAACAGACCTGAACTGATACTAAGTCAATGGAGAAGCATTGGCATGAATAAAAAACCTGCTACCACCCACCGGTCTGACATGCCCATACCGAGATAACATACTCACCGGACAAATAGAAACCGACCTGATCTTGTCCATACGAATCCAGGTACCCTTACCCAATTGATCTACTTTGGATGATGGAAGAAAAATTAAAACATAATTAACATGAATATGAACGTGCTGAGCCTCTAAGCCCAAACTTGACCTTCCATTCTTGGAAAACAACTCCCCAATTCTAAACGCACCAAAAAACATACAACAAAATGCAGTGGAAAAAAGCAATGCTTCAAAATCATCCAAGCAAACCCTAGAAGTAGCGTGACACAAAGCCTCCAACAACACTGGTGAAATAGGACATCTATTGTCAGGAAAACAATTACCTCGCATGTATCCTTTCAAAACCTGCTTGATCAGAAAATAATCTAAAACGGAAGGAGAACCTAAAATTCTAAGAAAAAAGGAAATCCCAGACAAAACTCTCAAAACTGTAGCATAAGCCAAACCATCCTGAAATAATGCTAAGCAAAAAGCTAAAGCCGAAACTTCGCCACAGACATAAGGGGACCAACCTCTACCTTCAGCAAACCGACACCACCGACCCCAGGACCGACCGTAATCCAACCACGTTGCAGGAGCCACCGATGACTGCAAATACGACATGCCTAGGACCAAATCAGATTCCACAGATGCCCTGGGCATAGCTCCCCTTCTGGGTCGGCCCCTTTCGCCAGCCGATGAAATCTCTGAAACTGAAAACGCGACAATGAATCAGCAATAAAGTTATCTATCCCAGGAACATGACGAGCCTTCAGCCAAATATTTAACTTTAAACACAAAAGAACTAAATGACGCAACAACTTAACTACCAACGGACACTTAGATGACAAACAATTAACTGCAAATAAAACACCCCTATTATCAGAATGCTAAATAATCCTTTTATTAGAGAAACAACTACCCCATAAAACCAAAGCCACCACAACAGGGAATAGTTCCAACAGAACAATATTCTTAGTGACCCCATTAGAAACCCATGCCGGATGCCACTCTGCAGCACACCAATGCCCAGTCCAATACGCACCGAAACCACACGAACCGGCAGCATCTGTAAATAAATCGAAAGATGAAGCCACAACAAAATCCTGCCAAAATGACCTACCATTATACTGCTGAAAAAATTCCAACCAAACCACAAAATCCTCTTTAACCTCTCTGCACAACCGAACATGAAAAGCTGAATTCCTAATACCTGAAATTTTTTAAGACAATCTCCTACAAAATACTCGTCCCATCGGCATTACCCTACTAGCAAAAGCTAACATACCTAAAATCGACTGAATCTCTCTCACTGTACCTTTATGCCTTTTTAATAAATCAGACAAAACTGTGCATATCTTGGCAACCTTATCCAATGGGAGACAACACACACCCTTCTCTGAATCAATGACTATTCCTAAATACTCCAAACGATTAACTGGGTAAATCGTCTTATCCACCGCTAGCGGAACACCGAACTCAGAACATACCGCAAAGAAGGACTCCAACAATTCAGAACATACATCAGAACCCGCCGGACCAACAAACAAAAAATCATCCAAGTAATGCGTAACTGCTCCTCGCATACATCTCACCGAAACCGCCCATTCAAGAAAAGAAGAAAAAACTTCAAAATAAAAACATGATAAAGAACATCCCATAGGAAGACATTTATCAAAGTAAAACAAACCATTAAATTGGAAACCTAGAGAATTAAAGCATGAAGGCTGGACGAAAAGCGGACTGCAATAAACGAAAAGCGGACTGTATGTCCGCTTTTGCCATTAAAGCGCCTTTGCCACAACCCCGCACAAAATCTACAGCAGAATCAAAGGTGGCATACTTAACAGAGCATAATGCTTTATCGATTTCATCATTCAACGCCCCATAAGGAAAGGACAAGTGGTGAATCAAACGATAAGCATTAGGCTCCTTCTTAGGTACCACCCCTAATGGAGAAAGGCGAAAATTAGCAAAAGGAGGAGAGGAAAAAGGACCTGCAATCCTACCTAAGGCCAATTCCTTTGCTAACTTGGACTGAACCACTGAAGGGAACTGATCAACAGAAGATAAATTATTGACCCATTCACAACCAGAGCCACAAAATGACGGTAACCGAAAACCAAAAGCAAAGCTATCCAGAAGCAACTCCGCCATCATTAAATTTGGGTAACGCTCGAGCCAAGGACGCATGTTCTCCAGCTTTACTGGCGTCCAAGCTCTTAGACACATACTCTTTTGTGGAAGGCTGGGCCGGCATGTTAGCTCTTTTATAACACCGAACCAGCGGGTGGCTACCTCCACAAAAAGCACACTCATGTCGGTACTTGCAAGATGCAGGCCACTTACACTGCGATTCATTAAATGCAAAGCAAGTGCCTTTCCTAAATAACTGCGAATGCGAGGCTGACGGAGCTGCCTGCTGCCTCACAGTCGCAAAGGATGAACGCTGCGGCAACAATAAGTTCAGCCACAGACCAACATCCTTTGCACCCCAACGCATGCTAGGATACCCCGACAGCCTCTGTCTGAAACCTTCATCATATATAAACCAACCAATTCCCCCGAAATTTTTATACGCCTCTAACACATTATCTAAATGCTGAAAAAGGACGGAACACTTCATAGGAAATTTCTCTCCCATCACGCTACAAAAAATACAGTAAGCTTGAAGCCAATTATTAAAAGTCTGCGGAATGGGACGCCTTCTGTCCTCCTCAGACTTATCTTCCCGCTTTTCAAGCTTTGAAACAAAATCTTTAGAAGCGGGAAGAAGAGATAACATATCTACAAATTAATTTCTCCATATATTCTCCTTCACCGACATGGAGAGATGAAAACCTAAAGGAGATAATTCACATGGCAATGTTTCTTTATAACACAATTCGGAAACACCTTTCCGTTTTGCAACTGGCCTTGGGAGAGATTCCTCACTATCTGAATCCCCACCCACCTCCTGACCGGAAAACCATCAAGCGTCCAAAAAAACGCCTGTCACACCAGCCGGCTCAGGAGGCGGGGGAGGGGGGGGACAAAATTCTTTAAGGAGGAAAGCACAGAGGGTAAGGAAGCAATCACAGAACTCAGACCACTGGTGCACTCACCACCCGCAGAAGCAGAAGCCTGGACACCTGAGGAAGATCTAGGGAAATCCTGCAGCTGTGGTCCATCTTCCAGGCACGCACTCCCCCCGCGCTCAACACCTAAGTGGAGCTGCTGGGAAGAATGCTGCACAGGCCGCCGTCCCTCTCTGCGCCTTCCCCTTCTTCTTGACTGGACCGGAACGTTGGTGGCATCAGTGGAAGCTCTCCCAGCCGCAGAGACCTCAGGAACAGGATCCAGACTCTGAAAACTGCAAGAGGAACGGAAATTCTGGTCCACGATTTCCGGGGACATCAATTCCTGCTGCACCGCCGACGTCATCAAACTGCTGCTGCTTCCGGCGCCCTCATTAGCCGAGGCACTGCGTCTCTCCGGCCTCTTCCTCTCCTGACCGGACCTGCATGGGGAAGGAGAAAAACGGGTGCGCTGCCTCTTCTCTCTCACAGAAGAGCGCAGCGCAGGCAATATGGAGGGAACACCCGAATCCTCAGCCACCATCTCAGACTGCTCCGCCGCCGCACCGGAACCGCCGACCACCACAGGGACCGCAGAAAGGGATGACATTTCAGCCAGGCAGGACTCCAGCCAGGACGCAGTATCGCCATCTCCCGCACGCCTCCGAAGTTCCGCAACGAAATCCTCCATCATGAAAGGCAGCAGACAGGAACAGACCGCAATTCTCCAAAAGCAGCAAAACGGGAACAGCCAATCTTCACAGGAGAGCAGCAAAACCTCCCTCAGGTACTCGTTCTGACAGCCCTCAGCTGTCAAACTCCTCTTTTTATCACTCCAACCTGGTCCCAGCCCCAAACCTTCCACCCAATCCCGAACCTGTTGCTGGGTATCCCTACACAATTCTGCCCAGCAACCAATACCATAGGTCCCTTCCTGACCCAATCACTGACCTCCCCTACTCTGCCCAGCAACCTTCCTATTCTTAGCCATAAACCTTATCTTTTTGGCGTGAAAAATTCCCGCCAGAATCTCCTAAGTAAAACCTCTGGGATGATTATAATCCCATGAGGATCCCTCCATATTTCATTTTCGGGATCCCAACAGTTTGTATTATCTTTACCTTAGCCAATATGTATCCATCTTGAACACCATTAAAAGTCAATGGGAGATGGATCTATTTTCTATTGTGCCAGATTGTTATAAAAAACTGATCAGTCCCCATTGACTTAGGGTTCTTTCACACTGGCGTTTTTGCTTTCCATCCTAGAGTTCCGTCCTCTGGGCTCCAGGACGGAAAGATACTGATCAGGATTATCCCCATGCATTCTGAATGGAGAGAAATCCCTTCAGGATGCATCAGGATGTCTTCCGTTCAGTATGTGAACGTTTTTTGGACGTTGACAAAACCGTATCATGCTGCGGATTTGTCTCCGTCCAAAAATCCGGAAGACATGCCATAACGCCGGATCCGGAATTAATGTCCATTGAAGTGCATTAATCCGGACCCGACGTTTAGCTTTTATGAATGGTTACCATGGCAGCCAGGATGCTAAAGTCCCGGCTGCCATGGTAAAGTGTAGTGGGGAGGCAGGGGACAAGTATACTTACCGTCCGTGAGGCTCCCGATTCTCGGGGCGCTCCACAATGACGTCAGAGCGCCATGAGCATGGATCATGTGATCCATGCACGTGGGGCGCTCTGACGTCATTGTGGAGCGCCCCAGGACCCGCACGGATGGTAAGTATACTGCTCTTCCGCTCCCCACTACTTACTATGGCAACCAGGACTTTAATAGCGTCCTGGCTGCCATAGTAACACTGAAAGCATTTTGAAGACTGATCAGTCTTCAAATGCTTTCAGTTGTCTTGCGCTGTGATGGATCCGGCGGGCATTTCCGGCGACGTAAGTGCACGCCGGATCCACACAACGCAAGTGTGAAAGAGCCCTACATGAGCGCTTGGCAGCTGTAGACATCTCTGTTGGTCCCATGTTCATATGTGCCCGCATTGCTGAGAAAAATGATGTGAAAGAGGCCTAACATTGTGTGTCAGGACGGATCCGTCTGGCTCAGTTTGGTTATGCGGACACCAAAACACAGCCAGCAGCGTTTTGTTGTCTGCCTCTAAAGTGAAATGGAGGCAGAACGGAGCCAAACTGATGCATTCTGATCAGATCAATTCAGAATGCATTAGGGCAAAACTGATCTGTTTTGGAGACCTCTTGTGAGATCTAAATCTCCTGTGTGAAAGAAGTCTTATTGCGGATCGCATTGGTGGATCCGCAATATATGTTCACCGTTCCGTTTGCATTGTGATTCACCGATGCAGACCCATTCCGCAAATCATGCGATTTGGAATGGGGCACTAAGGAGTGTTTCCTGGGGTTCCATTCGATTTCTCTGCACTGCAAAAGGATAGAACTTGCTCTATCTTTTTGCTGAACGGATGAATCGTGGACCCATTCAAGTGAATTGGTCCATGATCTGTATGTGGCTGGCCCACGGTCGGTGCACGTGCATTGTGGACCTCAACAGCACAGGCACAGGCTGCACATGGTCACGCGAATAAGCCCTTATGCGGCAGTTAAAAAACACAAATGCCGCCTGTGTGCTGTCATAAATTTGTCAAAATAAACAGTCCATCAGGGCTCATGTACACTGCGGCTGGCCAGCCATGGCCGTATTGCCTCCCGCATACAGTGGGCCCATAATACACATCCACTGGTCATATGCAACACGGATCAAGGACCTATTCACTTGAAATTGTACGCAATCAAGGAGATGCAGTGCAGAAATGCACAAGGGAACCCCACAGAAACACTACGGAGTGCCTTTGTGGTGTTTCTGGCCTCCGCACATAAAAAAATATTGCATGCAATACTTTTTTGTGTAAAGGAAGTATCATGGATGGATCCATCCCAGCGGCTGCACAGACGTTGCCCGTGACTTGGTGACCTGAAATTGAGGCCAACAGTGCACGGAAAGGCACTCCTACGACTGGGTGAATGTGCCCTCATAGAAACACCTCTTCTTTTCAGTAAAACCTACACGAATAGGACATAATATATATATTTTTTGTGGTCACAGAACTGCTCAACGAATGCGGACAGCACACATATTACTGTACGCATGTATTGTGGTCACAATGAAGTGACTGTGTACGTACACGAGACAAAAAAAACATGCCGCTCGGATGCTGAGACAAAACATGGATGTGTGCATGAGGCCTTAGAATCACTACACACTTCACTAAAGCCTCCTGCACACAAACAAGCTAATTGCGGGCAGCAATACATGGGTACTGGTCCTTGTGCATTCCTCACCACGGATTCAGAACCTTCAGAACCGTTCACTTTCATGAGTCCGATATCGCAGAGTCGTAATGGAGGCACTAATGGGAAACTCCATGGAAACAATACAAAATGCTTCTCTGATGTTTCTCTCTGCGCCTTAATTCATAAAAAACATATTCCCAATGCATTGTGGACTGCATATTGCTTTCTCAATTGCAGGGAAAGAAGCACAACCTTTGGGCTCATGCATGTGACTGTGTACCCGCATAACATATCATTTATACCTGCCGCTAAAATTCTCCTCATGAGGCTTTATGCACATGAATGGCTCATGCACACTACTGGAAGGGGACGTTATCCGTCTGCACCCATTGAAGTGAAAGGGTCCGCAATCCGGGAGATGCAGTGCAGAAGCACGGAGCGCAACACCACGGAAGACCTCAGCGTACTTCCGTGTTCACGGACACATTCAAGTTGAATGGGTCTGTATCCGGCTGCAGCAGCCGCACAGTTGCTGCCCATGCATTGGGGACCGCAATCGTGTGCATGAGCCCTTCGTGTTCATAAAGCCTTATCAGGACAATGTTTGCGGCAGGCATAAATAAATGTGCAGAGGGACAAAATACTACTATAGAGTGAAAAAGTGCACTCCTCTAGCTCCATCGACTGGTGATTCGACATAGATGTTCACAGAACCTGTTCTATTAAACATTTATAGAAGTAGAGCCACCCCCCTCTTCATAGACAGGTCAGCCAGTTTCAGACCCTGAGTTTTCATTGACCACCCAGACAGCCCCATTGATGTGTTTGGTGACGTCACCAGCAATGATGGGCATGATTTATCAATGCCATATATGTTTTACTGGCTAGGGCAGCATTAAGGCCCGCCCATCAGTGTCGTTGAAGTCACCAGGCTTTCAGCCAGTCACACAGAGAGCCTGTTTCCTCAACAAAACTGAAGAAAATGACTTTGCCATGTGCAATTTAGCTCAGCACAAAGAGCATTGGAGCATAAACTGCTAAGATGCTCCTGTCAGGGAGGCTGGCTGGGTGATAATGGAGATATGTCCCGGTTTCGCTCTGAACCTGGACAACAACTTTAATTACCTTACAAAATAACCAACATTGTGCTTTCAGAAAATAATATTTGCAGACTAAACAATGTTAGAATCCACATACTATTCCAGAATCAGCAAACCAATTTTCGCGGAGAGGAATCAGAGGAGTTTAAAGTAGAAAGTGATGATGAAAATTATGTTGAGGTAAAACTATTTACAGTTTTTTGGTTAATTTTGCTAATAATATCAATATTAAATAAAAACATATTCATTATCTTATTTTCAGGAGGAAAGTTCTGATGGAACAACCAAAGAATTAGTTAGTCCATCTGCCACAAATGCATCGAGACCGGTAAGTCTTAGATAATTTAGCAAAAATCCCATTCTATTAACAGTATTTTTCAACCTATAAGACAAAACACCTAGGATTTAGAGGGGAACAATATTTTTTTTATTTGGCCTCTGTTCAGACCAGCAATCACACCCCCAATGTTAATCAGACCTCAAGTGAGAGCCCCAATAAGAACTCAAATCAGACACCAAGGTTAATGACCCCAATAAGACCACAGATAATAGTCCCATGCCTCTCATCAGCCCCCATTATCCTTATAGCAGCCCACTGTAGCTTCATAACAACCCCCACCAGCCTACTATGGGTTAAAAAAAAATAAATCAAGGTTCCGGACAACGCGGATCCTCTCCTCCAGCACGATCGTCTTCATCCTGCCACCCACTGTGCTGTGAATTCTGCCCACAGCCTTCACAACTGTCAAATGTGTACCAGAAAGCGGGGAGTACAAAGCTTTCACCGTTTCCCGATCCGCCTGTACTAATGGGAGCGGCTCATCATTACTTGACAAATAAAACGCAGGGTCATTTTTCACACACTTTTTTAAGAAACAAATATGTCTATAAAAAACGGTACTTTATATTTTAAACATGCATGTCTAGTGAGACAGTATAGTAGGTTAAATATTTATTTTTTGTATCAGCAATTTACAGGGCTTCTAGCAAGACTGAGAGAGGGTGTTTCTTCAGAAAACAGACTACATCCATTATCCCACGTCCTCCTGAAGATCCAGAAGGTCGCCTTGTAAACACGAATTGGTGCAAATGTGGAAACTGCAAAAAAATGGCAAGATTGGAAGAAAGCTTATGTTGCCATGAGTATGCCCAGATGTCATGTTTTTTGGTTGAGGTTCCCTGTGTAACTCTACATCAATTTTTTACAACAAAAGTAATCGATCGCAGTTATCTGGTCGAACTAATAGAATACGATGCACAAATCACTCAACACGAATTTGAACTGCATGGTAAGGAAATATTTAAAAGGGTTGTATAGTTTCAGAGCTGAACTTGGACATACCCCCATTTTCAGCCAGGCAGCTACCGGTACTTGAGTATTGGAGCAGTTCATGCTCCGATGCTCTCATTTTGTTTACAATAATGAGTGTTTGATAAATTCTCCAGGACTCATCCAAGGGGTCATCATTCCGAAACTTCCCACATCATGGCCTTTCTAGCCCATTGTCATTACCAACTGTCTCTGTCACACAATACCATCAAACTCTATTTAGCCGGACTTCAACACCACTTCATGCTGGATGATCCTCACCGCGGGTCCTTTTTCTCTGTTCAGGCCATTAAGGCCACCCTTCGGGGTATTCAAAAGGAGGGTAAGGGGTCCCATAGCCGTAGGCAACCTGTGTCTAGCGAATTGTTTAGGGCTCTCTCCTCGTCGTTGGACGGTTTTCCTTTTGGGCCCTCCACTAGCTTGATCCTGAAAGCGGCCATGTACCTCATTTTTTATGGGTTTCTTAGGCCCGGGGAAGTCTTAGCCGGGCCGAACCGTCAGGGTCACCCGTTGAAACAGCATCTGTCTTGGGGCCGAGGTTGCTACACTCTCCTCCTACCCTCCACCAAAACCAGTCAGACGGGTCCCCCCACTGCAATCAGATTTTATCCGACTACCAACATGTGGTGCCCAGTTCAGGTGCTGCACCAATTATTATTACACATCCAGGTCTCTTCTCCAGACAGTCCACTCCTGCCGCACGCAGGCAAACCCCTCACTGCCACACGGTTCATATCCTGCATCCGTGCTCTCGCCCAAGGCCTAGGATACGACCCCAAAGTAATATCAGGGCATTCTTTCCGCATAGGGGCGGCTTCAGCCGCATCACGGCATCAGGTGCCAGCTCACGTCATTCGGAGCATGGGGCGGTGGCGGTCCTCTTGCTACACTAGATATATCCCTGATCCTCAAGTAGAGATATCCCGTGCCTTTTGTTCTTTGGCTTTGTAATCCACGTAATAAAGTATTGTTCCTAATGGTTGCTTTTGCCCCCTTTCTTGGTGTACCCTCGCCGTGGCTCCCGGCATAATCCAGCCACCTTGCTCAGGGCGGGAGTCTCCGCGTACACCGACGTTTCCTAGCCCTGACCATAAATATTTAAAATATGGCCATTTGAACATTTTACGGTTACACTGATCATGCTTCCAATTTTTTGTTTTTTAAACGCGGTTATTGTTGCCATTACGCTTTGATCTTGATTGACATGGTACTAGTGATAATAGAAGACGTAAAGAGCAATCGAAAACTATATATTTTGGCTCCATTGCATGGCTAAAACAGTCATGTTCCAGAACTTCAAATTCTTCTTCAACATCTACAGTCATGTGAAAAAAATAGGACACCCTTTGAAAGCATGTGGTTTTTTGTAACATTTTTAATAAAAGGTTATTTCATCTCCGTTTCAACAATACAGAGAGATTAAAGTAATCCAACTAAACAAAGAAAACTGAAGAAAAGTCTTTTCAAGATCTTCTGTAAATGTCATTCTACAAAAATGCCTATTCTAACTGAGGAAAAAGATAGGACACCCTCACATGTATTCCCTCTTAAATTGGCTCAGATCTCACACAGGTATATCACACCAGGTGCACATAATTAGTAGATCGTTACTCTGCATGTTGAATGAGGCTTGCCCTATTTAAACCTCAGACATTTAGTTTGGTGTGCTCCTGACTGTTGAAGTGAGAGTGAGCACCATGGTGAGAGCAAAAGAGCTGTCAGAGGACTTCAGAAAAAAGATTGTAGCAGCCTATGAGTCTGGGAAGGGATTTAAAAAGATCTCAAAAGATTTTGAAATCAGCCATTCCACTGTCCGGAAGATAGTCTACAAGTGGAGGGCTTTCAAAACAACTGCCAACATGCCCAGGACTGGTCGCCCCAGCAAGTTCACCCCAAGAGCAGACCGCAAGATGCTAAAAGAGGTCTCCAAAAACCCTAAAGTGTCATCTCGCGAACTACAGCAGGCTCTGGCTACTGTTGATGTAGAAGTACATGCCTCTACAATCAGAAAGAGACTGTACAAGTTTAACTTGCATGGGAGGTGTGCAAGGAGGAAACCTTTGCTTTCCAAGAGAAACATCGAGGCCAGACTGACATTTGCCAGAGATAAAGTTGACAAAGACCAGGACTTCTGGAATAATGTTCTTTGGACAGATGAGTCCAAAATTGAATTATTTGGACACAACAGCAGAGGACATGTTTGGCGTAAACCAAACACAGCATTCCAAGAAAAGAACCTCATACCAACTGTGAAGCATGGAGGTGGAAGTGTCATGGTTTGGGGCTGCTTTGCTGCAGCAGGACCTGGTCAGCTCACCATCATAGAATCCACGATGAATTCTACTGTGTATCAGAAGGTGCTTGAAGAACATGTGAGACCATCAGTTAGAAAATTAAAGCTGAAGCGGAACTGGACCATGCAACATGACAATGACCCAAAACATACTAGTAAATCAACCAAAGATTGGCTGAAAAAGAAGAAATGGAGAGTCCTGGAATGGCCAAGTCAAAGTCCAGATTTGAATCCCATTGAGATGCTGTGGGGTGACTTGAAAAGGGCTGTACGTGCAAGAAACCCCTCAAACATCTCACAGCTGAAAAAGTTCTGCATTGAGGAGTGGGGTAAAATTTCCTCAGACCGATGTCGAAGACTGGTAGATGGCTACAAGAACCGTCTCACTGCAGTTATTTCAGCCAAAGGAGGTAACACTCGCTATTAGGGGCAAGGGTGTCCTATCTTTTTCCTCAGTTAGAATAGGCATTTTTGTAGAATGAAATAACCTTTTATTAAAAATGTTACAAAAAACCACATGCTTTCAAAGGGTGTCCTAATTTTTTCACATGACTGTATATCCTCGTCACTATGAGCCACAAAACTTTCTTCTAACTCAGTGTCTGATTCAGAAGGATGGAACGTTTCGTCATCTGGGTCCTCATAAGTAGTAGCTGATGGATCAACATTTTCTTCCTCTATTTCTCGCACTCTATGTTCCACAACCACCTCTGGACTCATGATAGGTGACAATTCCTCAAATTGAAAGAGCTCACAGAGCCTTAAGACCTAAACCAAAAAACAGCGAACCCCCTAGAGACATTATATGTCGCTTTCTTAACTTTGGGGACAAAGAGAAGATTCTTTCAGCGGCAAGATCCATGAAGAATATTAACTTTGAAAACAACCAGATCTCTATCTTTCAAGACTTAGCTCAGGTCACTCTCCAGAAGCGCAAATTCCTTAAGCCGCTCACTGACTTCCTCTGAGATAAACGCATTCCTTACAGATGGACCTTTCCCTTCGGGATTGCCTTTAATTTTTCCGGAAAAGCCTTCAGGATTTCTTCTCATGAAGACCTACAAGATTTCTTCTCCGGACACCCCTCCACTTGATATTGCCAGCTGGGACTCCGTGTCAAATATCGCATCTCTCCCCGATCTCCCAAAGATGACGCCATGGGAGAAAGTCGGTACTCCGAAACAACAGAGATTGAAGAGCCTCTTGACCCCCAAGAAAATCGCATGGTCTTTTCATTAATTTAGCTTATTAACCATTTGCTTACCTCCCTTAACTGCTTTCATATCCACCCTCTCTCATTCCATCCCCGTCCCTTCCCTGTCTCCTACCCCCTTTCTCCTCTTCCTCCCCCCCTTTACCTCTCCCTTACCCTAACATTTACTGGTCTCTAGATCTTTTCTAATTGATGTCCTTGTGCAGGTCCATACCTATGAGGTTTTTCACCTCCTTTCCCCCCCCCCCCCCGATACTAATACTTCACTGTTCAAGTATTTCATTACCTGAATAATTAACAAATGTCACCTGAGTTGGTTGCCACAGAGCGACCTTGTTCTAATTGTTATTTTCTGTTATGTTTTTGTCTTATTATGACACGGTACACCCTGAGACTACGGTCTCTTCCTTTGGAGAGTCACATACTTGCTCCTATGAGATACCTGGCCCCCCTGGAGGCTGCCACTATCCCGCTTCCCCCCCCCCCCCCCCCGTATTTGAACCACCATGACTGATTTTACATTATCTTCCTTCAACGTGAAGGGTTTGAGATCCCCCTCTAAAAGGACCCAGATTCTTTCCCTTTTGTGGAGAGAAAATTGTTCAGTTATTTTTCTTCAAGAAACACACTACAAACAAGGGAAATTTCCTGACCTTTCCCATTCCAGATTTCCTGTCTGGTTTCATAGTGGCTCGGATGGGGCGGCCTCCAGGGGAGTCAGCATTGGCTTCAGAAGAAACACCCCTTTTCAATACTCCTCACATTCTGCTGACACTGAGGGAAGATTTCTTATTTTAAAAGGTCTTATAGGTCACAAAATGTTCACATTGGTAAATATATATGCTCCAAATTATAACCAGGTCCCTTGGCTCCTCAAAGTTCTCTCTTTAATTGAAGAAACCAGAGAAGGAACAGTTATTTTAGCTGGTGATTTTAATCTAGCGTTACATCCTCCATCAGACACTTACTCTAAAAAATCCTCTGTCCCTATCAAACTTCTCAGAAAACTGAAGAGAAAACTACATATACTAGGCCTAATAGACGTTTGGAGGTGTTTGAATCCGTCCACTAATGACTATACCTTTTATTCTGCTCCAGGTCATTCTTACAGTAGGATTGATTACATCTTCATACCTAAAGATTTCCTGTATCTTTCCTCAAATCCGAGAATTGGAGATATCACCATATCCGACCATGCCCCAGTGTTTTGCTCCTTCCACACCCAGCCTGGCTCTGGTAAGTCCTCTAACTGGAGATTAAACGAATCCATATTGAGCGATGAAAGACATGTAGCACACTTCACCTCCCTTCTGGAACACTATTTTAGGGAAAACGACTCTCCTGATATATCCCCACAAACTCTATGGGATGCTCACAAAGCTTATATTCGTGGTCATTTCATAAGTAAATGTTCCCATTTGAAAAAAGTCACAGATCAGCACTTCTCCTCTCTATTAGACCGCATTCATACTTTGGAGAACCTCCACAAACATTCCCTAGACCCCCAACACCTTTCTGACCTCTCTACCCTCAGATCAGAGCTCAAAAACCTATTAAATAAAAAGTCGGCCAAAATTTACCTTTCTTCCCAACATAAATTCTATGCCCACGGCAATAAGGCCTCCAGATTCATGATGAACCGATTGAAGAAAAGAAAAAACGCTAGATACGTAACTTTGATTAAATCTACTCAAGGACACCAACTTTTTTCCCCCGAGTCCATTGCGGAACAATTTAGGCTTTTCTATAGAGACCTTTATAATTTAGCCCCTCCCTCGGGCTCACCTTCTCATACTAAATCATTTTTGGACTCCCTTAACTTGCCTTCCCTAACCATACCCCAAAAATTGGACATCTCAAAACCTTTTGACATCACGGAATTCTCTATTGCCTTAAAATCCTCCCCTAAAAACAAATGTCCTGGCCCCGACGGTCTCCCAACAACCTATTATTCGGCTTTCTCTAAAACTTTAGCTCCCTATCTTATCCGGGTATATAACCAAACGCTTTCAAATTTCCCTCTCTCATCCGACATGACAAGAGCTGTGATTACGATCATACCTAAAGAGGGTAAGGATCCCTCCATTTGCGCTAATTACAGACCCATATCACTCCTGAATATAGACTTGAAACTATTAGCTAAAATGCTGGCAACTAGAATTCAGTCTATTCTCCCTGATTTATCAAAGGGAGAGAGGGAAAGGACAATACTACCAAAGTATTGAATGCCCTTTATTTTGCCTCCAATAAAAAACTTCCATTGGTTCTTCTAGGTACAGACGCGGAAAAGGCTTTTGATAGGATTGACTGGCCCTTTATCAAACTTACCCTAAGGAAATTCAATTTTCCAGAATCCTATATCCAAGCTATTTTTGCAATGTACGACAACGCCTCCGCCTCTGTCCTAGTAAATAACCAATTATCCAACTACTTCCTAATCAAGAATGGAACTCGTCAGGGTTGTCCCCTTTCCCCCCTTATTTTTGTTTTAGTCATGGAAACCCTCTTGCAGGCCCTCAGACAAGAGGACTCTATTCGGGGTCTAAGGGTGGGTCTTCATGAATGTAAACTAGCTGCTTTTGCAGACGATTTATTGATCTTAACAACCAATCCCCTTATTTCGATGCCCAAGATTCTTAAAATATTAGACACCTTCAGTTCGCTCTCTAACTTTAAAATTAATCCCCACAAATCGCAGATCCTACATATGGGCCTACCCCTTACAACCATCAAACAATTACAGGCAAACTCCCCTTGTACTTGGGCCACTCAACTTATCTCCTATTTAGGAATCAAAATCAATGCCCATCTACCAGACCTTTTCCATCTAAATTATACGCCCTTACTGCACTCTATCACCGCTCAATTGGAATCTCTCGAAGGCCACTTCCATCCTGGTTTGGGAGGAAAAATATGGTGATCTCTGTAATTCTCCCTAGACTTACATATCTTTTTCAGGTCCTCCCCATCGAGATACCCCGAACTTTTCTTAGGAAGCTTAATACTCTCATAAGCCGCTTTGTATGGGAAAAGAGAAAGCCCAGAATTTCTATAGCGACTCTCACTAAGTCTAAACGTTTTGGAGGAATAGGTTTACCTAATCCTGAACTTTATCTAAAAGCTATACATCTAGGTAGGATAATTGATTGGATTCGCTCCCCTCCTAACAAATTCTGGGTCTATATGGAAAATGCTAACTTTGTTTCCTCTCTTAGATCCCTTCTGCTATTAGGGAAACCCCTTACTCCACTCCCTCGGATGTCCAATCCTTTAATTCTATTAAAGTCTGGAACTGGTTCTCGTCCAAATACAGCGATCAGCTCCCCTTAACAGCCCTCCTTCGAACCAAAGATCTTTTCTCCTTAGCTCCATCTGAGATAAGATCCTCCACTCCCTCCCAGCTCAGGGACTCAAACATCCCCATATCAGATCTGTTAGATGAAAACGGGTGTGTCCTATTGGAACCAGCCTTGACATCCGTTCTTGATACCACTCCCAATTTCCTCACTCTCCAATATCTCAAAAAAGAACTACTTACCCTTTCCCGCTCTTTGCCCAAGGACCATTCCTCCTCTTGGTTTGAGAATTTGCTCGCTTCCGACAAATACCCTCCCAAATTGATCTCTCTTCTCTACAAAAAACTTATTGACCCACCCACTAAGGTCAAACCCTCTTTTATAGGCTACTGGGAGAAAGACCTAAACAAACAATTCTCAGAGAAAGAGATCGATTCACTACTCATTGCTCCCCATAAGGTCTCTAGATGTGTCCAAGTTCAGGAGAACGGGTACAAAGTCCTGTCGAGATGGTATAAAACCCCTGACAAAATCTCTATCCTTTATCCTGACGCTTCAGATCGGTGTTGGCGGTGCGGATCAGAAAAAGGCACCTTCATTCACGTATGGTGGGACTGCTCCCCTATCTCATTACAACATGGTCGGCTTGGAGGAGTTATAGAGGTTTTTCATAATCTAATCAGATCTGTTTCCTCTTTATGTCTTTTGGCCTTATCTTCTGTATGTTCGATTCTTTGGTTTTAATTTGAAGCTTTTGGATTGTAATTTCTAGGTTTCACTACTTGCAAGCGCTAATTTTAGGTTGTATGACTCTCCAACGGTAATTATCTCATACTTTGGCCTCCTTGTACAGTCTATTGCTTGTACTTCTTGATGCTTTCCTTTGCTCCATTCCTCTGCTGCGTCAGAGGTTTCTAAGCACTCTCAGTGATGTACTGTGATTGTTATTTCATTGTCTATATATATGAAAAACCAATAAAAATTGTTTAACAAAAAAAAAAAAATCTTCTACGGTCTTCATGATGAGTGTACTCATCATTTGTAAAATGTAATGAACACATTCTATAATTGTCAAACAGAGTCCCCTCCTTCACTTTTATAACCATTTCATCCAGATTATGAGGGTACTGACTTGTTTATCTGAGCCATTTGCGGATTAGTTCCACATCACGAGGAAAAGAATGGAGGATGATGGAACGGTCCCTTTTTTTTTTTTGAGTCGTCTTGCATCCACGAACAATGCAAGACGGCATTCTGATAGAAAAAAAATTATATCATTGTCAATAAATATTCCAAAAATGTATTTTAAAAACCTTCACTACTTAGCCAATTTTTAAATTACATTAACGCACCATATTTAGAAACATCCTAAGTGTCAGATTATTTGATAAATACTTTATTTTTATTTTACTTGTGCTAGTTACTCATGGTATACAAACTTAGGGATAGCAGACTGCAACAAACTATAAAGGCCACGCTCCCACATCTATCCATAAACATCGCTGACAGGGTCACACTATAAGGGCCACGCTCCCACATCTATCCATAAACATCGCTGACAGCGTCACACTATAAGGGCCACGCTCCCATATAGATCCCTAAACATCGCTGACAGCGTCACACTATAAGGGCCACGCTCCCACATCTATCCATAAACATCACTGACAGCGTCACACTATAAGGGCCACGCTCCCACATCTATCCATAAACATTGCTGACAGCGTCACACTATAAGGGCCACGCTCCCACATCTATCCATAAACATTGCTGACAGCGTCACACTATAAGGGCCACGCTCCCACATCTATCCATAAACATCGCTGACAGCGTCACACAATAAGGGCCACGCTCCCACATCTATCCATAAACATCGCTGACAGCGTCACACTATAAGGGCCACGCTCCCACATCTATCCATAAACATTGCTGACAGCGTCACACTATAAGGGCCACGCTCCCACATCTATCCATAAACATCGCTGACAGCGTCACACTATAAGGGCCACGCTCCCATATAGATCCCTAAACATCGCTGACAGCGTCACACTATAAGGGCCACGCTCCCACATCTATCCATAAACATCGCTGACAGCGTCACAAAATAAGGGCCACACTCCCACAGCTATCCATAAACATCGCTGACAGCGTCACACTACAAGGGCCACGCTCCCACATCTATCCATAAACATCGCTGACAGCGTCACACTATAAGGGCCACGCTCCCACATCTATCCATAAACATCGCTGACAGCGTCACACTATAAGGGCCACGCACCCACATCTATCCATAAACATTGCTGACAGCGTCACACTATAAGGGCCACGCTCCCACATCTATCCATAAACATTGCTGACAGCGTCACACTATAAGGGCCACGCTCCCACATCTATCCATAAACATCGCTGACAGCGTCACACTATAAGGGCCACGCTCCTATATAGATCCCTAAACATCGCTGACAGGGTCACACTATAAGGGCCACGCTCCCATATAGATCCCTAAACATCGCTGACAGGGTCACACTATAAGGGCCACGCTCCCATATAGATCCCTAAACAGGGGCGTAACTAGAGGTGACTGGGCCCCACAGCAAATTTTTGTATGGGCCCCCCCTGTGTAAACCCCGCTCCTTTGACTAGTCACGATCTAGACCAGACCAGGCTGCCACGCCATCCTTTTCCTATTATATATACATACACACACACCCTATCTGTCATGTAGTGTCATTCTATCATACATCATATAGTGTCTTATACAACGCATTGCACCCGCACTGAATCCGGACCCATTCACTTCAATGGGGCTGTGTACATGATCAGTGATTTTCACGCATCACTTGTGCGTTGCGTAAAAATCGCAGCATGCTCAATATTCTGTGTTTTTCACGTAGCGCAGGCCCCACAGAAGTGAATGGGGCTGCTTGAAAATCGCATTGCATCCGCAAGCATTGCGGATGCAATGCGATTTTCACAGATGGTTGCTAGGATATGATAGGGTCCCGAACTTTATTATTTTCCCTTATAACATGGTTATAATGGAAAATTATAGCATTCTTAATACAGAATGCTAAGTAACATGTGGCTTGAGGGGTTAAAAAATTATAAAATATTGAATTATTCACCTCATCCACTGGATCGCGCAGCCCAGCTCGTCTTTTTTCAGGACCTGGCAGGAAAAGTACTTTTGGTGACGTCACCGCGCTCACAACGTGGTGAGCGTGGTGACGTTGGAGCAGGTCCTGCTGAATGAAGATAGAAATCTTCTATCTTCATTCAGCAGGACCTGCGCCGACGTCACCACGCTCACCACCAGGTTGCTAGGAGATATTGTTTTTAAACTTTTTGTTTTTTATCACGTGCATGAAAAACGCATCAAAACGCATTGCACCCGCGCAGAAAAAAGACAAAACTGACTGAACTTGCTTGAAAAAAGGTGAGAGTTTCACTGAATGCACACTGAAAGCATCTGGAGCCAACCCGTATTGTTCATATGAAAGGGGCCAGCCATTCCCGTATTGCGGACCGCATATGCGGATTAGCAATAAATGGGCACCCTTCTGTGTGCATTCCGCATCACGGATGCGGACCCATTCACTTTAATGCGGAAGGGTGCGAAACGGAATTACGAAAACAGAACAGTACGTAAGCACTACGCAGTGCTTCCGTGGGGTTCCATTCCGCACTTTCGTTCCACCAAAAGATAGAACATGTGCTTTTTGCAGAATTGTGCTTTCCTGGGTAATATACCCGGAGAGGTGAACATGACATCACACTACACTGTATGTACAGTATGACCCCTGCTGTAGGATAGGCGCCCATTCTATGTATTGCTGCAGGGCTGACACCGACTGTAGTCTGTCCCCATAGTCTGAACCCCTGGTAACCAGTGGAGTAGCTAGAAATGATTGGGCCCCACAGCAAATTTTTTAACGGGCAGGCAGGCGTCATACAGTGGCATTTGATTCTTTACCATACATGTGTTTTTACTGGACTATGACGTACACAATACAAAAATGCAGTACTCCACGCTCTTGTATCCTGCACAGTCTGGTAAAAAAAAAATTATCCTTTTTTTTTTTTTTTTTTACAATGAAACTCTATGGTGAACAGATGTCACTGTCATGGCATCAGTATGAGGCATCCGAATGTGAACCCAGCCTTAAATGTGGGTCAAAAATGTGATGTGAACTAGCGGTGCATTGTACAGTTGTTGAAAAAACCATACTCGCCTGCTCCCCGCCACTCCGTGATCTTCCAGTCCCCATTCTGGCCTCATACTGGTGTCCCCAAGCTGCACATGGGCACCTAGAGGAGTGTGGCATCAGATAGATAGGGGGCCTAGAGGGCAGGGCATCAGATAAGTAGGGGGCCCACAGGACAGGACTGGGGGGGGCTTCTGAAAGGACAGCAGATGAATGCAGCTGGGGGGGGGCAAAGGACAGCAGATGAATGCAGCTGGGGGGACAAAGGACAACAGATAAATGCAGCTGGGGGGGGGGGGGCAAAGGACAGCAGATGAATGCAGCTGGGGGGACAAAGGACAACAGATAAATGCAGCTGGGGGGGGGGGGCAAAGGACAGCAGATGAATGCAGCTGGGGGGGGAAGGACAGCAGATGAATGCAGATGAATGCAGATGAATGCAGCTGCGGGGGGGCTACATGAGATGCAGGACAGCTAGGGTTGGCAGGGATAAGCCTGGAATGTATGGGCTCCTGATAGTGACAGGCACAGAATCTTCTTTCTGCAGCACTTCCTGTCTCCCCTCTCCCTCCTGTGACTGCCGACTACAGAGCAGTCTCTGTAGCAGAAGCTGGGCTGTACTAATAGTTAGTAGAGGGAGGGGAGACAGGATCTCCCTGTAACACACTGTACTGTGCCCTGGCTGCACTATTAAGCAGTCAGGCTCCTCTATTAATGGTCCGTGCTGATTGGCGGGACTTAGCTCCCTGCTCCGAGGACATTCTAAAGCAGCAGTGAAGTGAGTGTAGAGGGGGGTGTGTGGTCAGTCTGTTTACTACTGCTCCGGGCCCCTTGTCAGCCCGGGCCCCGAAGCAGCTGCTTCCCCTGCTTCCCTGGTAGGTACGCCACTGTCCCTAAACATGACTGAGAGCTTTAGGTCCCTTTTAGAGTTGAGCGAACACCTGGATGTTCAGGTTCGAGACGTTCGGCCGAACTTCCCGAAAATGTTCGGGTTCGGGATCCGAACCCGATCCGAACTTCGTCCCGAACCCGAACCCCATTGAAGTCAATGGGGACCCGAACTTTTTGGCACTAAAACGGCTGTAAAACAGCCCAGGAAAGGGCTAGAGGGCTGCAAAAGGCAGCAACATGTAGGTAAATCCCCTGCAAACAAATGTGGATAGGGAAATGAATTAAAATAAAAATTAAATAAATAAAAATTAACCAAAATCAATTGGAGAGAGGTCCCATAGCAGAGAATCTGGCTTCCCGTCATCCACCACTGGAACAGTCCATTCTCAGATATTTAGGCCCCGGCACCCAGGCAGAGGAGAGAGGTCCCGTAACAGAGAATCTGGCTTCATGTCAGCAGAGAATCAGTCTTCATATCATAGCAGAGAATCAGGCTTCACGTCACCCACCACTGCAACAGTCCATTTTCATAAATTTAGGCCCAGCACCCAGGCAGAGGAGAGAGGTCCCGTAACAGAGGATCTGGCTTCATGTCAGCAGAGAATCAGTCTGCATGTCATAGCAGAGAATCAGGCTTCACGTCAGCCACCACTGCAACAGTCCATTGTCATAAATTTAGGCCCAGCACCCAGGCAGAGGAGAGAGGTCCCGTAACAGACAATCTGGCTTCATGTCAGCAGAGAATTAGTCTGCATGTCATAGCAGAGAATCAGGCTTCACGTCAGCCACCAATGCAACAGTCCATTGTCAGATATTTAGGCCCAGCACCCAGGCAGAGGAGAGAGGTCCCGTAACAGAGGATCTGGCTTCATGTCAGCAGAGAATCAGTCTGCATGTCATAGCAGAGAATCAGTCTTCATGTCATAGCAGAGAATCAGGCTTCACGTCACCCACCACTGTAAGAGTCCATTTTCATAAATTTAGGCCCAGCACCCAGGCAGAGGAGAGAGGTCCCGTAACAGACAATCTGGCTTCATGTCAGCAGAGAATCAGTCTTCATGTCATAGCAGAGAATCAGGCTTCACGTCACCCACCACTGTAAGAGTCCATTTTCATAAATTTAGGCCCAGCACCCAGGTAGAGGAGAGAGGTCCCGTAACAGACAATCTGGCTTCATGTCAGCAGAGAATCAGTCTTCATGTCATAGCAGAGAATCAGGCTTCACGTCACCCACCACTGCAACAGTCCATTTTCATAAATTTAGGCCCAGCACCCAGGCAGAGGAGAGAGGTCCCGTAACAGATAATCTGGCTTCATGTCAGCAGAGAATTAGTCTGCATGTCATAGCAGAGAATCAGGCTTCACGTCAGCCACCAATGCAACAGTCCATTCTCAGATATTTAGGCCCAGCACCCAGGCAGAGGAGAGAGGTCCCGTAACAGAGGATCTGGCTTCATGTCAGCAGAGAATGAGTCTTCATATCATAGCAGAGAATCAGGCTTCACGTCACCCACCACTGCAACAGTCCATTTTCATAAATTTAGGCCCAGCACCCAGGCAGAGGAGAGAGGTCCCGTAACAGACAATCTGGCTTCATGTCAGCAGAGAATCAGTCTTCATGTCATAGCAGAGAATCAGGCTTCACGTCACCCACCACTGTAAGAGTCCATTTTCATAAATATAGGCCCAGCACCCAGGCAGAGGAGAGAGGTCCCGTAACAGAGGATCTGGCTTCATGTCAGCAGAGAATTAGTCTGCATGTCATAGCAGAGAATCAGGCTTCACGTCAGCCACCAATGCAACAGTCCATTGTCAGATATTTAGGCCCAGCACCCAGGCAGAGGAGAGAGGTCCTGTAACAGAGGATCTGGCTTCATGTCAGCAGAGAATCAGTCTGCATGTCATAGCAGAGAATCAGGCTTCACGTCACCCACCACTGCAACAGTCCATTGTCATACATTTAGGCCCAGCACCCAGGCAGAGGAGAGAGGTCCCGTAACAGACAATCTGGCTTCATGTCAGCAGAGAATCAGTCTTCATATCATAGCAGAGAATCAGGCTTCACGTCAGCCACCACTGCAACAGTCCATTGTCAGATATTTAGGCCCAGCACCCAGGCAGAGGAGAGAGGTCCCGTAACAGAGGATCTGGCTTCATGTCAGCAGAGAATCAGTCTGCATGTCATAGCAGAGAATCAGTCTTCATGTCATAGCAGAGAATCAGGCTTCACGTCACCCACCACTGTAAGAGTCCATTTTCATAAATTTAGGCCCAGCACCCAGGCGGAGGAGAGAGGTCCCGTAACAGACAATCTGGCTTCATGTCAGCAGAGAATCAGTCTTCATGTCATAGCAGAGAATCAGGCTTCACGTCACCCACCACTGTAAGAGTCCATTTTCATAAATTTAGGCCCAGCACCCAGGCAGAGGAGAGAGGTCCCGTAACAGACAATCTGGCTTCATGTCAGCAGAGAATTAGTCTGCATGTCATAGCAGAGAATGAGGCTTCACGTCAGCCACCACTGCAACAGTCCATTGGCATATATTTAGGCCCAGCACCCAGGCAGAGGAGAGAGGTCCCGTAACAGAGGATCTGGCTTCATGTCAGCAGAGAATCAGTCTGCATGTCATAGCAGAAAATCAGGCTTCACGTCAGCCACCACTGCAACAGTCCATTGTCAGATATTTAGGCCCAGCACCCAGGCAGAGGAGAGAGGTCACGTAACAGAGGATCTGGATTCATGTCAGCAGAGAATTAGTCTGCATGTCATAGCAGAGAATCAGGCTTCACGTCACCCAACATTGGAACAGTCCATTGGCATATATTTAGGCCCTGGCACCCAGACAGAGGAGAGGTTCATTCAACTTTGGGTAGCCTCGCAATATAATGGTAAAATGAAAATAAAAATAGGATTGAATGAGGAAGTGCCCTGGAGTCCAATAATATATGGTTAAGGGGAGGTAGTTAATGTCTAATCTGGACAAGGGACGGACAGGTCCTGTGGGATCCATGCCTGGTTCATTTTTATGAACGTCAGCTTGTCCACATTGGCTGTAGACAGGCGGCTGCGTTTGTCTGTAATGACGCCCCCTGCCGTGCTGAATACACGTTCAGACAAAACGCTGGCCGCCGGGCAGACCAGCACCTCCAAGGCATAAAAGGCTAGCTCTGGCCACGTGGACAATTTAGAGACCCAGAAGTTGAATGGGGCCGAACCATCAGTCAGTACGTGGAGGGGTGTGCACATGTACTGTTCCACCATGTTAGTGAAATGTTGCCTCCTGCTAACACGTTGCGTATCAGGTGGTGGTGCAGTTAGCTGTGGCGTGTTGACAAAAGTTTTCCACATCTCTGCCATGCTAACCCTGCCTTCAGAGGAGCTGGCCGTGACACAGCTGCCTTGGCGACCTCTTGCTCCTCCTCTGCCTTGGCCTTGGGCTTCCACTTGTTCCCCTGTGACATTTGGGAATGCTCTCAGTAGCGCGTCTACCAACGTGCGCTTGTACTCGCGCATCTTCCTATCACGCTCCAGTGCAGGAAGTAAGGTGGGCACATTGTCTTTGTAGCGTGGATCCAGCAGGGTGGCAACCCAGTAGTCCGCACAGGTTAAAATGTGGGCAACTCTGCTGTCGTTGCGCAGGCACTGCAGCATGTAGTCGCTCAGGTGTGCCAGGCTGCCCAGGGGTAAGGACAAGCTGTCCTCTGTGGGAGGCGTATCGTCATCGTCCTGCCTTTCCCCCCAGCCACGCACCAGTGATGGACCCGAGCTGCGTTGGGTGCCACCCCGCTGTGACCATGCTTCATCCTCATCCTCCTCCACCTCCTCCTCATCCTTGTCCTCCTCGTCCTCCAGTAGTGGGCCCTGGCTGGCCACATTTGTACCTGGCCTCTGCTGTTGCCAAAAACCTCCCTCTGAGTCACTTCGAAGAGCCTGGTCTGAAAGTGCTAAAAATGACCCCTCTTCCTCCTCCTCCTCCTCCTGGGCCACCTCCTCTTCCATCATCGCCCTAAGTGTTTTCTCAAGGAGACATAGAAGTGGTATTGTAACGCTGATAACGGCGTCATCGCCAATGGCCATGTTGGTGGAGTACTCGAAACAGCGCAACAGGGCACACAGGTCTCGCATGGAGGCCCAGTCATTGGTGGTGAAGTGGTGCTGTTCTGTAGTGCGACTGACCCGTGCGTGCTGCAGCTGAAACTCCACTATGGCCTGCTGCTGCTCGCACAGTCTGTCCAGCATGTGCAAGGTGGAGTTCCACCTGGTGGGCATGTCGCATATGAGGCGGTGAGCGGGAAGGCCGAAGTTACGCTGTAGCGCAGACAGGCGAGCAGCAGCAGGATGTGAACGCCGGAAGCGCGAACAGACGGCCCGCACTTTATGCAGCAGCTCTGACATGTCGGGGTAGTTGTGAATGAACTTCTGCACCACCAAATTCAGCACATGCGCCAAGCAAGGGATGTGCGTCAAATTGGCTAGTCCCAGAGCTGCAATGAGATTTCGCCCATTATCACACACCACCAGGCCGGGCTTGAGGCTCACCGGCAGCAACTACTCGTCGGTCTGTTGTTCTATACCCCGCCACAACTCCTGTGCGGTGTGGGGCCTGTCCCCCAAACATATGAGTTTCAGAATGGCCTGCTGACGTTTACCCCGGGCTGTGCTGAAGTTGGTGGTGAAGGTGTGTGGCTGACTGGATGAGCAGGTGGAAGAAGAGGAGGAGGAAGCCGAGAAGGAGGAGGTGGCAACAGGAGGCAAAGAATGTTGCCCTGCGATCCTTGGCGGCGGAAGGACGTGCGCCAAACAGCTCTCCGCCTGGGGCCCAGCTGCCACTACATTTACCCAGTGTGCAGTTAGGGAGATATAGCGTCCCTGGCCGTGCTTACTGGTCCACGTATCTGTGGTTAGGTGGACCTTGCTACAGATGGCGTTGCGCAGTGCACACTTGATTTTATCGGATACTTGGTTGTGCAGGGAAGGCACGGCTCTCTTGGAGAAGTAGTGGCGGCTGGGAACAACATACTGTGGGACAGCAAGCGACATGAGCTGTTTGAAGCTGTCTGTGTCCACCAGCCTAAATGACAGCATTTCATAGGCCAGTAGTTTAGAAACGCTGGCATTCAGGGCCAGGGATCGAGGGTGGCTAGGTGGGAATTTACGCTTTCTCTCAAATGTTTGTGAGATGGAGAGCTGAACGCTGCCGTGTGACATGGTTGAGACGCTTGGTGACGGAGGTGGTGGTGGTGTTGGTGGTACATCCCCTGTTTGCTGGGCGGCAGGTGCCAACGTTCCTCCAGAGGCAGAGGAAGAGGCCGAGGCGGCAGCAGCAGAAGAGTTAGCAGGGGGAGCCTGAGTGACTTCCTTGGTTTTAAGGTGTTTACTCCACTGCAGTTCATGCTTTGCATGCAGGTGCCTGGTCATGCAGGTTGTGCTCAGGTTCAGAACGTTAATGCCTCGCTTCAGGCTCTGATGGCACAGCGTGCAAACCACTCGGGTCTTGTCGTCAGCACATTGTTTGAAGAAGTGCCATGCCAGGGAACTCCTTGAAGCTGCCTTTGGGGTGCTCGGTCCCAGATGGCGGCGGTCAGTAGCAGGCGGAGTCTCTTGGCGGCGGGTGTTCTGCTTTTGCCCACTGCTCCCTCTTTTGCTACGCTGTTGGCTCGGTCTCACCACTACCTCTTCCTCCGAACTGTGAAAGTCAGTGGCACGACCTTCATTCCATGTGGGGTCTAGGACCTCATCGTCCCCTGCATCGTCTTCCACCCAGTCTTGATCCCTGACCTCCTGTTCAGTCTGCACACTGCAGAAAGACGCAGCAGTTGGCACCTGTGTTTCGTCATCATCAGAGACATGCTGAGGTGGTATTCCCATGTCCTCATCATCAGGAAACATAAGTGGTTGTGCGTCAGTGCAGTCTATGTCTTCCACCGCTGGGGAAGGGCTAGGTGGATGCCCTTGGGAAACCCTGCTAGCAGAGTCTTCAAACAGCATAAGAGACTGCTGCATAACTTGAGGCTCAGACAGTTTCCCTGATATGCATGGGGGTGATGTGACAGACTGATGGGGTTGGTTTTCAGGCGCCATCTGTGCGCTTTCTGCAGAAGACTGGGTGGGAGATAATGTGAACGTGCTGGATCCACTGTCGGCCACCCAATTGACTAATGCCTGTACCTGCTCAGGCCTTACCATCCTTAGAACGGCATTGGGCCCCACCATATATCGCTGTAAATTCTGGCGGCTACTGGGACCTGAGGTAGTTGGTACACTAGGACGTGTGGATGTGGCAGAACGGCCACGTCCTCTCCCAGCACCAGAGGGTCCACTAACACCACCACGACCATGTCCACGTCCGTGTCCCTTACTAGATGTTTTCCTCATTGTTATGGTTCACCACAACAACAAAAATATTATTTGGCCCAATGTATTGTATTCAAATTCAGCTGAATATAAATTTGAGGCCTAGTATTTAGGCGCTGGGTGACCGGTATGGATTTAGTGACAGAATTAGACTTGAAAATGCACAGTAGCGTGTGTGTGAAGTTATTCTGAATGACCCTATGTGCACCTTGAATATTATATACCCTTTTAGGGATAGATTTCAAATAGCTCTGATATAGCAGAAACCACTAAATTATGAAATTGCTAAATTGGGAATTGTATTTCAACCCTGAACAAAAAATGTGCTTTAACGGACACTAAATAACTTGCCCAGCCACAACAGTACAGCAGTAACGACAGATTTAGCGGGATATAAATTTGAGGCCTAGTATTTAGGCGCTGGGTGACCGGTATGGATTTACTAACAGAATTAGACTTGGAAATGCACAGTAGCGTGTGTGTGAAGTTATTCTGAATGACCCTATGTGCACCTTGAATATTATATACCCTTTTAGGGATAGATTTCAAATAGCTCTGATATAGCAGAAACCACTAAATTATGAAATTGCTAAATTGGGAATTGTATTTCAACCCAGAACAAAAAATGTGCTTTGACGGACACTAAATAACTTGCCCATCCACAACAGGACAGCGGTAACGACAGATTTAGCGGGATATAAATTTGAGGCCTAGTATTTAGGCGCTGGGTGACCGGTATGGATTTAGTGACAGAATTAGACTTGGAAATGCACAGTAGCGTGTGTGTAAAGTTATTCTGAATGACCCTATGTGCACCTTGAATATTATATACCCTTTTAGGGATAGATTTCAAATAGCTCTGATATAGCAGAAACCACTAAATTATGAAATTGCTAAATTGGGAATTGTATTTCAACCCTGAACAAAAATTGTGCTTTAACGGACACTAAATAACTTGCCCAGCCACAACAGGACAGCGGTAACGACAGATTTAGCGGGATATAAATTTGAGGCCTAGTATTTAGGCGCTGGGTGACCGGTATGGATTTACTAACAGAATTAGACTTGGAAATGCACAGTAGCGTGTGTGTGAAGTTATTCTGAATGACCCTATGTGCACCTTGAATATTATATACCCTTTTAGGGATAGATTTCAAATAGCTCTGATATAGCAGAAACCACTAAATTATGAAATTGCTAAATTGGGAATTGTATTTCAAACCTGAACAAAAAATGTGCTTTGACGGACACTAAATAACTTGCCCATCCACAACAGGACAGCGGTAACGACAGATTTAGCGGGATATAAATTTGAGGCCTAGTATTTAGGCGCTGGGTGACCGGTATGGATTTAGTGACAGAATTAGACTTGGAAATGCACAGTAGCGTGTGTGTGAAGTTATTCTGAATGACCCTATGTGCACCTTGAATATTATATACCCTTTTAGGGATAGATTTCAAATAGCTCTGATATAGCAGAAACCACTAAATTATGAAATTTCTAAATTGGGAATTGTATTTCAACCCAGAACAAAAAATGTGCTTTGACGGACACTAAATAACTTGCCCATCCACAACAGTACAGCGGTAACAACAGATTTAGCTGGATATAAATTTGAGGCCTAGTATTTAGGCGCTGGGTGACCGGTATGGATTTAGTGACAGAATTAGACTTGGAAATGCACAGTAGCGTGTGTGAAGTTATTCTGAATGACCCTATGTGCACCTTGAATATTATATACCCTTTTAGGGATAGATTTCAAATAGCTCTGATATAGCAGAAACCACTAAATTATGAAATTGCTAAATTGGGAATTGTATTTTAACCCTGAACAAAAAATGTGCTTTAACGGACACTAAATAACTTGCCCAGCCACAACAGTACAGCGGTAACGACAGATTTAGCGGGATATAAATTTGAGGCCTAGTATTTAGGCGCTGGGTGACCGGTATGGATTTACTAACAGAATTAGACTTGGAAATGCACAGTAGCGTGTGTGTGAAGTTATTCTGAATGACCCTATGTGCACCTTGAATATTATATACCCTTTTAGGGATAGATTTCAAATAGCTCTGATATAGCAGAAACCACTAAATTATGAAATTGCTAAATTGGGAATTGTATTTCAACCCTGAACAAAAAATGTGCTTTAACGGACACTAAATAACTTGCCCAGCCACAACAGTACAGCGGTAACGACAGATTTAGCGGGATATAAATTTGAGGCCTAGTATTTAGGCGCTGGGTGACCGGTATGGATTTACTAACAGAATTAGACTTGGAAATGCACAGTAGCGTGTGTGTGAAGTTATTCTGAATGACCCTATGTGCACCTTGAATATTATATACCCTTTTAGGGATAGATTTCAAATAGCTCTGATATAGCAGAAACCACTAAATTATGAAATTGCTAAATTGGGAATTGTATTTCAACCCTGAACAAAAAATGTGCTTTGACGGACACTAAATAACTTGCCCAGCCACAACAGTACAGCGGTAACGACAGATTTAGCGGGATATAAATTTGAGGCCTAGTATTTAGGCGCTGGGTGACCAGTATGGATTTAGTGACAGAATTAGACTTGGAAATGCACAGTAGCGTGTGTGTGAAGTTATTCTGAATGACCCTATGTGCACCTTGAATATTATATACCCTTTTAGGGATAGATTTCAAATAGCTCTGATATAGCAGAAACCACTAAATTATGAAATTGCTAAATTGGGAATTGTATTTCAACCCTGAACAAAAAATGTGCTTTAACGGACACTAAATAACTTGCCCAGCCACAACAGTACAGCGGTAACGACAGATTTAGCGGGATATAAATTTGAGGCCTAGTATTTAGGCGCTGGGTGACCGGTATGGATTTACTAACAGAATTAGACTTGGAAATGCACAGTAGCGTGTGTGTGAAGTTATTCTGAATGACCCTATGTGCACCTTGAATATTATATACCCTTTTAGGGATAGATTTCAAATAGCTCTGATATAGCAGAAACCACTAAATTATGAAATTGCTAAATTGGGAATTGTATTTCAACCCTGAACAAAAAATGTGCTTTACCGGACACTAAATAACTTGCCCAGCCACAACAGTACAGCGGTAACGACAGATTTAGCGGGATATAAATTTGAGGCCTAGTATTTAGGCGCTGGGTGACCGGTATGGATTTACTAACAGAATTAGACTTGGAAATGCACAGTAGCGTGTGTGTGAAGTTATTCTGAATGACCCTATGTGCACCTTGAATATTATATACCCTTTTAGGGATAGATTTCAAATAGCTCTGATATAGCAGAAACCACTAAATTATGAAATTGCTAAATTGGGAATTGTATTTCAACCCTGAACAAAAAATGTGCTTTGACGGACACTAAATAACTTGCCCAGCCACAACAGTACAGCGGTAACGACAGATTTAGCGGGATATAAATTTGAGGCCTAGTATTTAGGCGCTGGGTGACCAGTATGGATTTAGTGACAGAATTAGACTTGGAAATGCACAGTAGCGTGTGTGTGAAGTTATTCTGAATGACCCTATGTGCACCTTGAATATTATATACCCTTTTAGGGATAGATTTCAAATAGCTCTGATATAGCAGAAACCACTAAATTATGAAATTGCTAAATTGGGAATTGTATTTCAACCCAGAACAAAAAATGTGCTTTGACGGACACTAAATAACTTGCCCATCCACAACAGTACAGCGGTAACGACAGATTTAGCGGGATATAAATTTGAGGCCTAGTATTTAGGCGCTGGGTGACCGGTATGGATTTAGTGACAGAATTAGACTTGGAAATGCACAGTAGCGTGTGTGTAAGTTATTCTGAATGACCCTATGTGCACCTTGAATATTATATACCCTTTTAGGGATAGATTTCAAATAGCTCTGATATAGCAGAAACCACTAAATTATGAAATTGCTAAATTGGGAATTGTATTTCAACCCTGAACAAAAATGTGCTTTAACGGACACTAAATAACTTGCCCAGCCACAACAGGACAGCGGTAACGACAGATTTAGCGGGATATAAATTTGAGGCCTAGTATTTAGGCGCTGGGTGACCGGTATGGATTTACTAACAGAATTAGACTTGGAAATGCACAGTAGCGTGTGTGTGAAGTTATTCTGAATGACCCTATGTGCACCTTGAATATTATATACCCTTTTAGGGATAGATTTCAAATAGCTCTGATATAGCAGAAACCACTAAATTATGAAATTGCTAAATTGGGTATTGTATTTCAACCCTGAACAAAAAATGTGCTTTAACGGACACTAAATAACTTGCCCAGCCACAACAGTACAGCGGTAACGACAGATTTAGCGGGATATAAATTTGAGGCCTAGTATTTAGGCGCTGGGTGACCGGTATGGATTTACTAACAGAATTAGACTTGGAAATGCACAGTAGCGTGTGTGTGAAGTTATTCTGAATGACCCTATGTGCACCTTGAATATTATATACCCTTTTAGGGATAGATTTCAAATAGCTCTGATATAGCAGAAACCACTAAATTATGAAATTGCTAAATTGGGAATTGTATTTCAACCCTGAACAAAAAATGTGCTTTGACGGACACTAAATAACTTGCCCAGCCACAACAGTACAGCGGTAACGACAGATTTAGCGGGATATAAATTTGAGGCCTAGTATTTAGGCGCTGGGTGACCAGTATGGATTTAGTGACAGAATTAGACTTGGAAATGCACAGTAGCGTGTGTGTGAAGTTATTCTGAATGACCCTATGTGCACCTTGAATATTATATACCCTTTTAGGGATAGATTTCAAATAGCTCTGATATAGCAGAAACCACTAAATTATGAAATTGCTAAATTGGGAATTGTATTTCAACCCTGAACAAAAAATGTGCTTTGAACGGACACTAAATAACTTGCCCAGCCACAACAGTACAGCGGTAACGACAGATTTAGCGGGATATAAATTTGAGGCCTAGTATTTAGGCGCTGGGTGACCGGTATGGATTTACTAACAGAATTAGACTTGGAAATGCACAGTAGCGTGTGTGTGAAGTTATTCTGAATGACCCTATGTGCACCTTGAATATTATATACCCTTTTAGGGATAGATTTCAAATAGCTCTGATATAGCAGAAACCACTAAATTATGAAATTGCTAAATTGGGAATTGTATTTCAACCCTGAACAAAAAATGTGCTTTAACGGACACTAAATAACTTGCCCAGCCACAACAGTACAGCGGTAACGACAGATTTAGCGGGATATAAATTTGAGGCCTAGTATTTAGGCGCTGGGTGACCGGTATGGATTTAGTGACAGAATTAGACTTGGAAATGCACAGTAGCGTGTGTGAAGTTATTCTGAATGACCCTATGTGCACCTTGAATATTATATACCCTTTTAGGGATAGATTTCAAATAGCTCTGATATAGCAGAAACCACTAAATTATGAAATTGCTAAATTGGGAATTGTATTTCAACCCTGAACAAAAAATGTGCTTTAACGGACACTAAATAACTTGCCCAGCCACAACAGTACAGCGGTAACGACAGATTTAGCGGGATATAAATTTGAGGCCTAGTATTTAGGCGCTGGGTGACCGGTATGGATTTACTAACAGAATTAGACTTGGAAATGCACAGTAGCGTGTGTGTGAAGTTATTCTGAATGACCCTATGTGCACCTTGAATATTATATACCCTTTTAGGGATAGATTTCAAATAGCTCTGATATAGCAGAAACCACTAAATTATGAAATTGCTAAATTGGGAATTGTATTTCAACCCTGAACAAAAAATGTGCTTTGACGGACACTAAATAACTTGCCCAGCCACAACAGTACAGCGGTAACGACAGATTTAGCGGGATATAAATTTGAGGCCTAGTATTTAGGCGCTGGGTGACCAGTATGGATTTAGTGACAGAATTAGACTTGGAAATGCACAGTAGCGTGTGTGAAGTTATTCTGAATGACCCTATGTGCACCTTGAATATTATATACCCTTTTAGGGATAGATTTCAAATAGCTCTGATATAGCAGAAACCACTAAATTATGAAATTGCTAAATTGGGAATTGTATTTCAACCCTGAACAAAAAATGTGCTTTAACGGACACTAAATAACTTGCCCAGCCACAACAGTACAGCGGTAACGACAGATTTAGTGGGATATAAATTTGAGGCCTAGTATTTAGGCGCTGGGTGACCGGTATGGATTTACTAACAGAATTAGACTTGGAAATGCACAGTAGCGTGTGTGTGAAGTTATTCTGAATGACCCTATGTGCACCTTGAATATTATATACCCTTTTAGGGATAGATTTCAAATAGCTCTGATATAGCAGAAACCACTAAATTATGAAATTGCTAAATTGGGAATTGTATTTCAACCCTGAACAAAAAATGTGCTTTAACGGACACTAAATAACTTGCCCAGCCACAACAGTACAGCGGTAACGACAGATTTAGCGGGATATAAATTTGAGGCCTAGTATTTAGGCGCTGGGTGACCGGTATGGATTTACTAACAGAATTAGACTTGGAAATGCACAGTAGCGTGTGTGTGAAGTTATTCTGAATGACCCTATGTGCACCTTGAATATTATATACCCTTTTAGGGATAGATTTCAAATAGCTCTGATATAGCAGAAACCACTAAATTATGAAATTGCTAAATTGGGAATTGTATTTCAACCCTGAACAAAAAATGTGCTTTGACGGACACTAAATAACTTGCCCAGCCACAACAGTACAGCGGTAACGACAGATTTACCGGGATATAAATTTGAGGCCTAGTATTTAGGCGCTGGGTGACCAGTATGGATTTAGTGACAGAATTAGACTTGGAAATGCACAGTAGCGTGTGTGTGAAGTTATTCTGAATGACCCTATGTGCACCTTGAATATTATATACCCTTTTAGGGATAGATTTCAAATAGCTCTGATATAGCAGAAACCACTAAATTATGAAATTGCTAAATTGGGAATTGTATTTCAACCCTGAACAAAAAATGTGCTTTAACGGACACTAAATAACTTGCCCAGCCACAACAGTACAGCGGTAACGACAGATTTAGCGGGATATAAATTTGAGGCCTAGTATTTAGGCGCTGGGTGACCGGTATGGATTTAGTGACAGAATTAGACTGGGATATGGCCAAAAAATAACCACACTATTGCTGGTTAAATGCACTTGGTGTGACAGCTTGACCAACCACACTACTGAGGGTTAAATGCACTTGGTGACGGGCGCAGCCTGCCCCTGATGTAGTATATGGCCAAAAAATGAACAGACTATTGCTGGTTAAATGCACTTGGTGTGACAGCTTCACCCTGATGTAGGCTTTAGCCAAAAAACAACCACACCATTGAGGGTTAAATGCACTTGGTGACAGGCGCAGCTTGCCCCTGATGTAGTATATGGCCAAAAAATGAACAGACTATTGCTGGTTAAATGCACTTGGTGTGACAGCTTGACCAACCACACTACTGAGGGTTAAATGCACTTGGTGACGGGCGCAGCTTGCCCCTGATGTCGTATATGGCCAAAAAATGAACAGACTATTGCTGGTTAAATGCACTTGGTGTGACAGCTTGACCAACCACACTACTGAGGGTTAAATGCACTTGGTGACGGGCGCAGCTTGCCCCTGATTTAGTATATGGCCAAAAAATTAACAGACTATTGCTGGTTAAATGCACTTGGTGTGACAGCTTCACCCTGATGTAGGCTTTAGCCAAAAAACAACCACACCATTGAGGGTTAAATGCACTTGGTGACAGGCGCAGCTTGCCCCTGATGTAGTATATGGCCAAAAAATAAACAGACTATTGCTGGTTAAATGCACTTGGTGTGACAGCTTCACCCTGATGTAGGCTTTAGCCAAAAAACAACCACACCATTGAGGTTTAAATGCACTTGGTGACAGGCGCAGCTTGCCCCTGATGTAGTATATGGCCAAAAAATAAACAGACTATTGCTGGTTAAATGCACTTGGTGTGACAGCTTCACCCTGATGTAGGCTTTAGCCAAAAAACAACCACACCATTGAGGGTTAAATGCACTTGGTCGCAGCTTGGATGCACTTGGTCGCAGCACCGCACAAGACACAAAATGGCCGCCGAGCACCCCAGAAAAAAGTGACTGACAAACGGTCTGGGCAGCCTAAAAACAGTGAGCAATTGAATTTCAGCAGCTCAATGATGCACAGCTGCAGATCGATCGATTAATCAAGTCCTTTGGAGGAGTTAATCTGCCTAATCTCGCCCTACTGTCGCAGCCGCAACCTCTCCCTACGCTAATCAGAGCAGAGTGACGGGCGGCGCTATGTGACTCCAGCTTAAATAGAGGCTGGGTCACATGGTGCTCTGGCCAATCACAGCCATGCCAATAGTAGGCATGGCTGTGACGGCCTCTTGGGGCAAGTAGTATGACGCTTGTTGATTGGCTGCTTTGCAGCCTTTTAAAAAGCGCCAAGAAAGCGTCACAAAAGCGCCAAGAAAGCGACGAACACCGAACCCGAACCCGGACTTTTACGAAAATGTCCGGGTTCGGGTCCGTGTCACGGACACCCCAAAATTCGGTACAAACCCGAACTATACAGTTCGAGTTCGCTCATCCCTAGTCCCTTTCACACAAGCAAGTTTTCCGCGCGGGTGCAATGCGTGACGTGAATGCATAGCACCCGCACTGAATCCTGACCTATTTATTTCAATGTGTCTGTGTACATGAGCGTTGTTTTTCATACATCAGTTCTGCGTTGCGTGAAAATCGCAGCATTTTCTATATTTAGCGTTTTTCACGCAGCCCTGGCCCCATAGAAGTGAATGGGGCTGCGTGAAAAACGCATTGCTTCCGCAAGAAAGTGCGGGTGCGAAGCGTTTTTCACTGATGGTTGCTAGGAGATGTTGTTTGTAAACCTTCAGATTTTTATCACGCGCGTGAAAAACGCATCAAAACGCATTGCACCCGCGCGGAAAAAACTGAACAACTGAACGCAATCGCAGACAAAACTGACTGAACTTGCTTGCAAAATAGTGGGAGTTTCACTGAACGCACCCTGAACGCATCCGGACCCAATCCGCAACGCCCGTGTGAAACCAGCCTTACACAATTATAGCAGCTTTGAAACAAAAAAATATTGTTTTAGGCCTCTTTCACACGGGCGTCATTTTTTTGGCCCGGCTAAGAGCCGGGTGCGTTGCGGGAAAATGCGCGATTTTTTCTGCGCAAGTGCAAAACATTGTCATGCGTTGCACTCGCGTGAGAAAAATCGCGCATGTTTGGTACCCAAACCCGAACTTCTTCATAGAAGTTCGGGCTTGAGATTGATGTTCTGAAGATTGTATTATTTTCCCTTATAACATGGTTATAAGGGAAAATAATAGCATTCTGAATACAGAATGCATAGTAAACCAGCGCTAGAGGGGTTAAAATAAAATAAAAAATAATTTAACTCACCTTAGTCCACTTGTTCGCGAAGCCGGCATCTCCTTGTGTCTCCGCTGCTGATGAACAGGACCTGGGATGAGCTGCTCCATTAAATACCGGTTAAGGACCTTCGATGACGTCACTCCGGTCATCACATGGTACGTCACATGATCTTTTACCATGGTGATTCACCATGGTAAAAGATCATGTGATGACCGGAGTGACGTCATCGAAGGTCCTTAAGCTCTATTTAATGGAGCAGCTCATCCCAGGTCCTGTTCATCAGCAGCGGAGACACAAGGAGATGCCGGCTTCGCGAACAAGTGGACTAAGGTGAGTTAAATTATTTTTTATTTTATTTTAACCCCTCTAGCGCTGGTTTACTATGCATTCTGTATTCAGAATGCTATTATTTTCCCTTATAACCATGTTATAAGGGAAAATAATAATGATCGGGTCTCCATCCCGATGGTCTCCTAGCAACCGTGCGTGCAAATCGCATGGCATCCGTACTTGCTTGCGGATGCCATCCGATTTTCACACACCCCATTCACTTCTATGGGGCCTGCGTCACGTCAAAATCGGACATTATAGAGCATGCTGCGATTTGCACTGAACGTACAAGTGATGCGTTAAAAACATCGCTCATGTGCACAGCCCCATAGAAATGAATGGGTCAGGATTTAGTGCGGGTGCCATACGTTCGCCGCACGGATCGCACCCGCACGGAAAAGTCGCCCGTGTGAAAGGGGCCTTAGTGTGTCCATAGTCTGAGAGCCAGGTGACGGTTTGATTAGTACTATTTTGGGGGACATGCGCCTTTTTGAACGCTTGTTGTTGCACTTTATGTGATGTTAGGTAAAAAAAAAAGCCTTTTTTTTTAAACTGTTTTTATGATATTTTTTAAGGTGTTTTTCGGACATGGTGTGTAATGTGATATATTTATGGAGCCAGTTGTTATGGACAAGGCAATACCAAATATGTGTAGTTTTTTTTTTACTAACAAATATTTAGAAAGGCTCTACCAGCGGACTACTGGAGCTCAGCCCTTCAGTTACCAGCTGAAAGATAGGAATAAATAAATAGAAATATGGGCTGGCTCACAGTATTTTTGCATAATTTTTTTTTATTAATAACTATATAAACAATCTTTGTGTCATCACATCAGCATATATAAACATATAAATTACACAAGTATGTGCGGAGCTCACGCACAAACTTAAATAGCTGGAGTACTCCTAAGTATAGGACCAAAGTGACTACAGTGGGGCTGCAAGAAATAATTACTTATGCCGCTTGAATGTCCTGGACATGAGTGTCAGGTAATTGAGACAAAATTATATCTCAGTCGCTACAGCGATTCCAATGTATCCTTGCTGTAATTGATACAAAAAGGTTTCTCTGTTCGAGTATCCTGTATTATAACAGGACCGCTTTATTGTGTAAGCGATATTACACTTACTATTAGCTGTTAACTTGCAGCACAAGACCTGTTGTTTCGCTCAGCGTCCCACGTGTCCAGCCAAGCAGTTGATCGCTGGAAGATGACGTAGGTGCCCGTGGCCGTCAAGCACACGGAAGATGGATAAGCTGAGCTGAGCTGGTGTTTAGCTGGGCCTGTCTGGCCGGCAGTTGTGGATACAGCAAGGTTTATCCTTAAACTTGTAATGGTATTGGATATAGCAGCATAGGTTTTAGTCCATTTGGTAGATGGTTGAAAATACAAAAGGCTTTTCAGGTGATTTGTAGCGTCTTCGAATCCTTGTAGATGTTTCAAAGGTTGAAGATTAAAGAAAGTCCTTTTCTTGCATATTATGTAAAAAACCGCACCTGTAGTCTTGGTCACTATACACACTAGACGCGTTTCGGAAACAAGTTCCTTCCTCAGTAGACAATCATAGAAGCGTTCTATGATTGTCTACTGAGGAAGGAACTTGTTTCCGAAACGCGTCTAGTGTGTATAGTGACCAAGACTACAGGTGCGGTTTATTACATAATATGCAAGAAAAGGACTTTCTTTAATCTTCAACCTTTGAAACATCTACAAGGATTCGAAGACGCTACAAATCACCTGAAAAGCCTTTTGTATTTTCAACCATCTACCAAATGGACTAAAACCTATGCTGCTATATCCAATACCATTACAAGTTTAAGGATAAACCTTGCTGTATCCACAACTGCCGGCCAGACAGGCCCAGCTAAACACCAGCTCAGCTCAGCTTATCCATCTTCCGTGTGCTTGACGGCCACGGGCACCTACGTCATCTTCCAGCGATCAACTGCTTGGCTGGACACGTGGGACGCTGAGCGAAACAACAGGTCTTGTGCTGCAAGTTAACAGCTAATAGTAAGTGTAATATCGCTTACACAATAAAGTGGTCCTGTTATAATACAGGATACTCGAACAGAGAAACCTTTTTGTATCAATTACAGCAAGGATACATTGGAATCGCTGTAGCGACTGAGATATAATTTTGTCTCAATTACCTGACACTCATGTCCAGGACATTCAAGCGGCATAAGTAATTATTTCTTGCAGCCCCACTGTAGTCACTTTGGTCCTATACTTAGGAGTACTCCAGCTATTTAAGTTTGTGCGTGAGCTCCGCACATACTTGTGTAATTTATATGTTTATATATGCTGATGTGATGACACAAAGATTGTTTATATAGTTATTAATAAAAAAAAATTATGCAAAAATACTGTGAGCCAGCCCATATTTCTATTTAGTTTTTTTTTTATTCATTTAATTTTTTTAAGGCATAAATGAACGGATAAAAGAAAATTTTTCTTTTATTTTGAATTCAAATTTATTTTTTACACTTTGAATTTGTATGCACGTTCACTTGTTTGCACGTTCCCTTTTTTTCAGTTTCACTTTTTTTTACTGTCACTTTTTTTTACTTTAACTTTTTTTTCATTACCTTTTTTAATACTTTCACTTTCATACAGTGCATTGCAATAGTCATCTACAAACTGGATTCCAAAAAAGTTGGGACACTAAACAAATTGTGAATAAAAACTGAATGCAATGATGTGGAGATGGCAAATGTCAATATTTTATTTGTAATAGAGCGTAGATGACAGATCAAACGTGTAATCCGAGTAAATGTATCATTTTAAAGGAAAAATACGTTGATTCAAATTTTCACGGTGTCAACAAATCCCCAAAAAGTTGGGACAGGAAGCAATAAGAGGCTGGAAAAAGTAAATTTGAGCATAAGCTGGAAGACCAATTAACACTAATTAGGTCAATTGGCAACATGATTGGGTATAAAAAGAGCTTCTCAGAGTGGCAGTGTCTCTCAGAAGCCAAGATGGGTAGAGGATCACCAATTCCCACAATGTTGCGCAGAAAGATAGTGGAGCAATATCAGAAAGGTGTTACCTAGCGAAAAATTGCAAAGACTTTGCATCTATCATCATCAACTATGCATAACATCATCCGAAGATTCAGAGGATCTGGAACAATCTCTGTGCGTAAGGGTCAAGGCCGTAAAACCATACTGGATGCCCGTGATCCATGGGCCCTTAAACGACACTGCACCACAAACAGGAATGCTACTGTAAAGGAAATCACAGAATGGGCTCAGGAATACTTCCAGAAACCATTGTCAGTGAACACAATCCACCGTGCCATCCGCCGTTGCCAGCTGAAACTCTACAGTGCAAAGAAGAAGCCATTTCTAAGCAAGATCCACAAGCTCAGGCGTTTTCACTGGGCCAGGGATCATTTAAAATGGAGTGTGGCAAAATGGAAGACTGTTCTGTGGTCAGACGAGTCACGATTCGAAGTTCTTTTTGGAAATCTGGGACGCCATGTCATCCGGACCAAAGAGGACAAGGACAACCCAAGTTGTTATCAACGCTCAGTTCAGAAGCCTGCATCTCTGATGGTATGGGGTTGCATGAGTGCGTGTGGCATGGGCAGCTTGCATGTCTGGAAAGGCACCATCAATGCAGAAAAATATATTCAGGTTCTAGAACAACATATGCTCCCATCCAGACGTCATCTCTTTCAGGGAAGAACCTGCATTTTTCAACAAGATAATGCCAGACCACATTCCGCATCAATCACAGCATCATGGCTGCGTAGGAGAAGGATCCGGGTACTGAAATGGCCAGTCTGCAGTCCAGATCTTTCACCTATAGAGAACATTTGGCGCATCATAAAGAGGAAGGTGCAACAAAGAAGGCCCAAGACGATTGAACAGTTAGAGGCCTGTATTAGACAAGAATGGCAGAGCATTCCTATTTCTAAACTTGACAAACTGGTCTCCTTGGTCCCCAGACGTCTGTTGAGTGTTGTAAGAAGAAGGGGAGATGCCACACAGTGGTGAAAATGGCCTTGTCCCAACTTTTTGGGGATTTGTTGACACCATGAAATTCTGATTCAACATATTTTTCCCTTAAAATGATACATTTTCTCAGTTTAAACTTTTGTTCCGTGATTTATGTTCTATTCTGAATAAAATATTAGAAGTTGGCACCTCCACATCATTGCATTCAGTTTTTATTCACGATTTGTATAGTGTCCCAACTTTTTTGGAATCCGGTTTGTATTTCAATGCACTGTATTGTCAGTGCTACTTTTGCACTAAGGCTAATCAGACCCTAGGGTCTGATTAGCCTTAGGTCCATAGCAACCAGGACGCCTTTGTTAGGCGTCCGGTTGCCATGGCAACGATCGCGCCGCTGCAGGGGCGCGATGGTAGAGAGAGGGAGCTCCCTTCTTCTCAACCACATGGATGCGACACCAGCAGGGTGTTAGCTGTTACAGTTACAGCTAACGCTCTCTCCTGCCATCAATATCGGCACCACAAGGAGCGGACGCATCAAGGGGGGTGGGACATTTGTTATATATGGGACAATGGGGGCAGAAAGGAGTGGAGCATTTTAGGGGAGGCCCTTTATTTCACTTTTATGGGGGCACTTACTTGAATTTTTACATTACACTGCAACTGAATGTCGGCAAGGGACCACTCTGATTGGTCCCTTGTCGGCGCCCGGTGAAGTCACCGGACTGGAGGGGCGGAGCTTAGCACAATCTTGGCCTGGAGAGTTACTGCCCCTTCTAGACTTTTGCATAATTAATTAGGCTGTCAGTGACGTCACCGGGCTCACTGAACAGCGGAAGAGGAAGCTTTCCTCCTCTGCAAGGGACCCGGTATGTCACTGACTGAAAGGAATCAGTTACTTCCTGCCATAAAGGTTTGGGGTAAAAAGGGTACTTGGAAACATGCTGAAAAGGTAGGACATGGGTGTATGTAAAGTGTGTGTATGTGCAATGCTATTAAACAATGGTCCCTAATCCCGGACAACCCCTTTAAATAGTTATATTAAGGGTGATTTCTCATGCTTCAGATTTTGTTGCAGAAAATTGTCAAAGACTGAACTTTGGTTCCATTTACCTTAATGTGACTTGCAGAAATTCACATCCGTCCTGCCAAAATGACCCAATTCAAATGAATGGTACTTATTTTTAGTTGCAGAAAACTTTCTACAACAAAATCAGCTGCATTTGAAGGCACACCGACATGATGGCAATTTATTTTACACAGCAAACCCTAATAACTCTGATCATGCACTTTTAACCTCTCAGATGCCATATTGTGACCATGGCATCTGAGCAGTACTTGGAGCACTGCACCCCTGGTGACTGAACATCTCGCCTGCAACAAGATTTCAAATGCGATTTTGTTGCTATGGCAGTCTCTGGCCTTCTGAAGGCTTCTTAGTGATTCTCCCATACACTGCAATAGTAAATCATTGCAGTCATCGTAACATAGTACATAAGGCCGAAAAAATACATTTGTCCGTCCAGTTTGGCCTGTCATCCTGCAAGTTGATCCTGAGGAAGGCAAAAAAAAAAACTGAGGTAGAAGCCAATTTTCCCCACTTTAGAGGAATAAAAAATTCCTTCCCGACTCCAATCAGGCAATCAGAATAACTCCCTGGATCAACGACCCCTCTCTAGTAGCTATAGCCTGTAATATTATTACACTCCAGAAATACATCCAGGCCCCTCTTGAATTCTATTAGTGTACTCACCATCACCACCTCCTCAGGCAGAGAGTTCCATAGTCTCACTGCTCTTACCGCAAATAATCCTTTTCTATGTTTGTGTACAAACCCTCTTTCCTCCAGACGTAGAGGATGTCCCCTCGTCACAGTCCTGGGGATAAATAGATTATGGGAGAGATCTCTGTACTGACCCCTGTTATATTTATGCATATTAATTAGATCTCCCCTAAGTCGTCTTTTTTCTAAAGTAAATAACCCTAATTTTGATAATCTTTCATGGTACTGTAGTTGCCCCATTCCAGTTATTACTTTAGTTGCCCTCCTCTCCAGCTCTACTATGTTCGCCTTGTTCACAGGAGCCCAGAACTGTACACAGTACTCCACGTGTGGTCTGACTAGCGATTTGTAAAGTGGTAGGACTATGTTCTTATCACGGGCATCTATGCCCCTTTTGATGCAACCCATTATGTTATTGGACTTGGCAGCAGCTGCCTGACAATGGTTTTTGCAGCTTAGTTAGCCGTTTATTAAAATTCCTAGATCCTTTTTCATGTCAGTGTTACCGAGTTTTTTACCATTTAGTATGTACAGGTGACTTGCATTATTCCTTCCCATGTGCATAACTTTACATTTGTCAGTGTCACGGTAGTTTCACACTAGCGTTTTTCTTTTCTGGCATAGACTTCTGTCCTAGGGGCTCTATACCGGAAAATAACTGATCAGGCATATCCCCATGCATTCTGAATGGAGAGTAATCCGTTCAGGATGCATCAGGATGTCTTCAGTTCAGTTCAGTCTTTTTGACTGATCAGGCAAAAGAGAAAACCGTAGCATGCTACGGTTTTATCTCCAACAAAAAAAAAACTGAAGACTTGCCTGAATGCCAGATTCAGCATTAGTTTGGCATGACCGATTCCTCATGAAACCATGCTGATATGGCGTTATTTGCTTATTTCCGTTGAGATGCTCTAAGCATCTCTTAGAAAACCTTCAAACAATTTACCCACAACAGATGTTAAACTTACCAGCCTATAGTTGCTAGGCTCCTTTTTTGGACCCTTTTTGAATATTGGCACTACATTTGCTATGCGCCAATCCTGTGGGACATTCCCTGTCAGTATAGAGTCCGCAAATATCAGAAATAAGGGTCTGGCTATGATATTACTTAATTCCCTTAGGATACGGGGGTGTATGCCATCCGGTTCTGGGATTTGTCTATTTTAATCTTTTTAAGTCGCTGTTGTACTTCTTCCTGGGTCAGACAGGACACTTTTAATTGAGAATTTATTTTTACATTCAGCATTTCATCTGACAGTTTTTTTTCCTCAGTAAATACATTGGAGAATTTTTTATTTTTTTTAACAGCTTTGCTTTCTCCTCGTCGCTCTCTGCGACTCTCCTCTCATTACTCTTTAAAGGACCGAAACCTTCAGATTTATACTTTATAACATTTATATAATTGAGGATCATTTTAGGGTTAGTTTTACTCTCTTTGGCAATTAATCTCTCTGTCTCTAGTTTGGCCGATTTTATTTGTTTTTTTACATGTTCTATTTTTTTCCTTATAGTTTTTCTGTGCTTCCTTGTTGCCCTCCTGATTTAGTGATTTATATGCTTTCTTTTTGTCATTTATTGCTTTCTTTACAGTTCTATTTATCCACATTTCTTTTTGTTCCTCAACCTTTTATTCCCATACGGTATGTATCTCTCACAATGAGATTTTAGGATGCTTTTAAAGATATCCCATTTTGTGGCTGTATTTTTATTTTTCAGTCCAGTATGGCCTCTAGTCGGGTCCTGAAACAGTTGGGAGAGGTAATTGTCTTTGGTTATTGCCAAGAACCTGTTTCCTTTATGGGATGTACAGCTTTCAGTTTCCCAGTATATATCTGGGTAGTTGAAGTCCCCCATAATAACCACCTCATTATGATTTGCCGCCTTGTCTATCTCATTTAGTAGTAGATTTTCTGTGGACTTTGGTATATTAGGTGGTTTATAGTAAACTCCTATTAGTAATTTATTATTGTTTTTAGCTCCATGTATCTCTACCCACAGTGACTCCACATATTCATGTCCCTCACTTATATCTTCCCGGAGTGTGGGCTTTAGACAGGACTTTACGTAAAGACAGACCCCTCCCCCTCTCCGGTTTTGACGATCTTTTCTAAACAGACTGTAACCTTGTACATTAACTGCCCAGTCATAGCTATCATCCAGCCATGTCTCAGTTATTCCCACTATGTCATAGTCCTCCTCACACATCACTAATTCCAGTTCCCCAGTTTTATTAGTGGATCGTGGGGAGTAAATACCCACCCAGCTCTTTGCTTACTCCCAGTAAAAGCCAGGCCTGGATTAGCTGATACCAGCTATACTAGGTAGCAACAGTATCCACTATCTATCTTAGTGGACATTCTAGCTAGTGGCTTCCACTCCACCAAGATCGGGTACCTTGGTGGCACATCTCAGGTGCATCGCCTCTAATATGTTTACTGCACCATTCTCGGAGACACATACCTTCCTTCCTATATGAGGTCTGTCACTGCCTCACAATAGGTAAATAATAAATCCAAGAAACATTATTTTAAAGGTACAGTTTATTTCAAATACAATTTAAAAAGATTTCAATATTTACAGTCCACTATTCCTGAGTCAAGGCAAATTCTATACATTGCAATGTTATAAATGGAAAATATACATGTGAATTTAAAATAATTGTATCTATTAAAGGGGTTCTCTGGGCTTTTACTATTGATGACCTATCCTCAGGATAGGTCATCAATATCAGATCGTCAGAGGTCCAACACCCGGCACCCTCACAATCAGCTGTATGAAGAAACGACGTGCACAGTGCACACGTGCCATCACCCTTCTCTCTTCCTGTTCACCGCTGCTGTCTAGAGTTTTTGCCATAGACAGCAGAAGGAGACAGGAAGATAGAATGGAGATGGCACGCATGCACTGTGCACGCTGTCTCTTCATTCAACTGATCGGCAGGGGTGCCGGGTGTCGGACCCCGCCAATCTGATATTGATGACCTATCCTGAAGATAGGTTATCAATAGTAAAAGGCCAAAACCCCTTTAATGCATATGCCAAACCTTATTCAATATAGAGAATCTAGTGTTTAAAACTTCAGGTCATGTTTACTGTTTGATCATCATTTCTTCTAGGAAACTGCACCCCTGGCTTAAAAGTACTAGTGAGATGGCACAGAAACAGTAGCCAATACACAGTTGGTGTATTGGATTGGGAATCCTTAGTGGTAAGCCTACACTTCGATATTAGAGAAGTAGTATTATATATATATATATATATATATATATATATGTGTGTGTGTGTGTCGGGGTGTGTGTTTTATCAGAACTGGCCATTTACAAGATGGGTTCATTTGACAATAGCACATGTTCTGGTGTCTGGTTTGTAGAGTAATGGAGGAATTCCCTGCAGTATTTATCATATCATAGGATTTCACTTGCTAGTAAATGGCCCAGTTCTCATATTGTCTGTATTGTGATTTTATTTTTTTGCTGTTCTCTAATATATGCTTGAAGGATCACCAAAGGTCAAGCTTTAGTACACATTAAAGCTTCTATACACATTCAAGATCTGTCAAATGTCACTTATTTTCTCTAATTCGGGAACAATTAGAACAGCTCACTATGGATTCGATTTTTTCCCCTGCTCTGTCAGACTAAAAAAAGTTTTACATTGTATCTAGAAAGAGCACTATACCTTCCCATGGGCTGTGTCCAGTATTTTAGTTCAGCCCTATTCACTTGGAAGGGGATAAGCCAGTGGCGTAGATAGAGAAGTAAGGGCCCCATAGAAAGGATCAATTCAGGACAGAAGGGTTTCTGCCAAAACCCCTTTTTTCCACTGCCTCATATGCCAAAAGTTATTTCTTTACAGGGTAGAGTCCTGGCCTCCAGTAGAAGAGGGGATCATCCTAACTAAGACTGGGCCCCCTCCTCTTGCCCTGAGCCCCATAGCAGTCGCATAGAAAAACTGGAGTAGCATTTCTAGACAAAAGTGTGAGGTTTAAAGATGCATTAATCTTAAAGAGCATCTATCGGCAGATTTGTACCTATGACACTGGCTGACCTGTTACATGTGCGCTTGACAGCTGAAGACATCTGTGTTGGTCCCATGTTCATATGTGTCCAAATTGCTGCAAATAATGAAGTTGTATTATATGCAAATGAGCCTCTAGGAGCAACAGGGGTGTTGCCGTTACACCTAGAGGCTCTGCTCTCTCTGCAACTGCCACATCCTCTCCAGTTTCATTGACTTTAGCAGGTCAATGCCAAGTGTGATGATGTGAAGAAAGAGCTATATGGACATGACCATATGACCACAGCCCAGAACGGAAGATAGGAGCAATGAAGGCAAAAGAAATACATTACAAAATTACAGCTACCTTCATAAATGATTGCGATAGCTTATAGGATGTTGATGCAATCAGAAAAACCTCTTTAAGGCTAAACTTCCCAGAATGCAAATTACTACAGCATATTCTACAGATATAGGGCTCATGCACACGACCGTATGTATTTTGCAGTCCACAAAACACGGATCTGCAACAAATATGGATGATGTCCATGTGACATCCGTATTGCCCCAGTTTTTTGTTTTTTTTTGCGAATCCATTGTAACAATGCCTATCCTTGTCTGCAAACGGACAAGAATAGGACATGTTCTATCTTTTTTGCGGAACAGCCATCCTGACATGAGGAAACTGAATTAACAAGGAGGCATTTTTTATTTTTTTTGCTGCCCCCATTGAAATAAATGGTTCCGCATCCGGGTTGTAAAAACAACCGGAACGGACACGACATACGTTCGTGTGCATGAGCCCAGACTCTATACAGAAAATACTGGGAGATTTCAGCCCTTAAGGCTAATACAGTCTATAACTCAGGATCAGTACAAAACCAGTAATACAATGCTTTTATGACTTTTTATGCTTTTATGTTAATTTCCTTTGTAAATAGTGTCAACAGTTGAACATTCACTTTAAGTTCAGCAAACTACATAGTATACTGCCATCAGCTGAGCCGAAAAGGTTAATATAACCTTCCAATAAATCTTCTAAAGAAGATATTTAAAAAAAATACAACAAATTCAGCTTTGTTCAGACCTCAGTTCTTCATCGTATATAAGTGCCCATTGGAAAGTATTATTTTCCACGGTTATGGATTCTATCTATTTATTTGGCCTGTTTTTGATTATTTCAGGAAGAACGATGTGAGAACTATAGATAACCTAAATTATTACACAAAATCAATGATGTACATTAGTATGTCCATTACTGTCTTCTTAAAGTGCCTCTGAAGAGATGATCTTTCCATTATCATGTGAAAAGTCAGGTTTGCTTGGCGGAGGTTTATATATAAAATAGGCAATAAAAAGGAAAATGATTGTGATGACTTTGCTTGCTGCACCTAAAAGGGAAGATATCAAATAAATCAGTATTTCTACATTGTCTTTATAGAAGTCACATAAAAGAAAAATGCTCAATATGGTACCATCTTTATGATACTACAGGGAATGGTATAGTCATTTATCTCTGGAATGTAACAGATTCTGCATTCTATACATTATGCATCAAAATGCATGAACTACTGATTGACAGCGGCCAAACACAGGTATCCACAGAAGTCCTAGAACCCAGGGCAAGCACCAATGTCAACCATATCTGCATCCTGAGGATATACTATATACTATGTTAAAGCAGGCAGCCTCCCTGCTCCAGCATTCAGCAGTGTTCCTTCAGCACCTTCCATAAAATAAAAAATCCATCCAGCCTCCATCCTTTGTCCTGCTCCCTCCCACCTCCTCTTCAGCAGTTCCTCCCCTCATCTATAGCCCTACTGGTTACCCCCAGTGATTGGTCTAACAGGAACCCTCTTGAGGATCCATGAAAAGCTTCATAAAGCCAGGAAACAGGGCAAAGATCGGACAGAGTGCCTCCAAGGTAGAAAGCAAGGAGCAGTGCTAGGTGAGTATTGATAACTTAAAAGGGTTATGCCATGAATAAAATGTAAAATACAAAGCTGTACTTAACAAGGATCCAGACATCTCACTTTCTAGCTTTCTCCTGCAGATCTCTTGTTGTCTCACAGCTTAGGGTGCATGTCCTTTTTGCTGCAGCTTACTTTCTGTAACTGTCTCAGTGTCTAACAGTAGATGTCGCTGGTGGCAGTTGAAGGGTGGAACAGAGCATGTGCATCCACACCAGTAGGTGGATGTGCACATTACTATAACTAATGAGGGCACTGTGGGAGATAACTATTACTATTGGTGGGAATTTTAGGAGTACATTGTGGAAAACCTGTATGGTACTTTTATTCCAAAAATAAAGCAACTTGGGGCATTTGGGAATACAGCGGGCACAGTATTGGGGCTGGCACACAATAGGTGGGGCACCAGGAGAGGACGATGGTAGAAAGTGAGGAACCTAAAATGTCTGCGTGGCAAACTCTGCAGAGATGAGACATGGCTGAAAGAAGTCATCATGGATGTCTGGGCCAAATGGAGAAGATAAGGAAAGAGAACTTTTACATCAGAGGAGATGTCAATGGATGTAATAAGTATGCAGTGCTATATTCTCCTGTATGTGTGATAGCACTGAGTGTAATGTTCATCTAAATATGCTTTTAGCACTTGGGCTGGTGGATTGGATCAAGAATTTGACTTATATGCATTGGGGCTTGGGCCCCAAATCTTTTTGCTGGACTTGCATGTACTATTATTGCTCGACAAAATACTGTGTAACCAGTAATTAAAATGGTTGTCCCTGATATTTCAAGAGCATAGCAACACTGGTGCAATCAGCAGTGGGTAAAAGATGTAATATATAGAAAACATCAAGCTGCACCACCTGGGATTAGTGCTATCCCTGATCCCAGTCATTCAACACAATATTGTCTATGCAATCGAAGGAGTTTAACAGAGCAAGGAGGCTCCCACTGTCAGCCCACTGGTGCCCCATGACAGCAAAGTCCCCCAGGTCTGCCAGAGTCATCTACCTATTAGGCTGTGCGCAATATGGATGGCCTAAACGTTTGTCTGTCAGTGTTGCACTGACAGGTACTAATGCTTTGAAATACTAATCAAATAATCACAACTTCTAGTCCTTTAAGCAGCCAAAAGTTCAATAAAATGAAAAAAAAATCCTTCCTAGAAAAAAGTAATTAAAAAAACATTTTTTAATAAAGAAGATATATATATATATATATATATATATATATATATTTATTTATTTATAGAATTATTACTACTTACTGATGCCAATCAGTTTGTAAGATATTCCAGTATTATTGTATGTCCAGCATGCTCCCTGTGTCCCACATTCATTCAAGTTCCATAAAATACAACTGCTATCAATGACAACTCCAAATACTATTGGTCCTGGAATGGAACCTAGAAGAATAACAAAAACAGTACAATCATACGACAACATAAGGAATGATATTGTAAAAATATTTCAATATCCAGTGTATTGGAAATTAATCTGAAATGGCCCATGGCATCTTTAGAAAAATTAAGGTGGTAGCAATTTCACCATGAACTAATTATACCCCCCACCACCACCACCACCACCACCACCACAAGGTGATACATGTCATAATACAATAGGAGCATCACGATTATGATTCTTTGACCCATAAGGAGTATAAATCTCACACATACAAGTGAAATCTCACATGAAGTATTAGTGGCTTAAAAGGAGTCTGTCACCGGGAAATTCACTGTTAAACCAAGCACTTTGAGGGCAAGCTCAGTTAAATGTAATGATAACTTGGCGATCTGTTGCTTTATTCTGGAGTAAAAGTAGTTTCAATCCATACGCAAATCAGCAGAGCACCAAGTGCGGGCTCAAGCAACTCTGTGCACCCTTGCTCCTCCTGCTTCCTCCACCAGACTCTTCCTCTCCTTCTTCTTTGACAGAGCCAAGTTCCTGCATAGTCATTTTGCCTGGCCCTATCAATCAAGAAAAGGGAAGGGCTAGGAGAGGAAAAAGCAGGAGTAAGGGTGCACAGAGTGGCTTGGGCCCACCCAAAGTGAACGTGACTGCTCATTAGCATATGGATTAAAAGGACATTTTCTCCTGAATGAAGCAACAGATGATTGAGTGACATTGCATTCAGCTAAGCTAACCCTACAAGGATTGTGCCTGGTTGACCATGAATTTCCTGGTGACAGACTTTTCTTAACGTAAACCTCCTGGTTTCTGACGCAAAAACAGGGCTTCCAACTATTATGAGTCATTTATAGTACTTTTCACCTCATATGGGGCAGAGTGGTCTCTTGGGCCAGTGAGGCTTCAGGTCACGGGTTCACCTGCATCTTCTGCTCACCTTATAGTTACACAGCTGAATGCTTTTTAGTGGACACACAAGATAGAACCTGTCTGCAGTACAGTGTCATCGTGCTGGGATATGCTTCTCCAAAAATCTATTGGATCAGATTTACCTATAAGCACAGTAGACCCAGGGAATGGGTGTCTGCTACAGGGAAATGTATATATGGATATAAGACCCAGGGAATGGGTGTCTGCTACAGGGAAATGTATATATGGATATAAGACCCAGGGAATGGGTGTCTGCTACAGGGAAATGTATATATGGATATAAGACCCATGGAAAGGGTGTCTTCTACAGGGAAATGTATATATGGATATAAGACCCAGGGAATGGGGGTCTGCTACAGGGAAATGTATATATGGATATAAGACCCATGGAAAGGGTGTCTTCTACAGGGAAATGTATATATGGATATAAGACCCAGGGAATGGGGGTCTGCTACAGGGAAATGTATATATGGATATAAGACCCAGGGAATGGGGGTCTGCTACAGGGAAATGTATATATGGATATAAGACCCAGGGAATGGGGGTCTGCTACAGGGAAATGTATATATGGATATAAGACCCAGGGAATGGGGGTCTGCTACAGGGAAATGTATATATGGATATAAGACCCAGGGAATGGGGGTCTGCTACAGGGAAATGTATATATGGATATAAGACCCAGGGAATGGGTGTCTTCTACAGGGAAATGTATATATGGATATAAGACCCAGGGAATGGGTGTCTTCTACAGGGAAATGTATATATGGATATAAGACCCAGGGAATGGGTGTCTTCTACAGGGAAATGTATATATGGATATAAGACCCAGGGAATGGGGGTCTGCTACAGGGAAATGTATATATGGATATAAGACCCATGGAATGGGGGTCTGCTACAGGGAAATGTATATATGGATATAAGACCCAGGGAATGGGTGTCTTCTACAGGGAAATGTATATATGGATATAAGACCCAGGGAATGGGGGTCTGCTACAGGGAAATGTATATATGGATATAAGACCCATGGAATGGGGGTCTGCTACAGGGAAATGTATATATGGATATAAGACCCATGGAATGGGGGTCTGCTACAGGGAAATGTATATATGGATATAAGACCCAGGGAATGGGGGTCTGCTACAGGGAAATGTATATATGGATATAAGACCCAGGGAATGGGGGTCTGCTACAGGGAAATGTATATATGGATATAAGACCCATGGAAAGGGTGTCTTCTACAGGGAAATGTATATATGGATATAAGACCCAGGGAATGGGGGTCTGCTACAGGGAAATGTATATATGGATATAAGACCCAGGGAATGGGGGTCTGCTACAGGGAAATGTATATATGGATATAAGACCCAGGGAATGGGGGTCTGCTACAGGGAAATGTATATATGGATATAAGACCCAGGGAATGGGGGTCTGCTACAGGGAAATGTATATATGGATATAAGACCCAGGGAATGGGGGTCTGCTACAGGGAAATGTATATATGGATATAAGACCCAGGGAATGGGGGTCTGCTACAGGGAAATGTATATATGGATATAAGACCCAGGGAATGGGTGTCTTCTACAGGGAAATGTATATATGGATATAAGACCCAGGGAATGGGGGTCTGCTACAGGGAAATGTATATATGGATATAAGACCCATGGAATGGGGGTCTGCTACAGGGAAATGTATATATGGATATAAGACCCATGGAATGGGTGTCTGCTACAGGGAAATGTATATATGGATATAAGACCCATGGAATGGGGGTCTGCTACAGGGAAATGTATATATGGATATAAGACCCATGGAATGGGTGTCTGCTACAGGGAAATGTATATATGGATATAAGACCCAGGGAATGGGGTCTGCTACAGGGAAATGTATATATGGATATAAGACCCAGGGAATGGGTGTCTGCTACAGGGAAATGTATATATGGATATAAGACCCAGGGAATGGGTGTCTGCTACAGGGAAATGTATATATGGATATAAGACCCAGGAAATGGGTGTCTGCTACAGGGAAATGTATATATGGATATAAGACCCATGGAATGGGGGTCTGCTACAGGGAAATGTATATATGGATATAAGACCCAGGGAATGGGGTCTGCTACAGGGAAATGTATATATGGATATAAGACCCAGGGAATGGGTGTCTGCTACAGGGAAATGTATATATGGATATAAGACCCAGGGAATGGGTGTCTGCTACAGGGAAATGTATATATGGATATAAGACCCAGGGAATGGGTGTCTTCTACAGGGAAATGTATATATGGATATAAGACCCATGGAATGGGTGTCTGCTACAGGGAAATGTATATATGGATATAAGACCCAGGGAATGGGTGTCTGCTACAGGGAAATGTATATATGGATATAAGACCCAGGGAATGGGGGTCTGCTACAGGGAAATGTATATATAGATATAAGACCCAGGGAATGGGTGTCTGCTACAGGGAAATGTATATATAGATATAAGACCCAGGGAATGGGGGTCTGCTACAGGGAAATGTATATATGGATATAAGACCCAGGGAATGGGGGTCTTCTACAGGGAAATGTATATATGGATATAAGACCCAGGGAATGGGGGTCTGCTACAGGGAAATGTATATATGGATATAAGACCCAGGGAATGGGGGTCTGCTACAGGGAAATGTATATATGGATATAAGACCCAGGGAATGGGTGTCTTCTACAGGGAAATGTATATATAGATATAAGACCCAGGGAATGGGGGTCTGCTACAGGGAAATGCATATATGGATATAAGACCCAGGGAATGGGGGTCTGCTACAGGGAAATGTATATATAGATATAAGACCCATGAAATGGGTGTCTGCTACAGGGAAATGTATATATGGATATAAGACCCAGGGAATGGGTGTCTGCTACAGGGAAATGTATATATGGATATAAGACCCAGGGAATGGGTGTCTGCTACAGGGAAATGTATATATAGATATAAGACCCAGGGAATGGGTGTCTGCTATAGGGAAATGTATATATGGATATAAGACCCAAGGAATGGGTGTCTTCTACAGGGAAATGTATATATGGATATAAGACCCAGGGAATGGGGGTCTGCTACAGGGAAATGTATGTATGGATATAAGACCCAGGGAATGGGTGTCTGCTACAGGGAAATGTATATATGGATATAAGACCCAGGGAATGGGGGTCTGCTACAGGGAAATGTATATATGGATATAAGACCCAGGGAATGGGGGTCTGCTACAGGGAAATGTATATATGGATATAAGACCCAGGGAATGGGGGTCTTCTACAGGGAAATGTATATATGGATATAAGACCCAGGGAATGGGGGTCTGCTACAGGGAAATGTATATATGGATATAAGACCCACTGCGCTACACTACCCTTAAATAAATGGTAATGAAGTGGTGTGTCCTATGATATGCCATCATGGCTGAGCAGCCTGACAGCAACACTCACCAATATGTAGTATATGCAAGTGCCAGAGCATAGTGTGTAGTGAAGCGCCCTCCTCTCACCTCCCTAAGCAGCTCTGCATGTGGAGGCAACCAGCCCTGCTCACATTCTAGGACAGGTTGCTTGTGGCCATTTTAAATCATTTTCGGAGAACCCCTTTAAAAAGTGTGACGTAAATGATGATCAGTGTCTGATATTTGGGGCCTACATTCTCCTGCGATAAGAAATATTTGCATAAATATACAGTATAACTGCCTTTCTGACAATAATATCAGTATTCCATAAATCTGTTCATAAATGTAACTGTAAATACCTAATAACCGAATAAAAGTCCACTGTACACCTAGCGCAAATGACCTCTGCTTGTCGGGGACACACCTGCAAGAAAGATTTGTTATTGCCTCGAAGACTACATGACATATTAAAGATATTTTTAAGTGTTCCCAAAAACAACAATTTTAACACATTGTACATTGTACATTGTACATTATGCTCTTCTTAGGTCTCATCTATCACAGTGGACATCCCAGCACCTTACCACCTCTTTGTCCGCTATCTTTTTTCCTTTTCACATACCAATGTAGTAGAGTTAACACTCATGCTTTCTGAGATGCGTTATCTAAACTAAGTAAACACCTTCAATTGCTTATCAATGGCTTTTGTTTCAAGATAACACAATGATTTAAGAAATTTGAGTTAAGAGTTTGAGTGCTAACCCTGCTCCATCTGTATAATTGTCCTGTATGCCAGACCTTGCATTTTTGTGTGCAGTGTGAAAGTGCTGTAGTTCAGGAAAAGAAGCACTCTGACTGGCATTGTAAAGGGGCACTATGGCTGGCTCTGTAACGGAGACGGTGAGGCTAATGCTGTAATACAGCCGTATAGCTGATACAATAATAAGGATGCTGAGGGCACTGTGGCCGGCTCTGTAATGGGGGACACATAATTTTATCTGTAATAAAGGCAATGTTGCTGGTACTGTAATGAGGATGCAGTCGCTGGCTCTGCAATAGGAATACTATGGCACAGTAATGAAGACAATGTGGATAGTGCTTTAAAGGCAACACTGTGGCTTTCTCTGTAGTTGGAACATTATAGATGTCTATGTATTGGGAGCACCGTGGCTGGCTCTGTAATGTCGACACTATGACTAGCTATAGAAAGGAAACAATATGGCTGGCACTATCATGGGACACTACAACTCCATAATGAAGACATTGTGGCTGGCGCTGTAAAGGCAACACTTTGGCAACCACTGCAATGGGACAATATATCTGACTTTGTAATATGGACACTTTGTCCAGCAGTGTCATAGAGCATGGTGATGGCAATGTTATACTGCATTTATTTAAACCAAGGTATTTAAGGTAAGTCCTGTAAATCAGGAATAATTAGCATTATATAAGTTATATACGCCCCAGCAAAGATTTATTTTACATAGCTCTTACAAAGTTTGACACGAATGCTGTCACTGTTTCTAACAATGTTTTGTAAGACTTGCAAAATCTTACATGATCATTTTAAAAGAAATATGTTCTCATAAAATAACATATCATTTAAATAAAGTTTTTATATTCAACATATTTTTATAGAATTTAGGTGATTATATTTAAAATTTTCCACGTCACTATCCATATTTAAAAAATATACTAAAATCCTGCTGTTTTTGGACTATGCCACTAAGCCTAATAATAGGCTCCACTCTGGTACTAATAACAGGAATGATACATCCTGTTCCTCCAAAAGGAAGGATGAACGGGAGTCTCCCTAAGGCCTAATACAAAATGACAAGGAAATACAACACACAGAAAAGCCAAAATACGAAGGGAAAGGTGACATATAACTTCCAAGAAGCTATGTCAGCACCAGGAACTCAGCCAAAATCCAAACACCAGCTATCCACAGGTCCAACTGAAGCTATAAACCACACAGCATTGTGGGAGAAACAACTATAAATTCAAACAACTCAAACTACGTTTTGCCAGTCTCAAAGATCTCCTGCCACTCACTGTCGCAGGGACATCCGCATGTCTCGGTACTTCCATGACAATATCCCTCTCATGGGTAAAATGGGCAATTTATCAGAGTTGCAAAGAGGTATGATTATTGGCTTTCAGGCCAAGAGTTGCAGTATTTCTAAAACAGATCAGTGAACCCTACTACTATGGAGCTACGAAGCAGATGGATGGTCATTACACCTCTGCTAATAAGTTGCATTGTCAGAAAAGGCTTCAATTATCACGGCAGTATGAGAATTGGGTCTATGATAATTGGCAAACGGTTGCCTTCTCTCATCAAACGGATGGATGTTGGCATGTTAGGCGAGAAACATCAGAGAGGAAACACCCTGTAACCATTGCTGGAAAGACAAAAGCTGGTGGTGGCAGCTTTATGATCTGGGGAATGTTTTTGTGGTATTCTCTGGGCCCAATCATGTGGAAGCCACTGATTTGGGTATGAGTAAATCTTTGAAGATCATGTACACCCATACATGCTGACTGTCTTTTCAGAGGTGGATGGGATCTTCCAGGAAGACAATTCAACATGTTACGTGGCTAGAAGTGTCTGACATTGGTTGGAAGAGCATGACCAATACTTCCAAGTATTACCCTGGTCCCCTAATTCCCCAGATCTGAACCTAATTGAGCATCTGTGGGAGAACCTTAATTGTCATGTTCGCTCTATGGATCCTTTTCCACGCACCCTCCTGCAGTTGTGGAATCTACTGCAGTCAGCATAGCTGCTGATACCTGTGACAACCTACTAGGACCTTACTGAGTCACTCCCAGCACGCCTAGCTACTGTCCATGCTGCACATGGCGGTTATTCTGGATATTAGCTGGTGGTCATAATAATGTGACTCAACTGTGTAAATAACACAGGATCCATCATTTACAATTTATGATGGCACATCTTATTTGCCCTTTCCTTTTAAAATGAACTCCACAGAGGTTAGAAATAATAAGTGTCTTCAACTGATTTTCACAAGACAGGTATCATTTTAATGAGCAGCATCAGCCCTATAAGGCAGCATAACTGGTTTAATATGGTTGATCCTGTTGACTGGTGCTCTTTAAAGTAATGTATTATCTATATATCTATTTTTTTACTCAATAAAGACAGTTACTGACATATATTCTATTCTCTAAAAAGCTATAAAGTCTCAAATTTTGTTGCACAATTTGATAAAAACTGGAATAAAGCTAAAATAAATGACCCTCACTGTATTCTCCTGGGTCCTTTAGAAAATTACAACCAGGTCCATAAATATTGGGACATCGACACAATTCTATCATTTTTGGCTCTGTACACCGCCACAATGGATTTGAAATGAAACAAACAAGATGTGCTTTACCTGCAGACTGTCAGCTTTAATTTGAGGGTATTTACATCCAAATCAGGTGAACGGTGTAGGAATTACAACAGTTTGCATATGTGCCTCCCACTTATTCAATTAAAGCTGACAGTCTGCAGTTAAAGCACATCTTGTTTGTTTAATTTCAAATCCATTGTGGTGTATAGAGCCAAAAATGTTAGAAATGTGCCGACGTCCCAATATTTATGGACCTGACTGTATTTAATTTGGAGCAGTGGCCAACTGGATGGAAAAGAGTTAATATATGAGCAATGTTTAAAAGTTGAAATCTCCCGTAGGTATGGCCCAGAAATTCAAGTATATACTGTACCATTCAATATAAGTTTGAACATAAGTTTCAATATAAGTTTGAATTGTATTTCGCTACCCTGTATTATACATGTGTAATGACAATAAAGTTGAATCAAATCAAACATGTGTCATAAACTATTACTAACCTGAGGATGGCCATCGTTACTGGAGTAGCAGTCATGAAGGTGGTTATAACAACAAAGAAGAAAAACACCATGAATAATATCAAGTTATTACATGAGGATTCACATTTTCCAGGGGCAGCATCCGAAACATTTAAGCTGAGAGACTGTGCTATACTGCGGACTGGTTTCCCGACACATTCACAATTAGTATAAATCTGTAAGACAAAAAGAATATTTTTGTATTAAAAAGCAAACTATAAACTAAACTGAAATGTTAGTATTATGGATGTCGGGTATTTAACCAATGGTGCATCTTCTCAGCAGTAATCTTATCATCATAGACATGGTAACAATGAAAGGTAACACCTTTATTATTAATGCACCATTGACAATAGATGTTAGAGCTCTCAAGAGTTAGATTTACTTGAATTGGAGTCCTTGATGTAATCTCGGAGTTATGCCACGGCCGATGGCACTCCTCCGAGAGTACATCAAGGACTCCCAAGGCAAGTAAAACGAACCCTTGAAAGCATGCACCAGACAGAAGTAGCCACCCAGACGCACATGCGAGGAAGACAGTTAAAGGAAGAAAGAGGAGAGCGGCTGAACCATCAATTCACTTACACTGTGTTTGCAAGTATTATAACCCAGGATACTGGGTAAGATATAGAAGAGGGGGGAATAGTAAAAGGTGCAGTGACACATTTATTTTATACTCAACAGTAGCTTTTAATTGCATCAGTTACGGTACTGCTGCATTACTGCAGCACTACTAGATACCCCTATTGGAAAGTGGGGGCCATCTATAACAAATTGATGCTAGAGCTTACCTCCTCTTCCTCCCTGCACAGTGACTTCTTCATACTCCACAGAGCATGCCTAGAACTAAGTGGGTGGCTTTAATAATACTTCCACTAGAGTAAAATGCACCAAATTTATTAAGAAACGTATGCCTTTTAATACATTTATCGCCGTCTCTGGCCATCCAGAGGACAGAAACCCACATCTATGCCATTGCCAGCAATGAGCTTGCATAGATTTCTGCCATGATTTACACCAATTTCTGGTGTAAATTATAGTAAATTTGTTGGGTCGTATCTCCGTCCATCAAGCTCCACCCAGAAGTGGGGAGCATTGCATCAACTATAAAAAGTAATTACCTTTTAAGAGCACCTATCAGCAGGATCAATCCCATTATACCAGGTATGCTGCCTTATAAGTTTGACACTGCTGCTAAAAATGATACCTGCCTTGTGAAAATCTGTTGAACCATTTTATTGTTTCTACAAATTAGGGCTTCAGTGCACTGAGGGGCAGGACCTACCCCCTCAGTGCACTTCAGCTCCTCAGCTTTTTAATGGTGGCTCTATGCACTGAAGCCCCCATGTCTATAAATAATACCAGCCTTTTTTTCTTGGGAATACTATAACATATTTTCACAAGACAGGTATCATTTTAATCAGCAGGATCTACATTACTAGTCAGTATGATTGGCTTAATGTGGTTGATCCTGCTGACAGGTTTAAGGAATATCTTTCATGCTTATAGACCCTCTATCTCTGACTACTGTTCCCCTTTAGACTTTAGTTCTGTGTGTAAAATAAGGAAGCAGCGGGTGTATTACTATGGCTAGTTCTGTAAGAGGGATACTATGAGGCAATGGTGGCACAGTGGTTGGCTCTATAACTGTAATTGGCATTATCGGTTATAGAGACGCTATCTCTGGCCATGTTATGTGGCACTGTGAGATAGATCTCCAGTTTGCAATAAAGAATCAGTTAGTTTATTCCTCCAGCTAAATCAAGCATAGTATTTTCATGCAACGTTTTGGGCCATATAGGCACATAAGGCCCTTCCTCAGGCTCCAGCCATTAGAAATGTGCTACATTATCTTAGCCTGAGGAAAGGCTTAAGGTACCTATATGGCCCAAAACTTTGCAACTGTAGGTACTTGGAAATACTATGCACGATTTGGCTGGAAGAATAATAAACTAATTGATTCTTCATTGCAAATTAGAGTGCTGTCTCACTTTGGAAAATTTTTGTCTTTGGATATCTCATTGGCGGGAAGGGGACGGCAGAAATGCAGCCACTAAAGGCCATTAGGTGAGCAGAGTACTGTTGTCACTGCACAAACAGAACATGTTATGTGGATCTTCAAGGGAATTTTTCGCCTTTCTATGCCGTAATACTCTTTTCTATGGACAAGAATATTAAAACAAGTAATTAGGAAAAGTAAAATAAAAATAAAACACAACATGAACAACCTACCTTAGTAGCATTATCACTGGACACACCTTGAGAACTACATCCTGCATAACATGCTGAAAAATACTGCACTCCATCAGCGCCACAAACTGGGTCATAAAATGAGCGGGCACATGAACAGTTGCTGTTACATGGGGCCATCAAATCACCTACGTTGTCACTCCTAATAATACAAAAGAGCAAAAAGTGAAGAAAATTACAGGATATACAATTATTTCCATGAACTTCAGTTGAGTATAACCCCACGTATCAATATGCCCCCAAGGGGTAATTTACCATTAATGCCCCCAAGGGGTAATTTACCATTATTAAAGGGGATTTGCCGCCATAATTTCTAGAACTGTTTTGCAGGATATTTTAAGAGCAAATGTGTTTAGGGGATTTTCTAATTTGAATGAGTCTTAAGCTTGGAGTGACCAATCACACTAACTGCAATACAGAAGTCAGGGAGGTCAGCTGAATTTTAGAAGAAGGTGGTAAATTATGTATTCTAAAAGGGTGGAAACCATAATTCATTAGCATCTTAATTACAAGAGTTTATCTTCATTGACACAAGTAAAAAATGTTCTGCCACAAATTTGTTGTGGTTATGTGATCTTTTTTTGGCTTCCGATTTTTCCAATTGAAACACACCAATAATGTACCAAAAATTGTGTATATTCACCCTTCAAATATGTGGGAGGATCACAGTGTGAGTTAGAGAAAATTATTATATCATTGTAACATAATTTGTTAAAATAAAACATCGAAAAAGAGTAAAAGGTCCATATTGAAATAGATGATTCCCCTAAACAATTAAAGGTCCACAAGTTATGTATTAGTATCTATTTCCATTCAAATTTCATGTCAAAGTGGAAACATGTTTATTTAAACACAAAGGACAAGAAAATTTGTTTGGACATAGAAGCATATGCATAGCTAACAGATTTGCAGATTTTAGCATGCTAGCGAGCCACCGGACAATACACTGAATATTGGAAGACCAACTCACCCATTATAAGCCACGGAGACACCAGCAAATGGATCATTTCCACATTTAGCAAATATAAACACGGTTGCCAAGGCCAGTGATATAAATGATAATATAATAGAGAACCTTATGATATTTTTACAGTTAAACTTGAATTTTGAGACAATTATGCCACCTATAATTTGTCCAATGGCTGCTGCTGGAATCAGTACACCACCTGAAAATTACAAAGAAGGAAGGCAGCTGTTATATGAGACAGATGGATAAGATAATTCACCCACTCATGTAAATGAAACACATGGTATCCCAGGCTCATGCACACAATTTAGAGATGAGCAACTTCCTGAAATTAGTTTAATCTCTGATTTGTCAAAGTTTTCAAAATATTCAATTCAGGTCCAACTCAATCATACCTAAATCAAATATAATACCATTGTTATGAAAGTTTGTATATAACATACTTAGGACTCCTGGGACTCACATTTTTTGTCTCAGATATCATAGAAAAATATAAGTCCTAGAAGATGAGAATGTGTCCTGAATATCCCAATATTACTCTCCTCTGACTGAGTTGAGTGTCTCAAGAGAAAATTACCCTTGTTAGCTTGGGTGGTTTTTGGGGTGTTCTTTCTCATTAAGGAGACCACCTAGTATGCATATAGAGTATTTTAGTCTTGTAGTCCAGCTTATGCTGCTCTATGTTTCTGGTAACATATATGCAAATTAGCATATATTGCATCTGCTAGCATCAGATAGGGTGCTCTTTGGTGTGTTCTTTCACATAAGGGAGATCACCTACTATGCATGAGGAGTTTTGTAGTCAGCTAAGTTTCTGGGACACATATATGCAAATTGACATATCTTACATTTGCTGGCAACAGGTAAGCTTAGGGTTCTTTTCTTTTTGGAAAGGAAGCTAAATTTGCATACCTTTTATTTTCTAGGAAAGATATTCAAGTTAGCTTTCCTTTCAAAAAAAGGCTTGGGGTTGTTTTCTTTTTGGAAGGAATTTTATTTACATAACTTTGGGTTTCTGGGAAAGATATTCAAATTAGATTTCCTTCTAAATTCCGCAGTGCTTTACAGACATTATCATCCAACAGTCCCCAATGGGGCTCACAATCTAAGGTCCCTATCAGTATGTCTTTGGAGTGTGGGAGGAAACCCACACAAACACGGGGAGAACATACAAACTCCATGGAGATGTTGCCCTTGGTCGGATTCAAACCTAGTACCCCAGTGCTGCAAGGCAACAGTGCTAACCACTGAGCCACCGTGCTGCCCACAAAATAAAAGAACACTAAGCCTATGTGATGCCTAATGATGGGGTACCCCTTATGGGGAAATTTGGGATGAATTCTGAATTGGAAGAATCAATTTGCATGTCGCTAATGAAAATAAATTCTGACTCCGTGCATCATCTGTATAGTTACAATAAAGGTTTAGACCTAGCCATGATAGGGAAGGATCAGCTGATTTTGGGAAAGGTTTTTCTGACCTCATAGGAAGAAATTCTATACCATCCTCGGCTGCACTTATACCTCAGATCTCGATCCTTGTTTTTTTATATTCTTAGCACAGCTTCCTTTAGGCAGAGCTGTCATCTGTAACTACAGTTTATCTATGATGCTTATAGGGATCCTGGGGTAGTCTAAGACACACCTCTTGTCTCATCATTGGTTCAGGCTGATGCTCTTAAAACCATCCTCCCAACCCCCTTTATCCCCAACACACCCACGCCCACCCTACAGCTCTGCCTCCCAGGCTTACTAGAAGTAAGTACATGGAAAACTGACAAATTACAGCACAGAATGATAATGAAATACAGATTAAGAAAAAAAACTGATTATCAAGTAACTGACACATACTGTATACTGAGGGGAACAAGACATAATAAGGGGGGCTAGATGGTTATTTTAAATCTTGGAACTGTTACTAAAAGTAATTTGTAAGTAAGAACTTTTAGTGGAATAGTATTCCCCACATGTGCTGTCTGGCATGTACAGGACCTGTTTAATAGCATTTTGTGTGTGGGTGGAGGGGAGCACTAGAGAACATTCTTATACACTTCACTCTTCTTCAACAGTGTAGTAATAGGCATAAATATGCGTCAACAGTAATTGATTCTATTTACTCAGCATTACAAAATAATACACTTAAAGAGAACCGGGTAAGGCTATCAATCATGGATATAACCACCCACTTGACCTTGAAGCCTAGATAGAGGAGAACTTTACATGAACAGGTTATACTGAATCTCTCAATCTGCTCAGCTCCTCCTGCTCTATAACTTGAAGCCAGCAGATCAGACACCATGTTAAATTTGACAGGTCCACTTAAATTTAATGGATGTCTTTTTGATAAAATTAAAATATTCTGCTCAACTCAAAACTGCTCTCTAAGAACTTCTCCGGTTCTCTAACGATGTGCTGTGTTATCTGATTACAGTGTGTAATTCAGGAATTCTTTTAATTACAAATTTCCATTGCTATTCCATTGTGCAAGTCTCTCAGATTTGCTGCATATTTCAAACCCAGAAAACTGATTCTACCGTCTCTACATTTGATCTTCTTGTGGTTAAATACATGTGTCAGCTAAATTATAGCTGTGATTGAGTTTTTTACTATTTTGTTAGGGTCACCTAGACAATTATTACAACTGCATTTTCCATAACATGCCTACAGGACATTTTGTAGCCATAGACCTTCACTTTAACCAAAACTACAGTACTAGAGGTAGTAAGATTAAGCAAGGCAATAGAGTGGAGGCTATAGTACTTCAAAAAGATAAGCCTTATCAATAAACCTTAATAAAGCATGTGCACTGGGGCAGGGAGGTCCCCCTGTACTAAATAGAGCAAAGAACTCCTGAAAATGGATGTCATTTAATGCTACATTTGCATGGAAATAGTGTGGGCACCCCCAACTTCTCCTGCCAACATGAACTGATTCAGCAGCCAGGTCTATGCCAATCGGTGGGGCTGGCATATAAAAGGGCATCAGTTAATCAGAGATTTATTATGGAGTTGCATCATTAAAATAACTATTAAATAAGCCAAAATCAATATACGGTAAGCCATTTACAGATCAGCTAAAATGTTTACATGGAAATGTGAGAATGCCATTAGCAGTTCTTACACACAGATTATCCTGTACCTTAACATTAAAGCCTGCTAATAAGAGACGGTCACACTGTTCTGTGGTTCATTGTTCAGATACTTCCGTATTAGTGTTGCGTTTCTGTTGACCATCTGCCAAAAATGTGGTCATTCCTATCATACCATATATCGCAGTGTTAAAGTTCTTTACAAATAGATGAACAACTGTAAAATGAGACCTTTAGTTTGTTTTTCATCATCACAGAACAGAGAAGAGAATAAAAGTTGGGGTTAAATCTGAATATACTAGACTTAGGTCTCATGCAAACAAGTGTGTGTGCCCCGTGGCCATATTGCAGTCTGCAAACAGCAGTCCGCAAAGCACGGCACAGTCCAAGTGCACGCCATTTACGGATGCGGACCCATTGAGGTGAATGGGTTTGCGACCCACTAGAGACAGTCCACAACACAAAAAAATAGGACATGTTCAATGTTTTTGCAGCGCAGAGGCACGGACCGAAAGCCCACAGATGTGGTCTTGAGGATTGCCCATTCAATCGATCCGCATCCATGATAGGTAGCGCACACGGCCGGTGCCCGTATATTGCAGACCCGCTGTTTGTGGTCTGCAATACGTGTGCATGAGCCCTTACTCAATCTGTAATTTTCTTTCATAAAAAACAAGAAACACTATGGACACCTTTGTCCATTTTATTTTTATTGAATCACACGTGTTATGATAAAAATCATAAATGTAAAATGGTTTTCATCATAAATTCTCAACCATATATCTTCTGCAGCTTACATGCGTTCACATACATTACAGGCTGCACAGTTCCATGCAGAGTGGAATGCGTCTGATGGCTTACTCTGTTGCCCTTATCTCCTGTATCTGTACACTTGCTGGCGGAGGAAGAATTTGTGATTAAAAACCAAATTACTATTTTTTTAAATCATATAATACAGTATATTCAATTCAATAAAAAAAGAAAATGAAAACTCTCCTAGCCTTTAATTTTCACTAATTTCCCATTTGTATCAAATTGGGCCAAACCTACTAACTCCTTTTAAAATGGTTAGTAAATTGCTAGAGGATGGGTATTGTGCCTATCTTCTCTGTAATCCCATACCATTCCATTGTGAAACTGAGCTTTTTTTCAAACATGTCAGCCTAACTGGCCTTACTGGACTTATCCCAGACAACCCCTTTTCAATTTGGAGTTGGCGTGTCAAACTGTTGATTGCTAAGTGCATACTTACCAACATTTCAGTTGGTAAAATCAGGAAATAGAAGCCCTGCCCTAGAGAATGCCTGAAACCCTCCTGGAAACACTCACTTATAGAGATAGGGGTTTTGTTAGCCTTGTTCATTTTCGGTCCGGGACAATATAAATTTGCCGGGGCTGTCTCTGAAAATCAGCAATATCCCAGAATAGGGTAACTGCATAAGGGTAAAATTGTTATAATATTGTATTGTTGAATGAAATGTTTTGATTATATGTGTTTGTATACCTAGAAGTGTGGTATGGATAAGTCAGGATTAACAGCTTGACTCAATCCATTAGTAGGCCAGGAGATGGACCTGGTAAGTAGTTGCTGGTTGTTGTTTTGTGCTACCTGAGAAAGAAAGAAGACCTCCATGTGCTTACTCATCAGGGCTCAGAGAATCATCACCTCTAAGGTTTCTACAATTAAAAAACAACTGCTGCATTAAAGTGCTTTAGAGAGGAGCAGTTAGAAGGTCCAAAATCTACAAGACCGTGCGCTGAAGTCAGTCAGCAGAGTATTGTACCAGTTTATGGGAGAGAAAGAGACTTGGCTTTAGTGAGAGGAAACATTACTAATCACAAATATCGGCAGTTCAATAATTCGCAAAGATCTAGAATATAGTGCTATATCTTTGTAATCGCGAATATTCTAGATTTATTTTTCATCAGTACCCTCACTGATTCTTGCTTGTGGGCCAATGAGAAGGCTACAATATCTTTGTCTGAGCTTAGCAACATCCCTAGAAACCAATAGGAAAGTTGCCTACCCCTTACTATATAGGAAACTCCGCAGCAGCCATTGTATGCTGATTTTTGCAGTTCTGAGAGCGATAGAGCAGTGCCATTGCTGTGATCTGTGCTTTGCTGCGTAATCTGGATCCTTAAATTATATTAGATAGTTATTTAACCAATCACTGGTAACAGGAGTAGTCCAGAAGATTGGAAATTAGCAAATGTTGTGCCTATTCACAAGAAAGGTAGTAGGGAGGAATTGGGCAACTATAGGCCAGTAAGCCTGACATCAATAGTGGGGAAATTAATGGAAACCATACTTAAGGAGAGGATTATGGAACATCTAAAATCCAATGGATTGAAAGATGAAAAACAGCATGGGTTTACGTCAGGGAGATCATGTCAAACTAATCTTATTGATTTTTTTGATTGGGTGATTAAAATAATAGATGGCGGAGGAGCAGTAGACATCGCTTATCTAGACTTTAGTAAGGCTTTTGATACTGTCCCACATAGAAGGCTTATCAAAAAATTAGAGTCTTTGGGCTTGGACATCCATATTGTTGAATTGATTAGGCAGTGGCTGAGAGACAGACAACAGAGGGTTGTAGTCAATGGAGTATATTCAGACCAAGGTCTTGTTACCAGTGGGGTACCTCAGGGATCTGTTCTGGGACCCATATTGTTTAATATCTTTATCAACGAAATTGCAGAAGGCCTCGATGGTTAGGTGTGTCTTTTTGCTGATGACACAAAGATTTGTAACAGGGTTGATGTTCCTGGAGGGATACACCAAATGGAAAAGGATTTAGGAAAACTAGAGGAATGGTCAAAAATCTGGCAACTAAAATATAATGTTGATAAGTGCAAAATAATGCACCTGGGGCGTAAAAACCCAAGAGCAGAATATAAAATCAGTGATACAGTCCTAACCTCAGTATCTGAGGAAAGGGATTTAGGGGTCATTAATTCAGAAGACTTAAAAGGTTAGGCAGACAATGTCATAGAGAAGCAGGAAATGCTAGCAGAATGCTTGGGTGTATAGGGAGAGGAATTACCAGTAGAAAGAGGGAGGTGCCCATGCCGCTCTACAGAGCACTAGTGAGACCTCATTTGGAGTATTGTGCTCAGTACTGGAGACCATATCTCCAGAAGGATATTGATACTTTGGAGAGAGTTCAGAGAAGAGCTACTAAACTAGTACATGGATTGCAGGATAAAACTTGCCAGGAAAGATTAAAGGACCTTAACATGTATAGCTTGGAAGAAAGACGAGACAGAGGGGATATGATAGAAACTTTAAAATACATAAAGGGAATCAACAAGGTAAAAGAGGAGAGAATGTTTAAAAAGAAAAACTACCACAAGAGGACACAGTTTTAAATTAGAGGGGCAAAGGTTTAAAAGTAATATAAGGAAGTATTACTTTACTGAGAGAGTAGTGGATGCATGGAATAGCCTTCCTGCAGAAGTGGTAGCTGCAAATACAGTGAAGGAGTTTAAGCATGCATGGGATAGGCATAAGGCCATCCTTCATATAAGATAGAACCAGGGGCTATTCATAGTATTCAGTATATTGGGCAGACTAGAGGGGCCAAATGTAGTTTCTATGTAGTCAGCTCATATATATAATACAGATAGTTAGTGGGAGATAGTCAGTGTAAGTTAGATAGTGATATAGTGTAGCTTATAGGTTCCAGTGCAGGGTGTTAGGTAGTGTGGTACTGTTGTACTAATACTGCACTGTATTACCTTGCACTTTGGTAAAGAGAGACCTGTTTATATTCTACTACTGGACTGGTTACTGACTCCTTAACCAATCACCGGCCACTTCATCCACATTCCTGCCTTGCACCCTGCCAAGACATCTAACAAAGTCCACTTTAGCTGCTTGGGTGCTGTGGCTTCTACCTGCTTTGAATGTAAGGTTTAACAGCTAGAATCAGAGCTATCACTGCCTGGGCTATTGTACCTAGAGCCCAGCTGTATATTAGAGTCAGCTCTGCTGCCCATGGAGCGGACAAAAATTGTGCCCATTCCAAGCAACTGTGCATCAAGGTGTGGGAAGTAAACCCGACCTCGACGTACAGGTATATCAAATTGCAAGAAGTGATTAAAATGTGTATGGCATGATCCAGTCCTGTCTGTGGTAGAGCCAATATTACTCTATAGAACCTGTGAATTATTCGTGCTTTTCTAGGTTAATATCAGACTGAGTGAGTGGTGTGTTGCCTAATGAGGAGTGACACGTGGTAAGAATTTGTTCAAAATAATTTCTATAAAGTGTGCACCAAATATTCAGAGGAAACATGAAAAAAACATTTTTGAGAAGTAATTTTTATCTGCAGTTGAGATGCAATTTACCACAGTAACCAATGTGTCTAGTGAAGTTTGAGGGGGTTAAAGGTCCAATACTCCCCTTCAGTACTGACAATGCTGGACACAGTGCCAGTTATAGTGGACACTATACTCAAAACAATGGCAACACTTAGAGGATCTGCTGCTCTTCTGATGTCACTGAAGTAAATGTAAGGGGCAGGATTCTACCTTCTGCATGTGGTCCACAGCATGTCCATACACAAATGGGTGACAGTGAAGGTGTTGGTTCAACAGTCAGTCTACAAGGTGCACAAAGTACAACTCATATGGTTTGTTGTGTTTTATTTGTGCTTCACCAAAGTGGAATAAATCATGTAACCTGCTGTGGATAGAATTAGGACTAAGATTACAACAGTAGTTTCTCTTCAGTACATTTGCATCTTGGAGAAGAAGATAGTACTGCTTTTTAAAAAAAATTGGTCCAGATTTACTAATGTGTTTGCATCTATAATATGTCTAAAAAGTTTCACAAATTGGTGCCATTTGGTGAGGCTACGACCTTAGCCGTGCCGTTTTGCAAGAAAACTGAGCCATCATTTTGCCGTTGTCTCAAAGTACGCCAATCAATAGTTGGTATAGATCTAACAAATAGTGTCTATCCCTGAACCACATTTACAGTATAATCCAGCCTGAGACACTGTGATAAATCCAGTACAAGTCTAGACAGTCTGTCCAAATTCACGCCATCAATAGGATTATTAAATCTGCTCTACTTTGTTTCAGAAGAGGTCTATGGGGATTTCAGCCATGGAAAAGTCTTCAAACCCTATAATTTTTTGTAACTGTACTAAGCCGCTTTAATAAAAACAGTAGATATGAAGTGTCTTTACTCACCTCCAAGAATTGCTGAGAAGCTTGATGTTAGTGAAAACTGGTTTTCAATAAATTTGGGAAGAAATGTTGCAAAGCCAGTGGTGATCAATGCATCTGCACAGCTGGCAAATGATAAAGTCATAAGAACGGGGTTTTTCACCAAAAGCTAAAATAAATGTAAGTTGCCTTGTTAGTAAAATGAAGTAAAGCATATAAAAATAGTACATAAAAAATGCCTAAATCATTTCAATTCTGATCACCATATCATCCTGGTGTCAACACGAGACTGAAAAGAGTAGAAAGTGATTACATTAGCTATTAGATAGGATACATGCAGCTGAACCCTAACTGCAAAATCTCTATCTGAAGCGACCAAAAAGACCCTCTTGCACACCTGTATTATAAATCGCACATTGAAGGTTGGGTACCCTGTTACATATTTGCCAGTGTTGAGCAAATTGAAGTCAAATGGATTGACCTTGATCCGAATTTCAGGAAAAATTTGATTTGCTCCGAAGTCGAATTTCATCCCACTTCGTGGTAACGAATCTATTTTTCCAGTAAAAAACTCATCCATTTGCTCGCAGAGAGGACGTTGCAGCCATCTTGATTGACACAACCGTGTAAAATCTCATGCATGGTGACATGTGACGTCACCACATCACTGCCCCCAGCCAGCGTGATTTTGCCTCGACGGCCTCTCTGTGAGCAAATGGAGAAGATGAGTATGTATTTTAACCCTGATTAACCCGTGAAAGACCTCGATTTTGATGTCAGATGCCGCAATCAGTGATGAACATGGCATCTGAGGAGTTTAATGAAGGGGGGCGGCGCAATCATCGCCGTTCCTCGTTACTGAGCCCGCTATCTACAATGTAATGCGGTTTGTCATGAAATAATTCATAACAAATTAAATTTCTTTGTGAAATTGACAAAGTAGCCAAATTACATTTTTTATACCTTTGCTCACCTCTAATATTTGCCATTGGGGTGCAAGTATTTTATACCTCTGCAGTTCAGAATGAAGAAAAACATAAAATATTGGAATTTCAAAAAAGAATGTTCATGTCATTCTGACATTTTTTATTTCTATACTGTACATATTGAACAGATCTTGAATATGCAGCTCATATAATCTAACAGGACACTGCTGTACCTATATATGTCTTTGTATGATCATACAAGAATTTCTTTCTCACATAATGAAAAATTTCAGCATGTTCCATATCACTATATCAGTATAAGAAGACTTGGGTAGCACAAGGAACCACATGATCCAAATTAGATTCATACTGTGGACCCTTACATGCATGAAGCCTATGAAGACCAACTATATTACATATCACATTTCTCCAACACTGTACATTTATAGTATCATTATCACAGTTAGAAGTACTAATAGTATTGTTGCGATTATTGGTATTATTATTACCCAGAAAGCCAAAGGAAAATCTTTAAAATTTTTGCCAAGATTTTTGGACTCAACAATGCATTCACTTCCATTGCTATGGGCTTGTGAAATCCGTTCAGATTGTACTGCTGCTGTACCTGTAATACATATTCCATTTTAGAAAATGAGGAAAAAGCTGGATTAAAAATTACACAACTGAATTCTATAATGCCATATTTGTGAAACTTTAGAGCTGCATCAGGAAACAATGCTAGGTCTGATCTGGCATTGTCTTTCTCTTCCAAGAGGGATGCTGGCACATTGCTTGTATGTGAACCAGTCCTAACCTCTAAACCCAGTGTTGGACTGTGGTATCTAGGGCCCATCAGTAAAATTTATTCTAGAGTCCCACTCTATATCTACATGAAGATTTTACCCGCTCACACAGCGGCAGGCAGCAGAAAGATGCTACAAGATGATTGTGGGTGTCCCTGCAAAGAGAAGGTCCCTGAGGAAAGCGGATAAGGCTGAGCTGTCTCTGTACCTAGAAGTCTTCTGAGCCACCAGATGCATCTATTATAATAATAATAATATGGATAGTTTGTTAAAGGGGTTAGCCCTTCTCAGACATCAATGACATATCAATCTCTAGCATATGCCATTATTTGTCAGATACAGTAGGTGTAGGTCCCACCTCTGGCACCCACTCATATCTCTAGAACAGGGCCCTCAAAGTGAAGGAAGAAAAGCCATGTATGCGCAGCAACCCTCTGTTCACCACTATGGGAGTTTCGGAAATAGCCAAACGCTGGCTCCGCTATTCCCGGCAGTCACAGTGCAGTGAATGAACAGCACGAAGAGAATGTGCAAGGTGCTCTCCTCCAACTCAGGGGCCATGTTCTGGAGATAGGTGCGGGTCCTAGAGGTATGACTTGCACCTGTCTTATATTGATGCCATATGTTAGCATGTGTCTTCAATGTCTGAGATGGTCCAACCCTCTATAATCTACCATGTTTTTATATGGATATAGGCTAGTTGAAATCTTGTGCTAGGGGGCGACTGGGGGGTCCATCTTTGTCAAGGGCCCACCAGAGGGTTCACCTGTTGCCTGTGGGCTAGTCCAAGCCTCCCCTTACCAATGCAGCCATTTTCCATTTTTGTGTTTTACTCCCTGCCTTCCAAAAGCCATAACTTTTCAATTTTTCCATTCACACAGCCAAATGAGGGCTTGTTCTATTGCATATTAAGCAGCACCATTTAATATTTCATACAATGTATTGGAAAGGTGGAAAAAAATATTATTAATGGGATGGAATTGGGAAAAAATAAAAAAATAAATTCCACTACAGTTTTAAGGGTGTATGGTAAATGTGACAACTGTTTTCTTCTGTATTATACTTTTAACACTTGAAAAATGTTTTCTTTGCATCTTCATCTTCTGACATCAGACAATCTGTTGTTTTTATTGATAATCTGCTGGGATATGAACAATATGACTTTTTTTTAACCCCTTAAGGACCAGTGAAGTACATTTACTTCATGGAGATCGGGCGGCGGCACGGACCCGGCAGTCACTGACAGCCGGGTCCCTGCTGCATATGCCAGCATCTGTGAAAACACAGATGCTGACGCATTAACCCTTGCACTGCCGCGGTCTTCTATGACCGCGGCACGTGCAGTATCCTGCCGGGTGCGGGGTGGCCTTCAGGTCCCCGTCAAAGCAGCGCACCCCTTAGGCATTGTGGCTGCCTTCCGTCACAGCCCCCTGGATCTCACAGGCAAGCAGGTTGTAAGTGTATCACTTACAGCCAATGCATTACAATACAGAAGAATTGGAATGCATTGTAAAGGGAATCAGACCCCCAAAAGTTGAAGTCCCAAAGTGGGACAAAAAATAAAGTGAAAATAGAAGTTATAAAATAAAAAGTGTGCTTTTCCCCCAAAAATTATTTTAAAAATAGGGAAAAAAAGAAAAGTAGACATATTAGGTATTGCTGCATCCGTATCGACCTGCTTTATAAAAAATATCATATGACCTAACCCCTAAGGGGAACACCGTAAATAAAAAAATAAAAAATAATTGTCAAAAAAACATTTTTTTGTCACGTTAAATCATTAAAAGTGCAACCCCAAGTGATCAAAAAGGTGTATGCCCCCCAAAATAGTACCAATCTAACCGTCACCTCTTCCTGCAAAAAATGAGGCCCATACCTAAGACAATCATTTTTCAAAAATGATATTATTGTGTAAAACTTAAATAAAAAAAAGTGTACATATTAGGTATTACCGCGTCTGTAAGAACCTGCTCTATAAAAATATCATATGACCTAACCCCTCAAGTGAACACTGTAAAAAAAAAAAAAAAAAAGTGTGTCAAATGAAATATTTTGACTCAAATTTACCAATTTGACTCTAACAAGTACAATATGTGAAAAGAGAAAAATCTCAGAATGGCTTGGATAAGTAAAAGCGTTTTAAAGTTATCACCACATAAAGTGACATGTCAGATTTGCAAAAAAATTTCCTGGTCCTTAAGGGGAAAAATGGCAGGGTCCTGAAGGGGTTAATTATTTTTGTCATTGTTTTTGGGAGGTAAAGTAATGAAAAATTGGCAAATTAGATATTTTATCCCATTATGGGGTTCACTATATAGGATAAATATATATATATACTGTATATATATATATATATATATATATATATAACTGAAGAAAGATAGGACTGCACTCCGGATAAAAGTGAAATTCTGTGAGGCTTTATTCACCCATAGTATGGCAACTTTGCGACGTTTCGGCTCACAAGAGCCTTCTTCCAGCTGGAAGAAGGCTCTTGTGAGCCGAAACGTCGCAAAGTTGCCATACTATGGGTGAATAAAGCCTCACAGAATTTCACTTTTATCCGGAGTGCAGTCCTATCTTTCTTCAGTTATAATATTGGGTCTCTGCCGTTGCCCTTGTGGATTTTGCACCCACGTTTAAGGTGGTGCTCCCTCAGGATTTCTCTTTTATATATATATATATATATATATATATCTGTCTGTTTATATTTAATTTTATTTTTATGTTTTTACTTTTAATACCCTCTCCCCCCCAGGAAAGTTGAATATGTAATCAATAGATTGCTTTTACCAGTGGTTTACCATTGCACTCTATTGGAGAATTGTTATGTTGTTATGAGGTAGAGCTCAATGGGAACTTTACTATGGCATGCCTGGGAACCTACACAAGGCTCCTGTCTGCCATAGATAAACAGCTCCCAAAATCTCATTGCAGGAGGGGGCATTTGGTCTTTAGGAACAACCTTCGCCCAGTAACTAACCGCTTGTGAGCCATGTTTGCACTTGATCACAGAATTTGAGTTAAATGTCTGAGATCAGAATTGTGTCTGATCACAGACACTACTGGCAGTGTAAAATACCCAGCGGATGTTTGCTGTGTAGCCACCCATGATTTTTTATTGGCTTTTTTGCTTTTGTTTGTATAAACAGATACAGTAACTCTGATGAAAAGAAAAGCCTTTGAACACAGTATTGTGTATAGTATACATACCAGGCAAGTGTTTCGGGAAGCAGGAGAATGGTATAATCAGCATCCAGGTAACAAGACCCACAATTACAAAGGCAATCCACCATGCTCCAAGCCATCGGGGGTCATTGGGAGACAGAGGCGGACTTTATTGGGAAAGAAAGAAAATGTGATGAATAATACACATAAGGTGTAAATCTACTATAACAAATGATAACAATTACATAACTCACCAGGGTACTTGTATACATGAATCATCAATTAGTATTAACTTAAAGCAGTAAGGGTATTTCGTGTGTGTTTAAGATAACGGGGGAGATTTATCAAAGACCTCCATTTTTCACTGCTCTTTGAAAGCTCCTGCACTGCTGGCGGGTGTACCTAATTTATGGAGAGGCCCAGGTCATAAATTAGACACATCCTCTGGCAGTCCATAAGCCAGAATGAAATCTACAGCAGCTCAGAGTTGCCGTAGATTTCTGTCTACATTTGCATTTGAAAACTGGTGCAAATGAAGATAAATGTAGGGGACCAGCTGGCTCAGCCCACTCCCGTTCCTTTTGCAGAAAGTGGTAAAAGTTGTCTCATGTGGTGTTTAAAAAGTTGCAATCATGAGGTTTGTGGCTTTTTTAAGTCAAAAAGTGGTGCAGGGAGATGATAAATCTTCCCCAAAGCCTCCAAGTCTAACACTGGTATTGTGTAGCACGCCAACGTCTGAGATATACAAAAAAGAGCTTTACTGGGCTGCACATTTCACTGATGGCACACCATTTTTCTACAACTTCACTTAGAGTCTTAGCACTCCTTTGGCCCTAGGACCTCTGTGTATGTTTGATTTCCAGAAGTCAATTTTCTAAGAAAAGTGAAAGTGAGAGTTACAGGAGACATTGGTTGCTAGTGGCAAGAGATGGTCTGGCACAAACTAGCAGGATATAGTAAAAACTGTGCTAACAGGAACAGTGCAAAACGGAAAAGCAGATACGTGGTCTCAATGCTAGCCAGGGTCAAAGAAGTAACATTTTTTTTTACTTAAAGGGGTTGTCCAGGATAAAAAAATAATAATACGGCACACAACTTTTTGACAGGTGTGCTGGTGTTTTTTTTTTTTTTTAAAAAAGCAGCCATGTCTAATCCCGGACAACCTCTTTAAAGGGACACATTCATCAGAAAGGGGAATTTTTTAATACCCAATATATATATTCACATATTAGGTTGCTAATATAATACATTTTTTTATGAAGTGGAATATTTGTACATAAAAGTATTGTCCTTTTAAAGAGTCCTTTTTAGGCAGTTTTCTTGGAGTTGATCACAAACTATTTACACACTTTACAACTTTAAAGAAGGAAGTAAATTATATAAGGCAATGCTGCTATCTCATGTTTGTGGGTAGTGAGTAGTCATACTGCATATAAGGAACTTGCTGGTTATTCCTGTTGCAGAAAGCCACACGGGAGGCGCAGGGCAGAGAAGGAGGGGGTGGTGGTTGTGGCTCCAAGAGGGATAGTAGCACTCACGGTTCTCCCTCTGGCACCAGTGACCCAAATAATCTGTTTCATATCTACTCAGCCTTAAAATTCTTAACCACATAGGTATGTTTTGTGATATAACGCTTATGGGTGTAATACTTGCCTGTTTGTTTTTTCAAAATCAATATAAATATTCAGCAGCTGTCCTCCAATTACATATCCAATAGCAGGGCCCACTACAGACATCCCATATGCAATGCCTGAAACAAAGAAGAACATACACGTAAACAGGGAGTCATACTATGCATCTGCAAAACTGGCCGATGCAATGCAACACCAAACCTTCATTCAGCAGACTCACTCTTAAAGGGGTTGTCTCACCTCTAGGATATGCCCCCAATGTCATATAGGTGCGGGTCCCACCTCTGGGACATGCACCCATATTTTGAATGGAGCTTGCATAGTGAAGGAACCTGCAATGTGCATGCTCGGCAACCCTCTATTCATTCCCATGGGAGCGCCAAAAATAGCTGAGCACTAGCTTCATAGAAGTGAATGAAACGGTAGGCGCACTTCCACAGTGTGCGCTTGCAATTCATTTCAATAGGACTGCCGAAAGTAGCAGAGCGCAACGCTCCCATCGGAATTAATGGAAGGCAGTCGTGCATGTGCTATACACCCTCGTTCACTTTGCTGGCTCCGTTCTAAAGATAGTTGTGGGTCCCAGAGGTGCCCCTTTCAGACATTGAGGGCATATCCTATCCTCTTAAAAGGGTTGTCCATGATTTTAATATTGATGAATTATCCTCAGGATTGACCATCAATATCGGATTGTCAGGGGTCTAATCAGCCGTTTCCTTGTAGCTCTATTGCCACCAGAACAACACGGCTCCATCCAATGCATAGTTGCTAGAGCTGGTAACTGCATCACTGCCCTCAATCCCTTCAGTAGAATACAGGTGGATTTAGACAGGCCAAAGCATTCCTTCCCAACAGTCGCCCACTCGCTCAGTGAAGGAGACTGGGTCACGGTCGCTCCTTTGACAGGGGCCAGAAGATCTAGGAGACTGGCTGCACGTGATGTGATCTGACAGCCTCTCTGGTTTCACTTGCTTCTGTGTTGTTGCTGGGTATGACCATGCCTCTGGTCCCAGGTGTAGCTTTAGTGGTCATTCCAGCTCCTTTATTTAGTCTAACCTCACCCATTATGCTATGAGGTTGATAGCTTCTTTTGGATGTGGGAAGTTCTGGTTTTGGTTCTCCTCTGAGTTCCTGCTCGTCCGCATACTTCAGAGTTAATTCTTTCCTTTATTTCTTGTTTGTTATTTTCCCCTACCTTGTGGTATTAGGCCTGAGGGAGTCTCCTGTTCCTTCAGCTGGGAAGGAACAGGTCATCTCTTGTCCTGACACTATTTCCAGGGCCCTTTAGGGCCAAATAGGGCCCTAGGTTCCAGCGTATGAACACTCCTACTATCAAGGTATGTTCATACTAATAGTAGTCAGGGCTTAGTTTAGGGATTCACTAGGTGGTGACCTTTTCCCCTTTCCTTGTTCCCAGGCCTAGTACCTTTTCCCTTCCCTCTTGTGTTCGGTGTGGAGTTGTCTACCCAAACACGCCGTGACAGACGGAGTGTTTACATGCAGCAATCCCTCGTCCTCATATAGAATGATGGCTTCTGAGCAGTAGATTGCTATTATGACTGCATGATCTTCTGCCCAGAAGCCATGATCAGTGGTGCATTCACAAGCGACGGGATCACACGATTCAGGTAATCAGCTGCACATTTAGACAACCAGATGATGGGTCGTTCGTGATAATCTGAACAATTATTGGTGCGTCTAAATTACAACTTACTGAGCTATCCACCAAGCTTGGCTTTCGCCTGTGCCAGTACAGTTTATCTTTTTTTTTTTTTTTGTAAAACATTAAGGGCCCTGATCCTCATGTAGTGGGGAAGGGTTTGAATGGTGCAGCAATCACCACTCAAATATCTACACTACTAGTCCATTCAAACGCCTGGGAATTCTGCTCATCTAGGAATTTGTGGGGATCCCAGGTGGTGTGTCCTCCAGCAATAAGACACTTATTACCTATCCTGTAGGTAGATGATAAATGACCATTTTGGCACAACACTTTTCATAAATGTGCCAGTAATGGCATGCTGATATTTGGAATTCCCATTGGTTCCCATTGGCCCACTAAGCAGCTAAAATGTAGTTGTGTGATGTTAATGGCCGCACGGTAATAAGTAAAAAGTAATCAGCAATATACTAACGCTTCTCACTCTTCATTCTAGAGATCCGTGGGGGTCCCCAACCCCTAGTGATCAAAACTTTTCATATGTCTCTTTGACATATCAAAAGATTTCTGAAAACCCTACTAGGTGATTTTGTCCAGTAAAATGACAGACACCATAGAGGTAACCTTAAAGGCCCCATTATAGTTAATGAGGTCTGGCGGGTGCTGCTGGTGTCATGTAACGTATTGAGCAGAACAGTTTAAAGAGGTTGTCCAACCCTAACCCAGAATATAGAAAATAATACACCTCTTCCCAGCAGCTCCAATCCACCACTGACAGTCCCAGGGCCTGGTGTGTGAAATTTAATGGCACCCTCAGAGTGTGCCTACCCAGACCTACCCTTTGTCTTGGCCCTGTGTTTCTTCATGGATACTGACCAGAAATGCACCCTGTGTGGCCCAATTCTACAGTCCCCATTCATGGGTCCATCTTCCCCTATTTTCCCAAACATAGATTTGGTAGTGTGGGTACTGTTAGCAGAACATAAGGGACAGCTGGATGGGAGAATACAATAATGCCAATTATAGGGCAGATTTAGCTCGTCTGAATTTGTCATTTATCTCTTTAGTGTGCTTTCCAAACCAACTGGCTCATTTGTAGTTCTATGTAAAATGACCGAATGCGATATCACAGCTGTAATGGAAACTCATAAATGATATCCCACTTAGCAAACTTGTCCCACATTCTGCCTTCAGATTTTGCTACATCTGACAAACTCTTCTTCACTACATTGTAGTTACAGATCTCCATATCTTAATGCAGCAGATACTATACAGTGATCTCACAATAAGCTCTGTTACATTTTTTTGGCAATGTGTACTTACTTACCTATGTATAATGAGGATTTATGTGTTGGAAGACTGTCATCAAAAAATGCGGTACCCAAAGTATATAAGGGAGTCCCTCCTACTCCCATTAGCAGCTGACCCAAAATGAAAACATAGAGGTAGTGGGATAAGGTGGAATCAGCCTTCGCAGTGCAGTCCTCTAAATTGGTGCCATTTCCTGACGTTTCACAAAAATCTTAAAAAGAAAACAGAGTGGACCGTCAATGCAAAATACAGGACACATGTTGGTAATTTAAAGCCTAATGCGACTCCAAACCCAACCACCTCCCCCGATCAGCAAGTCATTTTTGACCAAAGTATATATGAAGCTGTATTTATTAGACATATACTCCAGAAACTTTTTTAATGGGAACCTGTCACCAAGAAAATGCAGTACAATCAGCAGGTTATAGAGCAGGAGGAGCTGAGCAGACTGATATATAGTTTTGTCGGGAAAAGATTCAGTATGACTTGTATTCATT